>NC_044401.1:18327272-18638863 GCF_006542625.1 Nomascus leucogenys | reverse complement strand
CTTATAGAGATAAAATAATACACATGTGTAAAATATTTTACTTTATTAATCAATGAGGGGACCACAGCTGTTATAAATGGTTAAATGGAAAAATCAAAATTTCAGAAATTTATATGGAATTAAAGGAATATTGAGATAAATTACAAACAAGGAGAGAATTTTTCTTCATAGTGTGGAGAAATATCAATGAAAATTTTAACTTACAAGATAGAGTTTGTATACCTATCAATTACCTGCAATTTTTTAAATTCAAATTTTATTTTAGGGGGTGCATGTGCAGGTTTGTCATATGGACATATTGCACTGAGGTAGTGAGCACAGTTCCCAATAGGTAGTTTACCAATCCATGTCGCCCTCCTTCCCTAAGCCCTCTAGCAGTCTATAGTGTCCGTTGTTCCCATGTTTATGTCCATGTGTGCTCAATCTTTACTTCCCACTTATAAGTGAGAACATGCAGTATTTGATTTTCTTTTCTCATGTTAATTTGCTTAGTATTATGGCCCCCAGTTCCATTCACGTTGCTGCAAAGGACATTATTTCATTCTTTTTTATGGCTGCATAGTATTCGATGGTGTATATAGATCGCATTTTCTTTATCCAGTTCACTATTGGTGGGTACCTAAGTTGATTCCATGTCTTTGCTATCGTGAAGAGCATGGCAGTGAAATACTAGTACATGTATATTTTTGGTATAATGCTCTGTTTTCCTTTAAATTACCTACAGTTTAGAAAAAGGTGAAAAATACCTCAAAAACAATTAACAGCACTAGAATCAGATGGACTCAGCTGGTATACTGTAAGAAATGCTTAGATTTTCATTGAAGTACAAAATTTATTTCTACATCGGGATATTGGTACATTTTACACTTGTATGTTTGACTTTCTTCATTTTTACTGATGTAATTATTAATACATAATTCTACTGACAAGCAAATCAATAGCTTTAGAAATTATATATGATTAGCTTATTTTTATTGTACTTTATTGATATAAATGTATCAAGCTATAAATTTTCTTCTGAGTACTGCTTTATCTGTATTCCACAGATTCTAATATGTCGTGTTTTTATTATTATGATTTTGTAGAAATTTGGCAATTTTGTGTTGTGCTTAATAGAGTATTTAAAAATATATATAGGTAGAAATCTTCTTGTTTTATTTAGTTATAATTTCCAGTTTTATTGCATTGTGGTCAGATAATCCTATTTGCATGGATTCTGTTTTCTTGAAAAAGTTACTGTCTCCTTTTAAGCTAAAACTGGGTTTTTTTTACATAATAATTACACGTTCTTTGGGGAAAAAGTGATTTTTTTAATAATCAAAAATCACAGTTCAATGTATTTATACAGCTTACTATTATGTATGCTTCTTAGGTTTTCTGTATCATTTATGATATCCCAGTATTATTTTTTCTTTAATATTAGTGACATTAAATGTACCTAAACGTATTGTACTTGTTTGTTAACTTTATGTAATCAACTTTCACTCTCCAATAATACATATAAATCAATCTTCAAGCTTTATCTACTGCAAACTTTTTTCTCTCTCCTCCTCCCATTTTTATTACTTACATTTTTCTGCATTGTGAGAGCATTTATTTCCTAATATTATTTTGTCATACTTATGCACAACTTCTAATACTTGTGTCAGAGTTAAAAACACTTAATGCTCAAACACAAATCTTCAGTTGATTTTCTGAAATTATTCTGGGGTTGCCTGCAGCCTATTTTCTATTAAATTTCTCTGGTAAGATTCCTGGAATCAACATTCTTGAGATATTGCTTACAAGTTAATAAATGTCTATGGTCTTCATACCTGAAGGACAGGTTGACTGGATATAAAATATTTGATTGACATTTACTTCCGTAAAAATATTTTTGTTGAAAACTCTAATATAAATCCAGTGTTTTTCCTTATAAGCAACTTAATTTTTTTTCCTGTGTGTTTAAAGAATGTCTTCCTTTATTTTAAAGACTAACAATTTTAATTAGTTTGGTCTCAGAGTTGCTCATTTGGGCTCTATTTTTGCAGGCATACGTATGCCCTTTCTTTATGTAGTCTTCTCTTATTTCAGAAATTATTGCTCTAGCAACTCTTCAAATACGAACACACACTTGCATTATTATCTGACAGCATAAAATACGTAGAAAAACCACAAATGGCATACCATTAAAAATCAGCTTATTACACATACCTTTCACAAAACTAGTTAAATCAGTGTTAGGATGAGGCTAGGAATCATATCATGTATCAAAGTGAACAGATACTGGAGTTAAACTGACTGCATTTAAATACTAACCCTGCTGCTTTATTAGCTGTACAGTCTTTGGCAAGTGTCTTAACCTCTCTCTACGTCAATGGTATCATCTACAGAATGAACATAAAAATGTATATCCCTTAATGTTTTTTGTGAAATTAAATGAGACAATTCACATACAGTGCTTAAACACTGATAAGCCTGATATCAAAATACAATAAGGGCCACAGATATTTATTTTCAGTCCAGATTTTAATGAACTCTGTAGTTTATAGTCATCATATAATTTCAATCTTCCATTCTTTTTTAATCACAAAATAAAATCTTTTTGTGTAAGAGGTATAGTGTAAGATACATGAAAGTATATAGGTCAAATAGAGGAAATATGTTATCTTATCCTTGATTAACTGGGCTTAAATTCATCTATTGATAACTTGTAAGATAGGCACCATATTTACATGGAGCTTTCTAACACCCCATCTTTCCCAAGAGCCTCTCTTATTCTCTTGACCCGGGTATGTTGATTTTATCATTAAGAAACCAGGTTGAGCATTATCTTCTCCAGTGGGCAATAACCTCTTAGTGTGTATTAGGAGCTCCCAGAATACCCTTTACTAACTTTAATTCTCATTATATTCTATGATGACCTTCTGATAACATGGCTGTTTCTCCCAGAAATGATTTAGGGGCAAAGAATGTGTTTTTAAACTTGTTTCCATAATACCTGTTTTGTGATTGAACAATATATTTTTGTCTGACTTACATTTTATGAAGAATGATTGTAAGGGTAAAATGGAAAAATATCAGTAAAGTTTTACTGAAAATGCATTAAGTGTAAAACATTTAACTATTATAAATAATGGAACTCAACTTGAGAGATTTGAATGGAAGGAATTGTGCCATTCACAATCTAAACAGATTCACCACTGAAAGTAGAGAAATCAAGGACATCCATTTCATTTTAATACTCCTTTTCAAATCAAACAAAATTGCTAGTACACCAAATAGTTTTAAAAGATCTGAGTTACATATTTAAGAGGCAAGCACATCTCTAAGTGTTGGTTTATCATGGTTTCATTTGCTTGAGAAGCAAACAATTGGCTGTTCATTTTACCTTCCTCTGTGATATGTATAAATATCCCAGAAAGCCCACAGCTTATCTTTGAGCTCTCTCAGTGCCATCCAATTATAAATGCAATAGTAAATATCTCTACTCTGTGAACAAAAATGCAGCACTTCTTCTCCTATTAATGTAGAGTATAAACTTTCTATTGGTAATCTTATGCTTAAGATAAAAAGGAAAATATATGAAAGCATTGTGGATAAAGTTTAAAAGCTGTACAGATGGAAGGTATTAATGCCAAAATTGTGAAACTTATCCCTAGCATCTTCCACATTCCATTAGGATATTTTGCCCATCTTGAACACACCTATTATCATTGTTATACTGATATTCTCTTAGACTGGAGAGATGAGTGTAGTATCTTAGGGAACAATTGGAAGATTGTAATAGCTCCCACAATGGCTTTCTATTCCTTAATGAATAAAGTCAAGATTGCCTGTTTAAGAATTCAAGGATTATTTACGCACTTCGAATATACATCTTATTTCCCTAATATAATATCTCTGCAGGATTCTGCTGTCAAATCTCAATCTCTAGTAAATGTTTATCCTTTCTTTAATACACAGCTCCATGATTATTCTTCTCTTCTGGATTATGATTTTTCTATTTAAAAATTATTTCTATATTATTTATTGTGTGAAAATTGCTTTTCACCATTTATTTATTAAACCTCCATTTATGTAGGCTCTTGTGTGTAATGCACAGTATTTAGTGCTGGGGATTCAATGGGCAAGTATAAATAATACATAGTGCCTGATTATCAAAGTGTTCTAGGGAAGCAATGAGCAGTCAATGGAAGCTATGTTTTCTTCCATTTCTGGTATTGTACCAGATGTGCAAATAATTTTACTCTTCACCATCTCCCTGCCTCCACACTACCTTCTTAAAAAACCTACCTTTGCCCTCTTCTCAGAAAGCCTATACTCAGAGCAACAGCTATATAGTCAGTGGACCAGGTGACCCCAAAATGTAACCATTGGACCACAGGTATTCTCATGAGCCAAGCTAAGACATACACTTCCCTTTCCAGGACTTTTGAACTTACAATTGATTGAGTTTTTGTTAGGACTTCAATTACTAGATGATAAAAAGCAGGAAACAGGAAACTTATATTGTCGATCTCTGCTATGATAATGAAGAATCAGAGAAATAGCCACTATTGAAAGAGAGAGAAGGATAACTAGATTTACAGAGAGAAATAGAGAGGTGAAGAAACGAATCTGGTTCTCAACTGATTCTAGTCTTTGAGAGGTTTGGCTATGTCTCTGGTATTCTTCTGAGGCATTTTACAGTTTGCTTAAGTTAAATGAGTTTGTGTGCCTTACTATCAAATGGTAACTTGACAGACATTTATCAGTCAGTGGGAAGTAATAGACCCCTGGGAAAAATTGTAGAATATTAAGGATAGTGAAAATGTCATCATTTGAAGCAGAGGGATAGTCTTACTTATTGATGATGAAACAATAAACTGGCCCTTGTATTTTCTTGGCACACACTAACACTGATTCTTTAAGAAAAGAGTCTTAAAGGAAAGATTTGTGAGCCCAAAGAAGAATATAACATTTCAAATATGAAAATGTCCTGTGAAAATCCCTGTGTCTGAGATGTCTTAAATTCTGAAATTGCTGAAATTCAGATTAAGAAATTAGGTAAACGCTGTGTTTAATTCAGCTGCTGAATTCTCTGACCCTTTGCACATCTGTGGCCAAGCTACATAGGTTAGCAAGGAGTAGGATTCTGACTTTTGGAATGGTATGAGGGAGAAGCTGGATGTGATGGAGGACTCCAATTTTACCAGGTTATTACATTCTGTGTTCTTCTTGTGTATATTTCATGCTCAATAGAGTTGATAACATTTCCCAGTGTAAATCACCTTCAGTGATTAGAATTCAGTATGAACCTTGAGGGTCTGGCATTCCCTGCATATCATGAGAACAAATTCTAGGGCAGTTCATTGTTTTTTGGCCTCTATTCATTGTATCATTCATTCATTTATTAATTAATATCTTCATTGATCTGTCTTCTTTTGAGAATTTAATGGATTCTTATCATTCTTTTGGGCATAGAGGATATAATAGTGAACAAAACGAATTTTTCTTCACAGAGATTTTATTCTAACAGAATATTTCAGAAACATATGTTCTTTGAAGGAAATAAAGTAATAGAAAAAAGTGATTGTGAAGGTGGCAGAGATAGTATGTTATCTAAAATGGTCAATCCCAATGTAATGGGATAACTGAGCTGAGGCCCAAGTAATAAGAAAGGACCAACTGTGCACAAATTTGGGAAAAGGAGAAGAAACAGCAAATGTGAAGACCCTGAAGCAGGAAATGCTTGGCGTGTTCAAGGGGCAGGAAAAAAATCCAGAAAGCTAGAGTCCAGCAAAAGATGATGAACATTGTGAATAATAAGCTCAGGGACAATACAAAATTCAGATCATATACAGCCTTATAAACCATATTAAGGCATTTGGATTTTATGTCAGTTGTGATTGCAAATTGTAAACAGAGGAGTAATCTGAACTCATTTGAGCTTAATATTAAAAAGACACTTTATATGCCCTGAGGAAGAATAAATGAAGTGGGCCAAGGAAGGAACTAGGTTTTATGATGTTCTAGGACACATGAGAGTGGCTTGGGCTACAATGTGAATGCTGAAAAGTGACCAGGAGAACAGACTGGAGGTGAAGGGGAAGGAGAGGGAAGTGACGACATTTAGGTTTGTGGCCTGAGCATCTGTGTAGACAATGGTGTCATAGATTGAGGTTAGAGATTACAGGTTGAGTATCCCTTATCTGAAATACTTGGGACCAGAAGTGGTTTGGATTTTGAATTTATTTGGATTTTGGAACATTTACATTATACTTACAGTTATGCATTTCTAATTTTAAAATCCAAAATCCAAAATGAGCATTTATTTTCTTTGAGCATTATATCCACACTGACAAAGTTTTGGTTTTGGAATGTTTTGGGTTTAAGATTTTCAGATTAGGATTAGGAGTACTCAACCCGCATGAAGGAAAGGCAGATCTGAAGGATGGCTATAGTTGTTCAGGACTTGGAATACCTATTGGCAAGAGTAAATGTGGAAGAGGCAACTGGATTTCTGGGTTTGGGGCTCATGGATAGACACATTTTGGGTACAGAAACAGATTTGGAGTCATCAGCAAATAGATAATATTAAAAGCCAAAGGAAGAACTGGATGAAAACATTTAGGTAAGTGAAAATAGATGAGGGTGTCTGGGATTGTGCTTTCAGTAACTAAAGTGTTTATAGTCAGGAACAAAGGGAGAAGTCAGAAAAAGACACTGTACAGTCAGAGAAGACCAGGAAAAAATTTATTTCAAGGAGCGAGTGGTCAATCTTGTCAAGTATTGCCAAGAGGCTGAGTAAGAAGAGAAGATAAAACTGATGATGTAACTAGACAATATCGATGCCATAGTGACCTGAATAAAGAAATTGAAGCCCAACTTGAGGGATCTTTAGGAGATAAATATAGGTAGTAATTACAGACAAATAAATATTTTGAAGAATTTTGTACTGAAGAGTTGAAGAGAAATGCAGAGAAAAATCCGAGAAAGTTCTTATTTTAAAGGTAGAATAAAGAAAAGTAAATCTGCATTCTGATGGGAATGATTCTGTTGACTGTTGTAGAAATACAATCCTGTAACTATATTCCCATTATCATGGGAATGATTCAGGAGTGAGAGAGAAACTGATGTTGCTGGAAGCAGGTAAATAATGGCGGAACAGAAGACCCTGAGTAGGAAAGAAAGGATAGGATCTGGAGCAGCACAGTTAAAAAAAAGTATAATGTGAGCCACATAAGTAATTTAAAATTTTCCAGTAGCCACATTAAAAACATAAAAAGAAACAGGTACAATTAATTTTAAAATTTTAAATTTAACCTTAGATATCCAAAATATTCTCATTTCAACATGTATTATTATAAAATTATTGAGATTTTTTACTGTTTATATTATATTAAGTCTTTGAAATTTGACATAAATTTTATGCCTACAGCACATATCAATTTGGATTAGTCATGTATAAAGTGCTCAACAGAGTGTAAATGGAGGGTTTGTCATGAGATAAAATGTATGGAAATTTCATTCATTGTAACACGAGGTAAGACAGAAACATATGTAAATGAACAGTGCTGTTTGGTGGTGGGAATAAGAGATGGCTCTCATCTGACTTTATGTTTTTAAGTGATGTCTGAAGAAGTGTTAGGCATTTTAATAGAAGAAGACAAGAAATAGGTGTTGCAAAAATGGCCATTTTGTTTTTATTTTTTAATTTTTAAAAAATATTATTTTGTCAAGAACTCGGTGAGGAAAGAGGTAAAATGGCCATTTTGGAGAGTGGAAGGATGAATCTACAGGGTTCATTACCTTCGAACATTGAAAATGGGTGTCCTAGTTTAAGTTTTTTCTCAGCCAGAGAAGCCTAGGAGTGAACAAATTTGACTACTTCATGGTGGTAGCATATCACAGAGCAGGAGAACCTGATAAGATTTCTACCTGGAGACATCTGAACAGAATTTACTGTCACAGAAAGAAATAAAAATCCAGGTACAGTTGACCCTTGGGTAACATGTGTGGATCCACTTATACACGGAATTTTTTCTACAGAACTTGGATGTAAACTACGACATTCATTAGATGCAAAACCCATGTATACAGAGGGCCAACTTTTTATATACACAGGGTCTGCAGGGACAACTGTAGGACTTGTGTATTCCTAGGTTTTGGTATACTGAGCTGGTCCTGGAACCAACCCCCTTGTACACTGATGGACGACTGCCTAATGAACGGGGGCCAGTGCTTGAAATTGCCACCATACCCTCTCTATTTATCCCATGTGTCCACTATGAGGCATAATAGAACCAGTTGGAAGAGTCTGCCAACCTTCCACTATGTGAACAGAAAAGTAGACGACCCTTTAGAAAGAGTGAATGAAGCATATATAGAAAGAAGCAGAGATGACAGACCAACAAACCTAGACAGGTTGAGACTATAACTTTGGTTCCAGTTATTGGTTCTAATCCCTTTTCAGGTCTATTGTTTTTCTTGGTTTTGTGTTCTAAGACATAGCCCTTATCCTGCTACTAAATAAATTACTCCCCTTTTTATTATCCTTGTTTAGTGATTTCTGTGACTTGCAGCTCTGCCTCCTTCATTGGTAGAGATAATAAGGTCCTGAATTTAATGTAGAGTTAGTGGGCTAGGTGTAAAGAATTACATCACAAGGGGCTGACTGAGGAGAAAGACCTGACAGTGGTCATGGAACAAAACACATTCATCATGACTATCTTTTTGTCTTATTTTAAAATCTACATATTTATTTACCCAACTTAGACATATTACTATTTTAGGACAAAGAGAATATATCAAAGGCAAAATAAGAAAACAAAAATCACCAAAACTCCAATAAACAGTATTGACTACTGTTTTCTCTTTGGTGTATCATTTACTGAATTGAATACAAATATATCTTCTGGCCATAAAATAGCTTCTTTGTCCAAAAAATCAAAGAAGAGACTCTTTTGATTATTGTAGAGATATATTCCTGTAAATAACTTTCCTCATTCTCTTTGCCTCCTTTACTCTATTCTACTTCTTTCTTTATTTCATCTCCCAAGGAAAGAGTTATTCAACCTTTGTTCCCTGAACTTTCTTCATTTTATTTTTTCAAAATACCATGGAGACGCTGACATGCTCTTGAAATATCAGTAAGGAATTCCATTTGGGCTCTTGCAATTGCTGGCCTGTATGGAGATAGGGCTGCTGCTGTCCGAGAGATTTCTAAGCTAATCATATTTTTAATTTCTTCAAAATTGAGCAATGGTTTCTTGGGAACTCCTCTAATGCCTCAGCTTAGAGATGGCCGCTGGAACTTGAGGCCAGCTCAACAAAGCTGTCACTGTAATAACAACAACCTAAACAGAATTTGGGAAATGAAGAAAGCAAGCTTTGCAGCATTTACTTAGGGTTTCTGCAAAGGCTCTTCTTCTGAGTGAAATAATTAGCCTGAGGCTTTACCTATTGGCAAAACAGCATCCCAAGAAGCTGGAGTTAAATGCCAGAGACTTCTGAAAGCAAAAGGAAGACAAGCCTCAATTTCAAAGTCCTTATTTTTGGCAGCTTCTGTAGATACCTGATGGAAGAAGAAATTTTCCCCAGACTTAGCACTGTGATGAGCATGGGCTGTGAGATCAAGTCAATTTTCTGCCGCTACAGTGAGCTAAAATAACGCTACCTATTCACCAGCCTAGAGAGAAATTCGATTTTGTTTTTATTAAACTGAAACTTCTCTTGATACTCACAGTGAGTCCATAGGGGAGCAGAAACACAACCTGTACCTGCTTCTTCAATTTAGGAAATCTTGCTGAATATGTAACAGGGCAATCGCAATGGGTTTTTACAGAAGCCACATACATACATATAAAGTCAGACATATTTTTCTCATATACCTCTTTCATCAGCCAGTCTTCTTACTCTCAATCTTGTCTGTACATATGTCAAAACAGCACAATTTACACCAAATCATCTACATTTGTTTTCCATTTAGTAAAAATCCATCTACGTGCAGATGATAGTTTATGGTGTGTATGAGGGATTCCTCTCACTCTGAGTGCATGTCTTATGTCTTCAAAAAATAATATATTAGCTGGAATTTATCGGGCATCTATGTATTTATTATATTGTCATAGAATGTTTCATGAGGTTAGGGACCATTTCTGCTTGTTCAACCCTGAACCATCAATACATGTTTTCACAAGTATTGACAGTTTGCCCATAGAATGTGCTCCAAAAGTATGCATTAAATCAACAAACTACATGCACTCATGTATTAAAACACTCTTGCTAAATAGGTATTATTGTCTTAATTTTGTAAGAGGGGAAAACAAGGCTCAGAAAAGTTAAGTCATCACTCAAAAGTCATACAATGAATAAGGAAAGAACTGGACTTCAAATTAAGTTTTATTCACCTCCTCCTTCCATCCCATCCTACCACGCTTCTTCAAATACAGCTTTGATGTGGAAGTCACCTATTTTTCTGACAGATTTCCATTGTTAATTGCATGTTTTATAGTTTTAAAGGGAGCCGAGCACAAGCTATCTTTGCCATGCGAAAATCAGAGAGAATGAGATACTTGCTGATTTTTCTCACTTTATAAACAGACATGCAAAGGCAGTTTTATGTTAATGTGTTAACTCAGTTGTTTTGGTTCAAGTTTGCTTTGGAAACTGTGTCAACTACTCCCTTTTACCCATGCTTCTCCAATAAGCCTCTCTCATTGCTTTACCCACCACATCTTACTATAAAGACCCACTAGATGGCTGTAAGAGTGGGAGATCTCTGTAAGTTTCCATAATTGTAACAGGGTTTGGCTTGCAGTGTCTTACGGAAGATAAGCTGAAAAACTCTCACCTTTTAATTAGCAAAAGCTAGTCTGATTAGGGTTCCTTGTCCATTTTAAATTGATAAAACCTTTGCTATAAAAAAGTAGCAATAAAATACATGAAGACATCTAGCTATCAAAGACCACACCTCCATAGAGTTATTATATCCCATATTTCTCTCTTGAATTCCTACATTCTTACATTTTAAATTCTGTTTCCCTTCAGGACATTTGGATCTCCCAGTATCACTTAAGTGTATCCTTCCTTTTTCTATTCCATCTCATTTCTATGTTAGTTTTTGATTTGTTTATTTTTGCTAACCTATCTCCCTTCCCCTTTCTGGAATTCTTGTTTAAAAGGCACATTTAGTTCTCATTTCTTCTATGTATATTTAATTTGCTGCTTGGAGAATATCTTTGGCAGGAAGAAAAGGTTGTTGGCCATTTCTCCATTAACACTAAAAAATAACACCAATCTTGCCAGCAAAACACACACGTGCACACACACACAGACAGACGCACAAACACACAGAGGTTTCATATGTAAAACAGATAGGCGGACATGTAGTATGGCTTATTTCTTAGGTATCTTGCTTTTTTTCTTTTTACATTTCCATTTGTGGCTACTATCAGCAAAAATGATTTTAAAAAATCATTATGTCATTTCTTTGCCTCCTGCTCTTCCTTTTTCTCATAATTCTTTCATCTCTCTCATTTTTCCTTATTTCTTCTCCCATTACACCTTAGACTATCCAAAGTGGATAAATCATGTTAAAAGCATTAGGATTCTGTTGCATTCTATTTTTCCAGGAGCTAAGAAGAGAACTGCTTGCTGTTTGGGTATTTTCATTAAGGTGAACATGTCAAACTGAGAGAGAAATATTAATGGCAATAGCCTAATTTCTGTATGCCTGATGACATGTTCTGATTTTATCCCATGTCTCCAGATAGCACCTTTTTTTTTTTTTTTTTTTTTTTGGCAAAGAGAATATGAGAGTGCTGAGATTGTAAGGGCTAGAAAAATTAAATAACTTATTTGCTCATTTTATGAGTGGCATGAGTATCAGTGCTTCTCACATTTGGCACCATGAATATTTTTGAATACCAATCCAAATACATTCAGCTGTTGGGTATTAGCTATGCCTGCTCAGGAATATTGCCAGCTGCAGGTTGGAGCAAAAACACTGAACTTGGAGTGCATCATATTATCCTGATGGAAAATCCACTGAACAGCAATTGACATAGTTGTTAGCAGAGATCCAAAGCCCTATCGAGAAGAGATTTAGGACATCTGGGGCTTCCTAGGTCTTTTCTTCAACTTGCCCTATGTTTCAGTACACAAGAGTGTTTACATCATGACTTCACATAAACCTTTCTCTCTGTACGTCTCATTTGGCACTTATTATATATTGCTTTATATTCTTTATACACCTATGCGTTATGGGACATAAATGTCCTATCTTTGAAATAACATAATGCAATTATTAAATTTTCTCTATCTAGTGTCTTATACATCATATATTCTCAATTATAATGTTTAACGGTGATGGCCATATTTTGTCTCATTTTTCATTTGAGCTTCAGCTGTGTTTTCCCTTCTTACCCTTGCTTACAAATCTTTCTCTAATTTTGTCATAACTTTTTTCTTTGTTTAAATTTTTGGAAAATGTGAGTTTTAAGTCTGATTTTAAGGAGCTCAAGGGAAACTGATTACAATCTGGTGGCAACTGCTAATTGTGATTTGCAATGCAGTTTGGGGAATGATTTGGGTGGAAGTGATGAAGAGCATGAAGCTGCGGGTCGAAGCATTATGAGAAATAAAGTTAGATGGCTAAGGAGAGACAACTGACAATGGTATTGTTATCATCCTAATTTTATGAGGCAGGAAGCTGGAAACTATTCTTGCCTTTTCATAAATTTATTCCCATCTCTTTCAATGACCTGTCAATTTTACTTCTAAATATCTCTTGAATGTGTTCAGTTATTTTTATTTCTGCTACCCCTACTCCTGTCAAGAAATCCACATTATCTTTGTGGCCTCCTATAATGCCATACTAATTGCACCTAATTCATTTATTCTTTTAAATTTATTATTCTTATTAAATTTATTTTTAAATTTATTATTAAATTTATTCTTTTAAATTTCATTTAATTTCATTTAATAATTATTAAACATCTGCCTAGGAATACAATAATAAACAATAAAGACATTTTTCTGCCTTAACAAAGTATCTAGTATAGTTGGAGGAACAGTTTTTAATACAACTGAGCAAAATGTGATGAGTACCATGACATAGTAAACACTAGAGCTGGCCCCTTCCTACAATGAGTTCTCACATCAAGGATGATCTCCTAAAAGTACCAATATGCATACCATTCCTGTGCTTACAAATGTTTCAGTGGCTCAGCATTGCCCTTCAGATGAATGCAGAACTTCTTAACATTGCCTTGAGACCCTCTGTGTTCTGGCCTCTACTGACCTCTCTCTCTCTCTGTCTCTCTCTCTCTCTCTCTCTCGGAGATATTATGCAATTCATTTTTAATTTTTTATTATTTTTTAAATTGATGCATATGCTTACCTCTCTTGCCTCTCCTTATCTCTGCACACTTTTCTTTTAGGTTCTCTCTCTTATTGAGCAATTTCTCACATCAAGTTCTTTTCAAGTGCTCTCCTCTCTTTCTGCAAGTCTCCCCTATACCCCTTTTCACTGTAGCCTTTCTTAAGTCTCAGTTTAGATTTTCTTTTCCCTGGAAAATATTCCCTGAACTCCTTTCTAGGATTGGAGACTCTGTAGTCTGCTGTGATAGCAACCCATATTACCCTATTATAGTACTTGCATTTCATTGTTAAAGTTTGTTTAATGTTCAATCTATCCTGCTAGACCCTAAGTTCCATGTCTGTTCAATTTAATTGTATCCTGACAAAGATTCTTTGCTTGGTCAAACTTTAGTCAGGCACCTGAATCTTCTCCTAAGCCCACCTGTGCATTTCCTTAAAAAATCTAGTTTTAGCAAGTAACTTCGCTTAGTTTAGTTAGAATCTTTTATCCCTGATTATCTGATCACACTCAATGTCTAATCATATTCTTTATCCTCCCCTATCCCCCAACGGATCATCCTGGTCTGTCTTCAGCAAGAATCCTGTTAGGTTGCTTTAGCCAGAATCTCCCTTGCCTCTGATGTTTCCTCTTAGTAATTTTACATCCACTGACCCACACCCTGCTACTTGGCTACAAATTCCAACTTGACTGTGCTATGTTTGAAGTTGAGTCTGGTCTCTCTCCCTCTCAGTGCAAAATTCCATTGCTGTGGTTCCTATACCTATTGTGAGGTTCCTGTATAAAGTCTGTCTTAACAATCCCGAGGGGCTAGTAAAGTGCCCAGGCCAAGTGCAAAACAAATAAATAAATCCATCTGATTTAGCCTCAATGTTATTTGTCCACTTTTCCTCCTACAGGTCTCTCAAATTAGTCCCTTCCTTTCATCCTTTTCTCCCTCTTTGGATCAGGCTTCAATTATTACAAGTCTCCAAACCACTCATTTTATCTTTAATATGGTTTCACTTAACCATTCTACATGTTTTGGCCAGAGTAATCTCACCAAGAGGCAAATATGATCATACTGTTCCATTGCTTTAAGGAAGCATTTGAGTCTTCCTATTGCCAAAAGCATAAATCCCCAATACCATAACTGGCCCCCTAATTTTTCCCCTGTAGTTCTCTGATCTTGATCTTTTATGCTATTTCATGCCTCTTTGCTTTTGGGCATTCTGTTCCCTCTAACTAGAACACTTTTTTTTTTTATCAGTCTTTACTCAAATGTCTTGTTGGGAACTTTCTATTTATCTCAAAGAACTTTCCAGACTATATCCTCTTCTCCTGAGAACTTCCTTCAGTGCTAAGGAAAGTTGGTTGTTCCTTCCTTTGTGCTACTAGCGTACATTGCACGTATCTCTATTAAGATACTTTCTGGATGTCACTTGAAACATTCGTATAGCTTTTTGATTCTTCTACTGGGCTACTGTTTTATTCTTGGCACCTAGTATATCTACTGAATGAAAAAAAATTGGAATACAAAGCAAATTGCTGTAACTTCTATCATACAGTTAGAGATAAAGTATATTATATATGCATTATCTACCACACTGTATTAGGGTTGTCTAGAGGGACAGATCTAATAGGGTTAATGCATATATAAAGGGGAGTTTATTAAGGAGTATTGACTCACATAATCACAAGATGAGGTCTCACAATAGGCCGTCTGCAAGCTGAGGAGCAAGGAAGACAGTCCAAGTCCCAGTGCTGAAGAATGGAGACCAATGTTCGAGGGTGGGAAGCATCCAGCACAGGAAAAAGATGTAGTCCAGAAGACTAAACCAGTCTAATCTTTCCACTTTCTTCTGCCTGCTTTTATTCTGGCCATGCTGGCATCCGATTAGATGGTACCCACCCAGACTGAGGGTGGGTCTGCCTATCCCAGTCCACTGAGTCAAATGTTAATCTCCTTTGGCAACACCCTCACAGACATACCCAGGAACAATACTTTGCATCCTTCAATCCAATCAAGTTGACACTCAGTATTAACCGTCACACACACCTTTGGCAAAAGACAATTTTTGCAGTTAAAGTTACTAGAACAGAAGGATCCTAGAGGCTCAAATGTTGTCAGTCTGTTACCTATGACTAAGTAATGTTGTTCATGCAATTTTCCCACTTCCCACCTTTGTGACAGAGATTTATTGGTAAGCTCACAACTCTGGTAAACCCTTCCTTGCCCACCTTTACAAATATACTTCTGGCAGTTCAGTGGGCCTGGGAACACCTTCTATAGCTTCTCCTTCTCTAGAAGTTGTAATAATAACAGTTGTTATTATAGGAGCTCACCTAGATACTCATGGTAACTGTATGTAATTCCTGATAATAAGATCAAGCAAAATAAGCAAACAAGAAAGTGTGTGAACAGCATGTACCTCATCTGAAATCAGTGTCAGGATGGGCATAGGTTTTAATTTCCTTAATCGTATGATGAATATACCATCTGCTGATACTCATTCACATCCCTGCCATGAGGAAGGCCCAAACAAAAGATGGTTTGTCACCCTTATCCTCAGCAATATTTACACAGGATTAATGGCATTTGAATGGGAATCTTATTATTTGATTTCTAATTTACATGGACTTTATAATTCTGAAGGACTAGAGGAATATTCATAGTAAATGAGGCATTAAAATACCTACAAACAGGCAGGAAATACACAGACCAAGGTGGATTGCTAGTGTAGTCTCTGAGAAACTTTAATGGACATAACTTTCTTTTCATTTCTAGAAAAGGGGCAGTCTAAGTAATTTATGAAGCAATAGCCAGAAATTAACTATGCAAAAGCTTCCACTGTCATAGGCTCTACTGCAAGAAAATGGACCACAGCATGAAATATGTTTCTCAAATTGAAGTCAAGGTCAAAATATATTTTTGAGATACATACGGCTTACAAAGAGCTTATAGAGGAAGATTCAATTGCAAAGAAATACACTTTGTAGAAAAGAGCATTCTGATAGGGTTAGAGTTAGAATAATTCTGCCAAACACGGCAGTAGCCAAGCAGACTTTGTAATGGTTAGCTTGAGTCATTACCTTCTTATCACCTTTAAAAATTTAAAAGATGTGATTTAGTCCAAAAACTATTGGGGAAATGTCAAATTGTTCATTGTTGTAGATCAGCAATCACTGATGCTTCTCGTCTTAGGAAAATATTTTCATTTGAAAAACACCTTTTTAAGATTTCTGATGAAAAGACACATATATATCATGTATTTTAAATCTCATTTTTAGTTTTTAGGTAAGCATATAGATATGCAGAGAATATTTATTTATTTTATTATACTTTAAGTTCTAGGGTACATGTGCACAACGTGCAGGTTTGTTACATAGGTATACCTGTGCCGTGTTGGTGTGCTGCACCCATCAACTCATCATTTAACATTAGATATTTCTCCTAATGCTATCCCTCCCGCCTAACCCCATCCCATGACAGGCCCCAGTGTGTGATGTTCCCCACCCTGTGTCTGAGTGTTCTCATTGTTCAGTTCCCACCTATGAGTGAGAACATGTGGTGTTTAGTTTTCTGTCCTTGCGATAGTTTGCTCAGAATGTCTGACAAAGGGCTAATATCCAGAATCTACAAAGAACTTAAACAAATTTACGAGAATTTTAAAATTGGTTAGTTATAGGGCCACAACTCAAAACATATATATGTATGTGCATATATATATATACATACACACTTTTTTATCATAATCTCTGAATGGAGCTATCTCTTTCTATTCCTTAGATGTTTTCACATTAAAAAGACAAAACAGATCGTTAATTAAGATTAAAATATTTTAAATAATTTAGATAGATACTGAAGTATCCTTCATGTTGTCTGGCAAATTATTTATTTATAAATAGAGAAATCTGAAGTTTTTATCCACTAATTTTGGATGAAGAAAATTGAAATATTTAAAAATTCTTGATGTAAAGTCTGGAACTCGATCATTTTATTATATTCCCTAACACAAAATGCAGTTTTAAGACTTTCGGTTATTATTATACTTTAAAAATAAAAAATGTAATTTTTTAATTGTAGAATTTAGAATATCAATAAATTCTTACCTCATGATTCCTCTTTTTTTCCTAATTGGAACTCTTTCACTGTATTCTACTTTTCACAAAATGTCTTTCATCCAAGAATTTCTGAATGCTTTATAAGCATTGGTCTTAATATAGTTTGGTTACAAAAATCTGGAAGGTATGCTGAAATTTAGGGGTATATTATGCTTTCTTCTCCCAGCACCTTCCTCAATGAATATGGGCATCTCTGTGTACTCTTTGTACTTGTAAAACTGCATTTAGAGAACACCTTTATGTGGAACCTTACACGCAGTTTCTCAGGAGGACACAAAGTTTCGTTAGAGACCTTGCCCCAAGGAGCTAACAACCTTTAAAGGAGATAAGCCATAAATTAAAAAACAAACAAAACAGTATCATAACAACAAACCTATGGTATCAGACAGTATGTGTCAAGTATACGGGTATAAATAGAGGTGCTATTATTGGGGTTCAGAGAGGACTTCATGAAATAGATGGCTTTTGTTTTGGGCTTAGAAGGATGACTGGGTGGGGAACACCGGGCAGCATTATAGGACAAAGTATCCTATGTCAAAAGTATAAAGATTAGAAAGTGTATGAAATGGGTAGTAGTTCCTGTTCGGGAAAAGGAAAGTGAGGTGAAGCACTTTTTTACCCTAGACATAAAGTATACGAATAGTTGTTTGTGTGCTTTCCTTTCTGAAATGGAAGCCCACAAAATCACATGTTTTCTAAGGTAGTCCAAGCTTTTCTTCTCTCTGTGTAGTTAGAAAACCTTGTAATTAAAGGGGATTCACAGTCGTATCAGGGAAGACTAAAGCCTCCCACAAAATTGGAATTTTCTTTTCTCTTTTGTTTTTGCTCTGTCTACTCAGCTGGAGTGCAGTGGTATAATCCTAGCTCACTGCAGCCTCAAACTCCTTGGCTCAAGCAATCCTTCTGTCTCAACCTCTCGAGTAGCTGGGACTACAGGTGCATGCCACCATGGCTGGCTAATTTTTTTTTTTATTTGGAATTCTCTTTTAGGGGGAATTTGCTAATAAAAGGAATAGACAGCTACAAATTACTACAAAGCAGTGCTGCTAAAAGTGCATTCCGGGCCACTTCAAACTGTTGGGAACCGGCCCACAGAAGATAGGCATAGAATATGCGAGTAAGAATTTAAAAACTTTTATGGCAATATAAAATTGCCACACCTCTGCTGTGATTTAAATGATGATATTCCCTCCAAAATTCATTTTGAAACTTAATTCCCAATGCAACAGTATTAAGAGGTATGGTCTTTGGGAAGTGATTAAGTCACAAGGGCAGAGCCCTTATCAATGGGATTAGCACATTTATAAACAGGCTTGAGGTTGAAGGGGGGCACTCTCTTGCCCTTCTGTTCTTTCTTCCATGTGCGAACACAGTGTTTGTCCCCTCCAGAGGATGCAACAACAAGGCACCATTTTGGAAGTGAAGACCTGGCTTTTACCAGATACCAACCCTACTAGTGCCTTGGTCTTGAACTTCCCAGCCTCCAGAACCATGAGGAATAAGTGTCCCTTGATTATAAATTACCTAGTGTTAGATATTTTGTTGTAATAGCACAAACGAATCAAGACAACATGCAAGCCCCATGATTGGTGGACTTGTTTTGTTGAACAGGGCATACAATAGTCTAGTGCGTTGACCTCTTGTGCTGTGTCATGGATAACACAAGCTGTATTTTGATCATGCTCAGGGAACTATACACCAGTCTGTGATGGGTTAGAAATGTTAAAAAAAAAAAAAAAAAAGGTTTGTCCTCACAGAGAGCTAGAGAAGCCACAATTTATTTTCTTTAGCAAATATTACTGCATGCTATTTTCTGGTTATAAAGTTGTGTGTTTCATTCACATGGGTTACTGGGAGAATAATTTTCAGCTTTTCTCTTAAATTCAGCTACTGTTCTCCCAACTGCAGAAACTAAGAATGAGGTGCTGTTGTCCTGATAAATAAGTCAGCAATACACTAATAACAATGGTATAAGAAGCACTTACTATGTACCAGGCACTGTTCGGAGAACTTTACAAATATCTACTTATTGCATGTCAGAGTCCAGTCAGGAAAATAGTAATCACATTCTGTATTTGAGTAGGGGCTATTTTATATAGAAAATCCATTACACAGTGGAGATAATAACTACAAAAAGCAGCTACAGGAACCCTCCCCTCACATTCAGGAGAACAGTGGACATTGGGGTTACTAGAATCTGGTAGATCACAGGAGGGTGCTCAGCCTTTTGATGAGAGGAATCTCTTGGCTGTAACCAAGAGATTTGAATTTGAGAAACAGCCCCATAGAAATCATTCCCTGAGTTAATGGCATGGACAGGCTACTGCTTATATCTCTAAGGGGGCAAGGGTGTTGAAATAAGCTGGAAGCTTGAAGAAATGGCAATGAATAATGCTGACAAACTATCAAAAATCAGAAAGAAGTATTTTTTCTCTCTCTCTGTCTTCTAACATCCCTCCTGTGTCTCTTATTGGTAGAGCCTAATACGATGACCACTGACAGAGGAGGATGAGAAGTGTCATTTGTAGCACTCTTCCCCAGAGTACTATAGAGCAGAGGATAGAAGAGAGTATTGGGGCTGAGACACAATGAACAAATAACAAGCACAGTCACATAATCCTATTAGGTGAATTCTATGATTATTTTATTTTCAAATGAATAAACCAAGGGCCAGAGATTTTAGATGAGCTGTCTAAGGCCAACAGGTATTAGTGGAGATGAGCCACAGACATCTGACTCCAGAGTCCATACCGCTGCCCTCTATGCTTTACCGCCTCTTTGTAAAACTGGATAGTAGGATTATTAAAGAGATTAGAAAACCAGGTTTTTATATAGAATTATCACTGGCTCTTTGTTTTTATGATTCCTGTTAAAGTATTTATTTTAATTTTCAAGTTAATATAATTTTAACTTAATTATTCTAGAGCATTTAGAGGATTTTGCCATTATTCTATCTATAAAGAGGAGAAGAAAATAGGAAGAAAGATTTATATTTCTGGTGTCATATGTATTTACTAGATCTTAATATATTTAACCATTATATATACGTATGGGGCTGGAGTGGCATTGTGTGATGGGGTATGGTGTTAACAGGGTTTAGTCTTTCATTTACTTTATTGATCTATTCATTCATTCCACATGTTGTAAAGGGTGTTAAAATAGCAATGAACAAGAAAGACATAGTCTCAGCTTTCACAGAGCTTACATTTTATTTGCTCAATGAAGTAGATTGGTGAATTAGTAAAAGCCAGTACGGTGACTTCCAATGTATTAGTGACCTTATTATTATATTTCTAAATGAGCAATTGAACCAAGCACAAAGGTTGTTTGAAGTTGCAGTGTTCATTTTTTCTGGCTTTGCAACCCAATCAAGAGCAGCAAAGTGTGGTAATAATCAAACTGGAAATGACCATTTCTTCAGGACTTTAGAGGGTTAAGAACACAGAGGTAGAGAAGGGGCTACAGATGGTCTCATGGAAAAGGGCTCTTAAAGTACTTAGAAAAAATTAACTAGAAATACGTTGGAAATAAAGTTAAAGGTTGTTGAGTAATTGTTTTCTTTACCAATTACACTCTTAGCAATGTAAGTTCAAGATGAGAGCAAATAGTTGGGGAGTCTATAGGTGAGCCATCATTACCTTTAGAGATTTTTAACTGGAGTATAGAAACATTGGGGTGTGGCTTTAATTTATGGCAATCAAACATATTTAATCACCAAGGCAGAAAATCAATTAGGCTAGATTCGGCCTGGTTCTTACCCACAGTGCACTTTTGCCATATTTGAGATATTGGTATTTCTGAGATAATGTTTTTATAGAGACATGAGAGAATTTTTGACCTGAGAAATATATTGCAAAGTCTAATATAGTATCTTTTTTATAATTCTTATAATGTCACAACTTAACTCTAAACATTTGTGTAGAATAGTGAGGCAGAAGCTTGGACTAGAGACAAGCCATATTAGAATACACATTATCAAAAGATAAACTGTATAGTCTGAGCCAAATTGTTTGGGGCCATCTTGTCCAGCACCCCCACACAAAATAAGAAATTAAAAGGAAAGAGTTAAACCCAGGAGTCTGCAAAACAAAGGCACTGGAGTAGATTGGAGATGCTTCCAGAGTTGCTCATTATATATGGGGTTTGAGCAGACATGAAGACCAGTGGAGTCTACTACTAGGGAAAAGCACCATTCTGGCTTTCATATAACACTGAAACACTCTAATACGCAAAATTCTCTTTTTAATATTCTTTTGTTATCTTTGGGACTTGTCTTGATTTTTCCCATTGTCTAGTTCACATTTCTCCTGCCTCAACTTCTCAACTTTAAGCAACGATTGCTGACTTTGTACTCTGTTTCCTGGCTTCCAATTTCACATTTTTCTTTTGTCATGGTGCCTCCAAGCATTAATCCTTTGGTAAGGAGTTTTTGGCTCAGTTCTAGGGCTTTCCATGCACATACAGTGCCCTTATAGGCAGCCTTATAGTTACTCTGAGCACTTATTGAGATAGTTACCAAGGTCACCCGGCCTGAACTCACCCATATGAAAAAGTGCCTGGTGTTGCTAGGTGGTAGAATAAGACTTACCCATAATTGACATATATCAGTTTTAAGCTTGAAAGCTTTCTTTAACATTTTAAACTAGTTTTGATTTAAAAAATTCAAAAGTGTTTCACAAACTTTCTTGCTTTTAAAAAGCAGAGTATGATAAGCAACACTTAAGCATTTCTTGATGACTCATTTTAATTTTCAAAATTAACTGCTATACCACAATATAAAACAGAGTATAGTCACTGCACTAAATGGTCCCAGACAGCTATATAGTTTGCATCCTTATGTCATAATTATTTTCTGCTTCCTTTCCAGTTGTTAAGCTATCAAATCAGCTATTCTCCAGGATCTCCCTGACTTCTTTTGTAATATGTTGCTTGGAATTAGAAAACCAGATAGCCAAATTGATTAAAATGATGTCTAATCAAAGTGGGGGGCATCTCTGCTTGATGACTGGTGAAGTTTTCCATTAGGAAAGTGCAAGGTACTGAATTCCTTGACATTGGCATTTATTGAAACTATTTGGAGGTTTTTTGAAATTTACTTTGGTTCTCAGTTGGATCCTGGAAACTTTATGTCCTCATACTCTCAGAGAGTGGTGTAACTTACTAATGTTTTTGGGTTATAAGTCAATAAGGAGCCAGCATAATGTAAGGTGGCCAGGTAGACAGGGTTTGACTCTTGCTTTTGTCACTTGCTAGCTTGAACAAGTCACACAGCACGTTTGAGCCTCATTTTAGTCGTCTATAAACCAGTCATAAATGTTGGTCAGTATTGAAGGTCTTGTGTGGTATAAATCTAATACCCTATGTGGAATTCTTGGTGCATAATAGGGGCTTAAAACTTGTTAGTTACTTGAGTCACTGTAGAAAGACCGTTTGCTCTTATATGAGGCCAAAACCCAAGTCCATAACATCTCTTGAAGAAAAAGACTTCATATAACACAATGGGTAAAATAGATTGGTTTACAGAGTTTATCTTTGAAAAACAAAACCATATTGTTTACCATATGCGAAAGTCACTTTTTTCAGCTTTGCCTGTCTTTATTGCTAGAATTCTTGTAATAAAAATCTCTGCCTACTCCTTAGATTATTATTCTAGGGATGATCTGATGACCAGGGGTCCAGACACCATGTTCCGACTTCTACAGTCTCCTCCCCCTGCCCTTTCTCCCAAATTATTGACCTTTTCAGAAGAAAATTTCACAGTGACTGAGTCTGTCAAGGGCCAGTGAGAATAATTTAACTAAATTGTGAATTTATAGGCCAGAATTAAGAATGTAAGCCTGAGGGGTACTGGTTTAAAAGGCAGCATTAGCTTTCTGGTTGTTGATGGAATGATAATTTGGGTACTATTTTGGAACTTTTCTGGCTACCAAAATAGCCAAAGCCTGTGACTCCAGTCCATAGAGATTGTGCCTGTATTAGACCATTTTCACACTGTATTAGACCATTTTCACACTGCTATAAAGATACTACCCAAGACTGGGTAATTTATAAATAGAGGAGGTTTAATTAACTCACAGTTCGGCATGGCTGGGGGGCCTCTTGAAACTTACAATCATGGCAGAAGGGGAAGCAGGCACCTCTTCACGTGATGGCAGGAGAGAGAAAATTAAAGAGTGAAGTGGGAAGAGCTCCTCAAGAAACCATCGGATCTCATGAGAACTCATTCACTATCATGAGAACAGCATAGGGGAAACTGTTCCCACGATCCAATCACCTCCCTTCTGGTTCCTCCCTGGACTCATGGGGATTATTGGAATTAACATTTCAAGATGAGATTTGAGTAGGGACACAGAGCCACACCATATCAGTGCCTTTTGGGGAATTATCTTGGAAATTGGGGAGCATGAAAACCAATGTATAACTGTTGCTAAAATCAAGGAGAGTGGAAAGCTGTGTGAATGACACACATTTCCAGAGTTTGGTAGGACAAAAACACATGAGCTTCCCTGTAAAAATAATAGAGACTGCAGAAGAGAACTAGATTCTATATAAAAAGATCCTGCCTTCAAAGTCTTCTTCCTAGGATGAGAGGACCCCAGACTAAATCTCTGGGTAGAAGTTGAGGGAGAACTCTAATTTCTAGGATAGAGGTGTTCAGCCATGGATGCAAGAGACTAAAAGTGGGAAATTGATATGGTTTAACTCTGTGTCTCCACCCGTATCTCATCTCGTAGCTCCAATAATTCTCACATGTTGTGGGAGGGACCCAGTGAGAGGTAGTTGAATCACGGAGGTGGATCTTTCCCATGCTGTACTTGTGATAGGGAATGGGTCTCACAAGATCTGATGGTTTTAAAAACGGGAGTTTCTCTGCACAGGTTTTCTCTTTGCCTGCTGCATAAGATGTGACTTGCTCCTCCTTACCTTCTGCCATGATTGTGAGGCCTCCGCAGCCATGTGGAACTATAAGTCCAATAAACTCTTTCTTTTGTAAATTGCCCAGTCTTGGGTATGCCTTTATCAGCAACATGAAAATGGACTAGTACAGAAGTATTTCTTAAGAATCCACAGAAGCCTCTCCTGAGAGAGCACTGCGTAACAGAGACCATTAAACAAGCAATGAAGAATAATAAATAGCTAGGCAAATAATGTTTTGCCTTTTCCTCTAGTTTTACTTCTCCTTATACCCAGAAGAGCCTGAAGCAAAAGAGCCAGTGGATAAGGAATTGAAGTAAGGAATACTGAAAGAACTGAGGCTATCCCCCTTTCCTTTTTTTTCTCTTTTTTTTGAGACAGAGATTGCTCTATCACCAAGGCTGGAGTGCAGTGGCACCAAAGCTGGAGTGCAGCGGCATCATCACGTCTCACTGCAGCCTCAACCTCCCAGACTCAAGCAATCCTCTCACTTCAGCCTCTCCAGTAGATGGGACTACAGGTGTATGCCACCATGCTTGTCTAATGTTTTAAATATTTTATAGAGACAGAGTCCCATTATGTTGCCCAGGCTCGTCGTGGACTCCTGGGCTGAAGCGGTCTTACTGCTTTGGCCTTCCAAACTGCTGGAATTACAGGCATGAACAACCAGTGCAGGCCCATCCCCTTTTCCCATTACTTGTCTGATATGTCTTGGTCCAGGCTCAATATGAGAGAGGCAGAACTTTAAACTGTATGGAGGACAGAATTTCATTTTATTTATATTTTAGATTGAACTGGACTACTTAAAACTGATACAGTATCCTAATACCAGGAAACTTATGTCATCTGCTCAAGATAGCCTCAACAGATGGAAAAGGAAGACTCAACATAATTTATTAAAGGCAACAGTGGATAAAAGAAAAACTTCTTCCCGAACAGTCTTTAAATTCATTTAAAGGACTGTCAAAATAAACATATCCCATAAAAATCTGATCTACATATTTATTTAAAGGCATCACTCACTCATTTATTCATTTATTCAGAGTATCCCTATATCTTCTGGCATTGTCCAACAGATTTTATAACAATTTTAAGTAAATTCTAAATTAGATGTTATAATATAATAAAAGAAATGCATCAATGTTTGCATTTTGAGCTTCCTTATAAATGGAGATACCACATAGCAATGATAGGAACCAGGTTTGGGGGAGAGAAATGAGAGGACAAGTAGGGCATAGTAATTACGGTGATCTAACTTCACTATTCTTTGCAATGAAAAGCAGCAGGATGAACTTTCATTCTTGAAAACGTTGACTGGTGGTACAGGTTATTGCGAGCACATTCCATGTATACACTGTGAAGACTGCCTAACCACAGTAGGAGCCAATACATGTTTATGCCACTATCTTGTATTACATGTGATGTCTTGGTAATATACAACCCATTCAGGACTCTTTCCTAGAAGCTTTTTATTGAGTATCACAAAATCCACACTGTGTATACAATTTAGAGTCTATCAAAGCAGATGAGAACATATTATGCTTACTGTCATGGGGAACAATTTCAATCAGCATCCCCACTCCAATCCCTTGTTAGTGGCTGCCTATAGCATTGTGCTGAGGCTGATTCCATAATCACATCAGTGTGTCAGGAACACCATAGCAATTAGCAACATGTTCCAGGAACAAGGACAAGAGAGAGGTGGTAAGTGGGCCATATATTTGACAACGTCTAAATTGAAGCTTACTTTTTTCCCCTGCAGCAACTGATCATTGAGGTAAAAGCAGGCTATTGATTTATGTTGAAATGGAGAGAAAACTATGGTTTGATGACAGGTAGCATCCAGTCATTTTGCAACACCCAAAGTAGCATGGTATTTTGATCTTCTTAGTTGTTTGTCTAACTATTAATCCAACATCAACAGCATGTTTTCAGAGATGGACGGGACTCCTAGAATGGGGGAATGAGCAACTGAAGACTTATGCATTGTAAGTCCATGAGTCCATAAGGTATACAGACAAATGCCCAAGAAGCCCCCACCAGCTCCATTTTTCTCGAAGTGGAGGGTGGGAATGTATATATTGTTGATTCTCATTATTCACAGCAGCTATATTCTATAATATGACTGCAAACACTGAATTGGTGAATACTGAACACTTGCTCCTAGGGCAAATACAGGGTTAGGTTCCTGCGAGCCTCTAGTCACACATTTTTCTTGACCAATCAATAACATTGATTTAGGTGGGTTTATGTTTAAAAATTTCTTACTCAATATACACTGTTGATTCATTAACATTGAACTCACAACCAACAGCCACTAATTTATGCCAGAACAAACTTATCTAACACATATTTTCTGCATAAGGCACATCACAGTCTTCTTGTATTTAGGAATGCTACACAGCTCTTCAGCCAGATTCTTAGCGGCATGTTAAACAGTGAAATCATTAACAAAAGGCACTAAAAAGCCAAAACCATGCCATTGAATAGACCACAAAAAATACATTTGCTTACAGTATGAAACAAGAACTTATTTACAGAGCTGAAACAAGAAGACAGAGAATATGTGTATCAGGTGTCTCAAATTTTTCACCATTTCAAGCATGATCACGAATGACAGTGAAGGTATCATGAGTATTGTTTTGGGGGTTACAAATAAATTTTAGTAAACAGGCAAATTCACAAATATAAAATCTGTGAATAATGAAAATTAACTGTGTGTTTGTGTGTGTGTATGACTTTTTAACTAGAAATAAAGATGCAGCCTTTAACCTGAAGAGCTCCCATTTAATTGAAAATTTATGACTAGTACAAATAAAATATTCAAAGAAAATGCAAACTTGGTATACAAGAAGACTAAACTCAATGGTTGAAATGCTAATATGAAATTCAAGGAGGAGTCTCTGGAATACTCCAAGCAGAGATATTTTTAAAGAAGTAGGAATTGTTCTGAGCATTTGAGTGTGGGATAAAATTTATTTAAGAGGAATGTAGCAGATAATGGACCTAAGGTGATGGTTCAGAGCGAACAAAGGTTTGGAGGCAAGAATGACGCTCTGAGGGCCCCTGTAGCACTCCAGAACCAGCAGCACATGGAAGCAAAGATGGACTAGAGAGAGACTGAGCCCAGTGGAACACACAGAGCAGCTGGTCTGAGGATTTCATTCTGTAATCAGAAATACACCCCAGTTTGACCTTCATATTCTGATTTCAGGCTCAGGCTCCGATGGAATAATGGCTATGCCTTTTATGTATGTGTGTATTTAACTAAATTAAACATGTGGCATTCTGCACAGATGGGCACTTGATAAATTTGTTTATTGGTTATTCTTTCACTCCTGCCTTGCCCAAGAGAAGTGAATGATTATAGTTTTTTCACCCTTTCTCAGAAACCTCACAGTGTGGGAGCAAAGTATTCCTTTTCATTGCCATTCCTTTCCCCGGGATAAAAGAGAGAAAGTAAATTGAGCCATAACAAATATTAGCCCACATATGCTACTAAGCGTTCCCAAAAAAGTGGAGGTCAAATAAATCCACCGTGTGGCTTTCAGAATTGTGGTATAGTCAGGGGCAACACCCATAAGGACTTTACTTCTGAATGCTTTTTGAGAATATGCCCATGATTAAACTCTGTGCTGTCATTTAAAATGAGGGAATTAAACAACCAGCAATTAATATCACACTGGAGAATTACAGTCATATATGCAAGGATTTAGACACCCTTTATTAAATGTATTATTTTCAAGCATATCAATATTTTTAATTGTTTCCATTTCTACCAAAAGTCTTATTTACAAAGGGATGGAAGTTGCTGGGGTAAGAAGACAGACTCAGGCAATCTTCTTGGGCAGGGACTGAGAACATTTTATGTAAAAGTTCAGATAACAAATATTACAGGCTTTGCTTAAGAATAGGCTCTTTCACAACTGCTCAACTCTGCCATGTGAAACCAGTCATAGATAATACATAAGTGAATGAGCATAGCTGTGTCCCAATAAAATTTTATTCATCGGCATTTATATTTGAATTTTAAATATCTTTCTCATCTTATAAAATAGTGTTGTTCTTTTGATTGATTGATTTTTTTTAACCAATTAAAAATGTAACTGCCACTGTTACCTTGTGGGACACAACAGAAGAGATTTGGCGCATAGGCTGCAGTTTTCAGACTCCTGCTCTTAGGTAAAAGAGAGTCAATACTTCTCAGAGACTGAGAAAAAGGCCTTGGGCAGGCTAGGGGTATAATTGTGAATTGTGAATCCAGGTTAAGAGGACAAGGTTCTTTGTCCCTGCAAAGCTTAAGTATTGCTCCTAATGGTACTTTCTCAGGGACTGGAGTCACAGGCCTCGGCTACTTCAGAGTCTGGAAAGATGCTTCAAAGCAGTACCAAAGCACCCACTTGCAGTATTGCTTCAGGCTCTTCTGGCTAAGAAGAGTAGGGAAATCAGGGGAAAGGCAAAATATTACTTTCCTGGCTATTTATTATTCTTCATTGCTCTTTTAGTGGTCTCTGCTATACAGTGCTCTCTCATGGAAAACTTGTGTGTTTTTAAGAAACACTCCCTACTCTCAGTCTCTTGCACCTATGTTGAAGACCTCTATCCTGGAACTCAGAGTTCTTCCCCAGTTCCTGCTCAGAGTCTTATTCTGGGGTCCTCTTATGCCAGGAAGAAGCCCTTAAAGGGAAAATATTTTTGCTATGGAGAGGAGGCAGGGAAATACTAGGTAGAAAAGGGCAGGGTCTCTGGCAAGGGTTCTATCCTAGAGCCTGGACCCATGGCCCTAAATGAGAAATTCACATCCCCATTTTCCCACCTGAATGTTACCTTTTGGCCCATGACACCCCCTATTCTGTGCCCATAAAAACCCCAGACTCCACTGGCAGAGGAACAGAGTGGCTTGGCAGAGAAAAAGAGAAGTGTCTGAATGTCAAGAGAAGAAGAGGCAGCTGGACATCACAGACTATGGAGAGGAGTTTGGCTGGGGATGGCCAAACTCCAGGGGAAGATTATCTTTCCATTCTATCCCCTTTCCAGCTCCCCATCCTGCTGAGAGCTACTTCCACTGCTCAATAAAATCTCCGCATTTACCATCCTTCAAGTCCCTATGACCTGATTCTTCCTGGATGCCGGACAAGAACCCAGGTACCAAGAGGGCAGGGTGTAAAAGGCTGTCATCATGACCCTCCACTGAGCTGGTTTAACACTTAGCCATCTGCAGACGGCAAATGCTAGAAGAGCATTGTCTGTAACACATGCCCTGTGGGGCTCCAGAGGTCACGGGCAACCCCTAGAGGCTGCCACGGGTTGGTACAGGGTTTGTTCCTGTCAGTTCCCAAAGGCATTCACCCCGGCTCCTCCACCCGCTCACCGGCATGCTCCCTCTTCTGCAACGGGTTTGAGTGGGTGGTCAAGCAAATGAGCCACCCCTGCTGCAGGTCCCACAAGGGGGTCAAGGAAACTCTCCTATCTCACTTTCATAAAGGCTGTAGCCCAGTTCCCTTCTATAGTTTCTATTTGGCTTATAGAAAACCTCACATGTCCTTGTCATACCAAACTTTGGAAATTTGTGCCATTGACAGGGTTGTCCTTTCTCCTTGATTTCAGGCAAGAGTCATACACTGATCTTCATTCTCCTCAAATTCCAAGAGGTATATGTCAAATTTCCAAACAATTATCTCATTGCATAAAACATTTGTCCTATAATGGCATCTAATGCATCATCCTCTAATCAAGCTCAAAAATGTTAAGTAAGGAGGTCGATATCTCTTCCCTGTGACTGATTGTCAGTTTCCTTCTCAGAAGGTGGTTTTCTGCCCTCTCTCGCTTAGCCTGGAGTTTGGGAACAGATGCATTCTCCTCTCTTCCATTATACAAAGGGAGGAGAAATGCCACAGTACTCCTTATTTCTACTAATTTCTCCATTTGCCTTCCCTCTCTGATTAATCTCTCTTGAATTTCTTACCTTTCCTTACATAGAGCAGTGGTGGACCATAGGCTAAAGGTTGCAGAGCCAATTTTGTCTACCTCTCAGAAAATTCTGTGGGGATGCTGTGTTTGTTGTATCATTCATTGCTCTCAGCTTTGGGGCCTCATCAGGAAAGCAGAAGTCTTACATAACATACCCAGTGCACTTGTAAACCACTATTTGGGCTGGTTTTCCACTACCTTTTATGGACTCTCAGGAGAAATAAAGATCATAGATATCAGTTAATTCACCCATATGATGGTTAAATTTCCTCTGCAACATCCCTGTGGATAACTTATACATCTTCAAGTCCTCCTATCATGGAAACAACTCATTGTATTTGGGAATAGCATTAGTGAGAAGTCCTTCCACGTGTCAAGTCAAAATCTGCTTTTCTGTAATTTTCCCTCAACCTTCCTCCTCATTCTCTTCTTTGAAGCTAAACCGGACAAGCTGTTCTCTTTGGAGAAGCTTTTATATGAGAATCTTTAAATACGTGAGGATAACAGAGATTGTTTTTTTCTTTTTCCTTCCTTGAAGACTCAGGATTCCCACTGACTGCAATTGTTTCATAATGAGATTGTTTCAAATTCTGTCGCTAAAGGGGTCTCATTTGGACACGATTCATTATCCAGGTGGGGTTTGACCTACACCAAATTGAACAGAAGAATCATCATCCTTCTTTTGGGAAACCGTGCTTCTAAAATCCACTCCTCCCACCTCTGAGCCTCTTTTTCCTGAAGGAATCCTATTCACTCTTTAGAATTTAGGCCATCTTTTTCAATATCTCTCCTCTTCCCCTTCCTCTTTTCTGAAATGTCACTGTATATATGCATCTTTATTTTGGTATATGTCCTTTTGAATGGTAAATTAATTACTTAATTTTATATCTGTTTTTCCCAGAAAATGCTAAGCTCTTGAAACAAGGACAATGTGTTATGCATCACTAGATTCCCCTTATGTCTTTATGCCTGGCACAAGCTGGAGACTTGATGAATGATGTTGAATAAACAAATAAGTGAATGCAGCCTAAGATTCCCTTCAGCCTTCCTAGTAGTGGTGTCATACAGTTGCACCATGTTGAACACTTTGACAATTTACATTTCTGAGAGCTTTTCACTTTTGCTCAGCTCAGCTGGGTTTTCTCCATTATACTTATACCTATTATATGTATTTTAACTACACATATGTGTTGAAAAGTTGACATCTGAAAAGTGTATCTTAATGAAAAGTAATTCCAAATTATTTAAATCTATTTGTAAATTCAGAGTAGACCTTATATTAACTCACAGTATAGTAAGTACTTGAAAACAATTAACATTTCATTTATTTTAGCCAGTCTTTTTACCCCTTCAAATTACCCTCCTCCAGGGAGATTTTATCAGCTGTAAGATGGATCAGGGACCCTTCTTAGGGGCCTGCTAGGTCCCCACAAGCATGGAAATAAAGAAAAAAATCTTGAGTCCCTTCAAGATAAATTCTAGGCACCTAGCTAGCCTTGAAAAGTAAGTGAGCCAACCACATAAGCATGAGGATATTAACAATAGTCTCCTAGGCAAGCCAACATCAAAAGGTGTTTTGGTTCCTCTGGAAACAAAAAGTTAAAATCTTAACATATGTTCTTGGGTTGTTTTTCAGAAATCCCCACCAAATGGAAAATGCCAACTGCTATGACATGGACCTCGGAGAAGGAAGACCAGGGGACTGAACTCTGGTCTCTGTTCTTCGTTCTGCATTTCTTCCTGTGGGGGCTGGAGAGAATCACACCCTTGGGCCAAACCAATGTCTAACCTCCATGTATTGATTTATGACTTTTCCTACAACTTCTGCTCTCCTGGTATGTATCCTTACCTTGAAAAACCCTTGCTTATAAGCCATCTGGGAGTTTGGGTCTTAAGTATTAGCTGCCCGTCCTCCTTGCTTGGCTGGCACCATGCAATAAATGCCATTTTCTTTAACTGCAAATCTCGATGTCAGTATCTGGGTTTCCTGCACTGGGCAAGAAGACCCCAATTTGGTTTGGTGGCAGCTGTTTATATAAAACTTCCTGAAATCCCTCCATTGTGAACCTAGGAGTCAACAAAAACAGCAGAGTAAAGAAGGGTTTGTTTGTTTGTTTTTTGCTTCTGTTTTATTTTGAGAATAGGGAGGACTGTGGAGGAAGAAAGATATACTTGTTCCTATTCCCAAGCCATGCATTTTGGATGATGTGATACCTTTGTTGGTTCATGTCTGCAGCTCCTCAGATAGGTTCCTTTACTGTGTGCCTGTGCCTCCTCCTCCCTCAAGACCAGATCAACTTGTTCATTTCTGAAAGCAATCATTTGGTACAAAGTGTTACAAAACGATGTATGAGCAACTCAAGTATTTCTCAGCCATAGAATACTGGACAGATACAGTGGAAACTCACTTCCCCATCTGTGATTTTCTATTCCTTTCAAATGTCTTTATTTCTCTTTGACTTTTCATTTGGTGTGTAAAACAGGCAAATGAAAGTAATCCTGATTAATGTCATTCATAGTTTCTATTGTGCATCTACTTTCTTTTGTGCATAGAATTTATTATGGCAGGTCATATTTTAAAGGGTATAGTGTGGGAACTGTTGTCAAAGTATAACATATAAATCGACTTTGACCATTTATCATAAAATTATTATCTTTACACTAACCATATCATTATTTATTGTATGCTCAAATGTGCTTTGTTTCTCTTCTGGTTCCATTTTTTTTCCGCTTGTGGAGAAATGCTTCTAGTTATATAATGGAGTTCCATGGAAAAGTCAGGTAAGCTTATACATAAACTTATTGGACGTGGCTATTTATAATTTGTCATTGTAGGTGCCTGAACACACAAGGAAGGAGGAATGAAAATAAGGAATCAGGAAATATTAGTGACATGCCTTGGAATGAATCTGGAACAGCTTTGCCTGTGGTCTGAAATATAGATTTCACATTTTTAGAGCATTTATCTAAGGGTCCTTGCTATAACCAAAGGCAATTTTTCAGACCCCATGATTATATTCACTAGAAACAGAAGCGTGTTTTAGTAATAGTCGGATGTCTATTTATACATCATCAACATTTTAAGTAGTTTTCCTGTATTTCTTAGTCCCCCAAAACTCCTGAAATTCAAATTCTGTCTCCTCTCTAACATTTAGCACATTGTTGGTGCTCAATAAATGTTTAACAGTTGGGATACTTATGTTTAACAGCTGCAACATTGACTCCAAGGACAGCTGCATTTTAATGGTGTGTGAAGTGATTTATATGTAAGCTTCTAAAACTCATAACTAAAGCACTTAGCACTTTAGGCTCCTCTGGGACAAAAGGTGATAGATTAAGGTAAAATGGTATTATTATTTAATTCCGAAAGAGGTAAATTACACTGGCAAAATGCTATTTGATGTTACTGGCAAACCGCTGTGGTCTGATGCTTTGTTGCCATCAGGAAACGTGGTCCAGTGGTGGGAGCTGTGGTGAAGGAGGCAAGAGTCCTGGGTACTATTTCTGGTTAATTCACTGACTTCCTGGGTGACCTTGGGCAACTCACTTAACCTCCCCATGCCTCAGTCTCCCTCCCTAGGAGTAGAACTGAACAGTCCTTCCCAAGATTCTGCTTTAAAAGGACATTTTAAGAGTAAAACCTTGAAATGCTTCATTTGGCAATAACATTTTTTGCAGTAATGAGTGATTTGTTTTTCTCCCAGCTGCATTGTTGGCTGTTAGAAAAGCAGTGTATATTAATATGTCCTTAGCCTGAACACACAACGTGAGTTCCCAGAGTGGCCATGGGCACAGGAGTCTGTATTTCAGAACAGACCTATATCACTGCCAAAGGCACTTTGATTCTATACCATGCACACTTCATATGACTTTGTCCTTACCATGTTTAAAGAGATTCTGAGACAAAGAAATAAGCACTTCCCTGAATCCTTGGGTGGTGAAAGCTGTCTGGATTTTGAATCGACTCTTGCAGTTTGAGAAGAACCTGTTCATGTGTTTGGCAAAAATAGTGAAAAAATCCCAAACTTAAAGCTTCTGCTGATTGCTCAGTAGAAGAAGAGAGTAGAGGACAACAGAGGGGTCCCTCTTCCCGTCTATGCCAGCCTTGTGAGCCTGCTGAATGGGGATGTCGTGAGGTTGGAACAGATGGCATTTCAGATCCTGTAGTGGCTATATCTTGAATTCTGACCACGTTACTTTACTCTAAATTCCTTGAATGGCTACTTAGGCCGCTGTATTTCTGACAATGCGTAGGCAGATACGTAACAATTTATCCACACCACTGGGTACATACGGGTTCTTCAGAAAGTTGATAGGCATGAGGTGTGAGGGGTAAAGAGGAAAAAAAGAGCATAAGGGAAGATCATTATATAAAACAGATTATATTTTCTTTCCTTGATTAATAGACTAAATGTTCCAATGAATTTTCTTCCTGAAGAGTTCTTATCACTTATCAGACTGGATTGGGCTTTTTGGTGGATATGGAGAGTGTCACTGACTTATCCTCATTTTAACTGTTTTTAAAAAGACAATAATTAGCACATCATTGAATAGTTCAATGGCTCCTGTACAGGGAAATTGGAGTGACCTTGAAAGGATAAAAAATTATATAGGCAGCATAAATTCACTCAGCTACTTTTTTGAGTTTATAGCTGCTGGATTGCCATCATATTGTTTTTCTTTACTGATGGTGGTTATAAACTGTACTACGATTTATGATTATTTTGTGATTTTTTTTAAAAAAAACCTCACTTCAGTTTTGTGTGTTGCATATTTTGAGAATGGGTGCTAACATTTGTAAGATTCTCACATATGTGGATTGAAAGGCAATCAGATAATTGGTTAGTCATTTATTTTCAGCTTTAATCAAGAAATTAATGATTCTTAGTTTGCAATAAAGAGGAAACATTAACCATAAAAACTAATTTTAGTATGAAAATTCCTTCAGAATGAATGTTTGATATTGTGAATCGAAAACTCTGATTACAGCACAAAGGTGTATAAAACTCTATTTCCCACCATTATAATCATTGTTTTCATAAAGGGCTTTTTGTTAATTTGAGGTTTCTTAGGAATGTAACTTACAGATTTTTGCAGAAGAGGCAATATACACTAAACACCGACATATCCCCACGTGAAAAAATGTGTCCTTAGTATAGAGAGTAAAACAGTTAAAGATTTTATGACAAATTAAATAAAAAGGTGGATAAAGAGAGAGTTGTCAGCGATTGTTAATAAATTTCTTTATTGATTTGACTACGTTGATTATGTAGGTATTTTGAGGAAGACATTAATAATCAGTTAATGATGGTGAAGATCAGTGTTAACCTAAGAAGGAGGTATTGAAGAGAAAAAAACCCCACAAAAACCCAAAAATCCCCAACAATAAAACAACACACACACATAAACATATATTGAATTGTGTAAAATTAAGGTATTAAGCCAGATTTATCAAATACATAGTCTATGTCAAATCTTTGTGAATCATCGAAATCAGACAGAAGCTGAATTACCTGATTTGCTTGATTTCTCAGAGTGAAAACTATAACGATTACTGACTGCTTGGTATAAACAACAACCCTATGGAGTATATTTTATTAACTCTCAAAAAAGTTAAGTAATGTGTTCAAGATCTCAAGATCACACAGCTAGTAAGTGGTAGAAGCGGGAATACAGCACAAGCTGACTCTTCTGTCCACACTGAACCGCTATATTGTACTCTCTCTCCAAGAGTTTTATGAATGCTAAAGAAATGGTAGCACTGGGGAAGCAAGGTACTAGCTCAACTTAAAGATGCTACAATATTGTCTATATTAGGAAAATTACCTTTGGGAGATGTTGACTCACCTATCTTCCCTTACCCATGATCTACACAGATTAAAATGCACACACAGTCATATACATTGTCAACATGTAAGGTAGTTTTACAGTGTAATAGTACTATCTCAGAATTGCAAGACCACAAATAATTTTTAAAAGTTCATGTCAGGAACTCTGAGAGTTTGAGATCTTACCCTGCTTATAAGCTGAAGAGTGAGCTTGCTATAGATTCATGAATACCATAAGAAGAAATGAGACTCCTGAGTCAGAGACAAAGGACTTGGTTATTTATGGCACAACAGGTAGCATAAGATTTATGTTTGCATTGGTTCCCTTCTCCCCATAGATCTCATGGGGAATCACCAGGAGACAGTCCCAGGTGGATGCTGTGCCTGCAATGTCTTTGTGTCACAGCTGAGAAATCCCAATCTGTAAAAGGGTTACAAGCAAACCTGGCCAACCTTTGCCCAGAGGGAGATCTTACTGTGTTTTCTTATTTGTATTATGTTGGTCGGCAAACAAATCTGCCCTTTGTCCAGGAGGATGACACTCCTTCTATCATTTATTGAAAAAATGTCTTGAAAATACATTTTTTGAAAAGACAGTCTGGAATAACAGCTGTCATCAACTCTGCTCACAAAACATGAACACACACATAAGAGAGACATAAGAAGCTGTTTCCCAACAACGTATTATTTCCTATAATCCATGCTCTCTCATTTGACCCTTATACAAATTATGTGACATTAATATGGTAGGTCTTATAGATTTTCCATTTTGCAGATTTTGCTACCTATAAAATGGTTCTGTTGGCTAAATAAGACTAACATAGCTTCCATAGCCTGAAAATAGTTTCGCTGATGAAATATATAGGTATATAAGAAAAATCCCAAACATACAAATTGAGGTTTAAAGGAATTTAATTCTTATAGCATAAAGGATTAATACAAAAAGAATTTTTCTCCAGTAGTATTTTATATTCTCTATTTTTAGTAGCGACTTGATCAGGGATAAAGAGGTTAAGTATAAGCATATGTACTAGCAATCACTTGCAATTGATGGAGGAATAGAAATAAGAACAATACACCTCCTAAATTATATTATAATTCAATAGAAAAAGGTGATCTGAATTGATGCACTATTTAGGAATATACCTATTATGTTAAGTAGTGTATATCTGTATCAGAATACCATTAAGTGCATAATGTATTATATTCTCAGTTTCTAAGGTGCATAACATCTAGGTGTGCTCTGTTTGGGGCTGAGGCATCCTTTAATAATTGGCAGAAGTTACATCCCAATGAGGATGGTTTACTCCAGGAATTTCAAAGCAATTTGCTTACTATCAGTTGGCTGTTTTATTTTGACAAGGCAGGTTAGATTTTAGCCTACTTTGAAAAATACAATTAAGTCACAGAAAGTTGGTTGTCTAGTGTTAACAAGCAAAGAAGGGGTATTACTATTGTGTGGTTATGTGGAATTGTGAGGACTGAGGGAAGGTTGGCTCATGTTTCTATTGCAGGTCTTACGTGATCGTTTACTTAGAAGTACTCTTTGGGTTTGTGGCTATTTCAACACCAAATGAGATTATCATTTTCCCTTTTAGGGAGCTCTTCCATTATAATTAATGACTCACACAAGCTGAAAAATGGCCATGATTGTACCACATCCAAGACATGTTTGCAGTAAATTCTGGAAGATTTAGCCTTATCCATCAGTTGAATAGGTAGTCCTTAATAGACATGATCATTCAAGCCACAGCACCTCTGTGGCAGTTGATAAGCTATCCTTGTTCAGTGGGTGTTTAAATCTTGTCCTTCAGCAAAGTGAAATAAAAGGAATGTTCTCATTAAAAGTCAAAATCTAAAAAGCAAAATTCAATCTGTCAAATCGTCAAGTGTATTAAAGGTGAAAAATAAAGCTGCTAAGACGCTTGGGTCTTTTTTTAGACTCTTGTTTCCCTGGCGAGAAGAGAGAATCTTTCTGAGACAGGAGTCCTTTTTTATACACATTTCATAATAGTTTGTGCCCCTACACGTAAGGTCTGAGCCAATAACATTCAGGTCCTGTTAACACATTTATACAGGTTTCTAATCAATAAGTGGTTATTAATTTGAAGTATATTTTAGTGACTAGATCTTCAAACCTATCTGTCTCCCACAAGCTTCCAACTCAGATATATATGTCATAGAACAAAAGGGAATTCAGTATGAAAGATTAAAATGGACTTAATTCAATGTCTAAGATATTACCTTTATTATGAATTATCCCTTTTAAGATGTTTATTCATACCAACATCCGTAATAATAGTCATGAGCAGAAATGATTCAAGTAATATATTTTTCTCATGGACAGCCATATTTCAGGTCAGTCCTAAAAGAAACTTACTATTAAAATGTTTAGCTAAATATTATCTTTACTGGGGAATGAGGTAGGGTTATCACATAAAATACAAATGGCCACAAATTTGAATTTCAGATACATAATTATTTTTTAGTATAGATATGCTCTAAATATGGCATGGGACATACTTATACTAAAATATCTATTAGTTGTTTATCTGAAATTCAAATTTAACTGGAGGAATAGTTATTTTATCATGATTATTTCTGTCTTAATCGGCAACCTAGGCGTGAGGGGAAGCCGTCATTTGAAGAAAGGAAGGCTTCTGCTGAGGTCTCAAATAGAAAAGCAGAGGGACACACTTGTTAAGGCAGCTCTGGTAAGGTTTTCTCTATCTTTCCCCAGTTTACCAGACGAGGTGGAAGTCATTGACTAGGGCCAAAAAAAAAAAAAATGTCCTCACCACTGTCCCAGCTCATTTATGAAGGCATTTTCTTTTCCCCTAGAACTGAAAAATAAAGCCGCTTGGAGCCTGATTATTAGTTTTCCCCGAGTGTCATGCAGCCACTAGATGGCAGTAGCAGCCCATCATACCCCGCCCCCTCCCTGGCGTCCTGGAGCCAATTTTCGGTACCTTGTCCTCTTTCTCTTCGCAGGTTTCAGCTTGTCACTTTTCTTCTCCCTCTTTGTTTTCTATTTTTACTTTTATTCAAATGCCAGAAAAACCAGCTGGTTGAAGAAGTCATGCGGTGCTCCACACGTTTGCACACGGGGTGCTGTGACTGAAAAGCCTAACTGATTTTCTAGGCTGCCGGAGCTGGATATCAGGCACCAGGGCACAAGGACACTTGCACTGGAAGCTGTGGCTGGGTAGATGAGGACAAAGAGTGTGATCATGCTTTGCTAAGTCCAGGACGCAAGTCTGATCCTCCTGCACGTGAGAATCTCTCTCAGCTGCAGCTAGGTGCTAATCTGTGAACAAGCAGCTCATGGGGGACTTCCCAAAGGTTGTGGAGTTGGAATTTTGGTGTTCCTTTTCAAGACATGAATTTTGTTTTCAGAAAAAAAAAAAAAAAAGAAAAGAAAAGAAAAGAAAACATAAAACTACATTGAGTTACAAAACTATTCACATGGAGGTATCAGGAATTGATCTTCACTTTATAGAGTGCTCCTTAGAGATTTTTAAAGTTGGTGAGAGAACTTTACATTTCGTTAAAATCTATTTTATTAAAAACAGGATCTTCTAAAATTCTTACTCCGAAAAAGTAGAGGAATGGAGAATACTGTGAAGCAAATGGGTTAAATGAATTCAAACCTTGCTCTCACCAACGGCATGGTATCCATACGGCGAAGGCAGTCTTACCCTTCCCTCGCTGTTCCCCTTCCCTTCTGCCCGCCCCAGCCACTGCAGTTGTGCAGAAGGCCTTGCTGTCGATACTGACTGGTACCCTTGTTCCAGAATTCACACTTTAGCTTTTTTTCCAGGAATATAACCTCTTGTATTTAAATATTTCAAAGCAGATTATAAGCTAGGTTTGGATTCTATTTGCACCTCTTCATAGTTCTTCATTGTCAACCTAAAACTGCATTATTATATATTTTTTAGCTGGGTATTTTCCTCATCTTTCTTCTCTCATTTAGCAGAAGAAAATCAAGTTTAATACTTCTCTAATATGTTAGATATAGATTCCCTGATTTATTTTTTGAGCTTGGAAACAGTAACTTCTGCCAAGGGATTCTTCTCTAAGCAGAATGGGCTTTTTATCTCTGCCACCACTGACAACCAGTTAGTTGCTTAGCAATGATTGGGATTGAATAAGAGGGGGTATTGTGGTGCATAGTCTTAGAACTCACTGTGGTGGCCTCAGCCTCCCATTCACTGTAGATTTGTCTTCAACTCTTTCTGGAAAAGGGTTGGGTGGGGGATGGTTCAAGGAAGTCATTATGATAAGAAATATCAATCCACTGGGTGGCTCCTAGATCTCGGAACATGTCAGCTCCCTGGTTCTTCTTGCCTTGGAACATTTTTAAAAACGAATTTCGTATGTTAAATTCTACTTTGTAATTCTCTATAAATTATTTACTTTATCCTGCGCTGGTAATTCATAAGCAAATAGTTTTCCTTGAAGGAGACAAATAAACACAAATTACATTTCAATAATATTTTCCAATGATTAATGTATAATTTGGAATGATCATTCATTCATGCATTTGTAATTCATTTGTTCATTCATTTATACATATTTTATTTATTTATTTCACAAATATTTGTCTTCTATATTCTAGGCACTGTGCTAAAGGCTGGGGAAACAAAACAAAACAAAAACAGAAAAATGGATATTGCCCCAGGCTTCATATGATTTATAGTATATTTGATGATTTGTCTTAATGAAAGCTATACATGAACTTAGGGATTTTAAAATTAGGGGCAGTGTAATGTTGTTTTCCTGTCCCTCTGGAATGGGGAAACTACCATTTAATGAATGTCTGCTATTAATTTATACAAGATCTCATTTCTCACTTTTCACTCACGTATGTCATGAATGCATAGATAGACACAGGTTTACCACTTTCAAACAACTATTTATAAACTCTATTTGGTAGAAAAAAATGTCAACCTATCTCCTAATCATACACTTTCTCCATATGCTTATTCAACGTCAGTTATTGGAAAATTATTCAGTGCCAGATGTGTTGTAGACATGGTGGGTAGAATGGCAGATGGACAATGTCCCCGCTCTCGTGGAGATTATATTTGTGAGGTTATAATAATTACAAATTAGAACTATGAATTTTACTACTTTAGAGTTAATCGCTAGGGAAAAAGAGGTATCCTTTCTTCTGTGAACAAAGAATTCTTATATCTATGTTCTATAAATCGATAAGACCGACTCCACAGAACCAAGAGAATCACTGTGGAGAGTAATTGGAGACAGCAAGCTCTGCCTATATACAAGTTTCCAAGGGAAGTACAGACTCAGGGTCTTACGTCCAAGACAAAATCTTCCCCACTCCTGTACCTCATTTTATACTAAGCATAATATCAAAACAGAAAACAGAATTTATATAAATAAATAGATATTTGTCTATTCCCTTCTCCAAGTGTTGAAAAATATTTGGTATAATGTTTTGAGTGAAGAATAATAATCATTTTGACATTTATTTCTATATATATATATATATATATATATATATATATATTTCTATATATTTAGTGGACTATCAGATAATCTACATTCTCATTTGCTTCTATTGAGACTCTTTTTTATCTATTATCTATCAGTCAATCTATGTGTCTGTTTATCTATCTGTTTATCTATCTATCTATCTATCTATCATCTATCTATCTAAATTTGGAAGGTGATTACCTAAGATTATTAAAAAGCTTCTGGGATCCAGAGACACCATCAAGCATCAAATACTGTACATTGCTTAGCTACACAGGTTGACAAGAAGTTCCTACAAGGAGGGTGGCATAAGCCTTCCTTTCAAAATTCAACTAAAATGCTGTTGGGCAATTTTCTTCATAGGCAAATCATGATGGGGCTGCAGTTTTTATGCACTTCTGAAACCACAGGGGTTTCAATAGTCTCTCAGGCCAATTCTTCAGAAAACTTTGCTCCTATTTCATCCCCAGACTTGAGTTTGCCAACTCAATACAGCTAAATATAAATGTAAATGTAGATGGAACTTTTCCTTCTTAACATAAAATGCTTTTTATTTGATTTTCTCTTGATTGCTGCCAACATGAGTTGATAGATACATTGCATTTTTGGTTTCTGGAATTCATTGCAAATGTTGGAGCAAGGGGTTGATTGATTGGAATAAACATGTAGCAATGGCAACAGCTGTTAAAAAAAAAAGCTGAACAGGGAATGAAATAATTTAAAATAAACAGTAGTTACATTTATGACATACATACTGCCTGGATATTTTTAATTTTCTTTGCCCTCACTGAAAATGAAACACTTGTGCAGATAGCAGAAAAATAACTACATTTCAAATTCAAATAGTCATCCCTCAGAAATATAAACCTTCTCTTAGGCTTTTTTCAAAAACTTATTTCAGTGTCGTTCTTTTTTTCATTAGGCTTAATTTTCTAATAATTGTTTCTCTATTTATTTGGTTTTTTAAAATACAGCTAGTCTTTTGCAAATTGTTTTTATTTATTTTCTGTGTGCCTCTCCTTAATATTAACTTTTAAAAAGTAGATAATATCAACAAAAAGTTACTTTGTTATTAATATCTACCTCTTTTTTCATCATATAATCATGTAATGGTGGATATCTGAAATGGCATTTTGGTTTTTCAAAAATTCTGAAACTTTTAAAGGTGGATTTTTTAGTGATCTCCCTATAATATGGAAATACTTTTCCCAAGGACAATTGTGTTTAAACAGTCTAATATGTCACAGAAATTTGCTTTTTGGGGTTGGCAAAAGAAGAATTTTCTTTAATATCTTTTGTTTTGTTTTGTTTTTTAATGAGTGTTTTCTGGTCACAAAAGAAGAGATTGTAAGAACCAAGGTGGATTTTGGAGACCACATGGTCCAAACTTCCATTATTTTGATGCTGGTCCTGTGGACTGGAGAGGTTGAGGGACTTTCTCCACCTCTCAGAACTCGTGAGGAAAAAAGCCAGGTCTAAAATTCAAAGTCTAAGCTTCAATAACCAATGACTTTTTAATATTTTTTTAAGGTGGCTTCTCACTGTATGATAGCACCCCAAAAGATATGATTTCTGCTCCCTAAGATTTTACTCACACATTCATGGCCTTGAGTACTCAGAAAAAAATAAGAGCAGGTTTTAGGGTTTTAGATCTTAATTATCCCATTCATTTCTCCTCTTCCTGGGAGACAAGTTGGATTATCATTTCTCTATTACTGACAAGGAAAGTGAGTTACAAACAAAAGAGTTGAGAAGTACAATACAACACTTAACCTCTGATTAAGGAAAAGCTTTGTCTGAAAAGGTCCTTTGTAGATCTGTTGTTTGCATCTCAGAATTTATTTCTCCATAGAAAAGTGAAGTTATACATAATGGTTGAGTTCCTAGGGAAAAGCATTCAAAAATTTTTATTTTATATAGCTTATATCAGAATGTAGCTCTGGATGAAGACCAATGTGGAATATATACACGTCATCTTTTTTTTTTTTTTGAGACAGAATCTCACTCTGTCGCCCGGGCTGGAGTGCGGTGGCGCCAACACTTCTAAGGGGACACTGGGTTCTGAGTTCCATCATGAGGTGAAACTGGGTGCACAGAATACTGTTTATAGGTCCGTAGGGGAGGAAAACAGTTTTTTCCTTAATGACCATGAGCTCTTAGGTGTAACAGACTCCTGTAGCAAAAGACAGATTAATAAAAAAAAATACAAAATAGTTTATTAATGTGGGCAGCACGTGTGACACAGAGGAAGCTTTGATGAAAAGTAACTCAGAATGATGGCTTAGAACTCCACATATGTAGCTTCTTAAATAGACAGCAATAGATTTGAAAAGAAATGACAGGACAAAAGAAAACAGTTTTGAGCTTTCAAGGGTACAAAATAGTTAAACAGCAAATATAGTGGAAGAAACCAGTGGAGTAAGATTTCTTTGCAGATTTCTCTGGTACTGTCTCTAGGATAATAAGAGTCTAGTATTGTCTCTGGCAAAAAAGAATTTCTATCTGGTCTTTAGGCAGAAAGTGAGGAGAATGGGAGGTTAGGGGGAGATTTTCCTTTGCTGTTTCCTAACTGCCTTCAGTTGAAAAATAATTTTTATGTCCAAGAGGCATATTTTGGGGTTGTTGGAGCTCAGAGCCTCATACCCTAAATGTGGAACTTTGACATATGAAACTGAGAAACCTTTCAATTCTCTCCAACCTTCTCCCGCTTCCTGTCTCTTGGTCCTCTCTTTTCCAAAACACAGGATGAAGTTGTTCGGTGAAATTCCCTTATCTGCCTGAAGTCTGGACTCATCAAAAAATGAAACCATTACCTCTGGTCTCTTCCCTGAGTTTTCATTAACTGAACTCATATCGCAGGAAGAAGAGACTGAAGTTTGTCAACACACCTGGACAAACTTTTGTCGTAATTCATTGCCTGCCCTGCAGGCCCAACAGGGTTTGTCCCAGGCCATTGTATGTTCTTCAAGCCCACTGAATTCCCCTAAAAATTATTTACCATCCCCCTAAAATGACCCACATTTTTCCATCTCCCTTTCCTCTAAGACTTAGGGCATATGTTATATAGACCCTGGAATATAAGTCAGTCACTTTGGGATTCTCCCCTGTGCATGTTGATAAATTTGTTTGCCATTTTTCCTATGAATCTGCCTTTTGTCTGTTTATTTTTTTTTAGCAAACCTTCTGAGAGCAAAGGGGAAGTTTTCTCTTGGCCCCTACGGGGGTGACATGCTCTGGTTTCCTTCAGGGATAAAATGCTATACAAGGTAGTCTCTAATATATTCTTTGGGACATAATTGTGCATATTTATTCTTTACTCCCATCCTATTCCTTATTACATTTTTTCCCCTAAGCTTTTTCCACGTACTGAGGCTTCGTCCTGCCTGCAACATTGAGTCAAAGAGGGTGAGGTGAAGGGAAAGTACGGGGTTTCAGATTGGGATCAGTGGAAAGAGGGATTATGTCACCTCTATTTTAGAGGCTCAGGAAGGGGTTTGCCTAAATTTTGAAAGGCTTGAAGCTTATACATTTTGGAAGGTTCTCTTTTTTAAAGAAATGCAAACAATTTTTTAAAACTTTTTAAAAGAAATACAAAAAAGTTTGTATGCATACAAAATTATATTAAAAAGTATATATTTATTTAAAATGAGAAAAAACAAATTATAGATTTTTAAAAGCTGAGAAATACCACAAACATCACAAATTCTGCCCCCCTAAAAAAACCTTCAAAAATCAAATTTTTATAAATGAGTGTATTGGCATAACTCTAGACTGGTGCTTCAGTGTGCTGAGAAGTCTTATAAGCTGCCTCAGAATCAAGGTTCCTTCAACCTTTTTATCCACCCTCCACATTCCCCCTTGCCAAAGGTGGGGAGGAGCTCTCTTTGGAATTTCCTTATTTGACTAAGAAAACTTCTTTCCAATAGAAATGCAATTGTCTTGAAGGTCTTCTCTAGGGATCTCACTGAATAACTAGAAAAAAAAATCAAGCACTGGAGAAAAGAAGAGCCTGGGAATCATCAGTACACCCAGACAAACTTTTTCTCTGTTCTTCTACCGCAGCTCCGAGGGACTACCTGGGGCACTTTATCTGCATAATAAGGCAGCCTTTGCTCCTGTGCAGTTCTGTTCCTCACCTTTCCATAATGTCTGCTTTTGCCTTTGTGCATCTATCCCCTGTGAAGAGACTACTTAACCATCAACCATCTGGCTCCTCTTTGAGTTCATGTTTTGTGTGCCTCCTGTGCAAATGTGCATATTAATACATTTTGTATACTTTCTTTCCTATTAATCTGCCTTTTGTCAGTTGATTTTCAGCTAATGTTTAAAAGGCAAAGGGGAGGTTTTCCCTTGGACCCTACAGCATTTTATATGACAATGGTTTTATAATATCACTTTTAAAAAAATCAAGAATAAAAAGATAATTTAATATTTCCTCTATCATTATTGATAAAAACTTTTAAAATTAATATTTGGGGCACAGTAACATGCAGTTTCACATACAGATGTTCTGTAGTTTATAATGCTGTTAAGGGTTTGTGACTTCAAACACAAAGATTCTATACAATTCATTTTATGTGGCTCCCATTAAAATGTTTTGCCCGTTTGTACTTGTATATAACGCATTATTAAATATATCCATAACAGAATAGAACTTTCATTTTGACTAGAGGTTAATGAGAACTGAGTTTTTTGCTTATAATTTGACATTTCTGATGATTGAAAGAATTTTCCATGCACTAGCTGCTGACACAATACCTTTCAAATATTTTTTCTCTCATACTCATCATTTACTTTTGGTACATAGCACAGGGGAAAACATTCATGTAGCAATATGTGCTAGGGAATCAATACAAGAGGTAATAAGAGTGTTCCTGGAAGCCATTCCCACACTGGGGTAGCTAGCAACAACTTATCATGAAGGGAAATGACTATGAAACCACATAAATAAATTCCTCTGAATTTACACTAAATATATACTCAACCAAATTTCTCTTTTGCTGGATCCCCAAATGGGTGTAGCTGCTGCAAATCATTTCAATGGGATATATGATAGGGGCAATTCAGAGTGGAAAGAATAACTGCTTTAACAGACTATGGTTTAAATACCTGAGTTTTGCAAAGTTTACAACAACATCTGATCATGTGATCACATTGTTGGTAGCCTGTGCAAGTGATAAGTCTTGAGATTGAAGCTTTAGTAGCTTTATGGTAAATCTGCCTAAAAATGGCAAATTGACATTTTTAATGAATGAAATTTATATGTAGTTTACTGTAGATTTAACATAGACTAGATTTAAGGTAAGCTGATAAAATACATTGAATGAAGTATTAATATAAATTTCCAACTTTTATCTAGAAATTAGGAAACTCTTAACACAAGATGTTTATGAAAATTCAGGAAAACTACATTTTTATTTTAATATTTTGTGTATTTATTTTTCTCCTTTCTCTCTCCATTTTTCTAAAATAAGCCCTAAAAATATTTTACCCCAAAATATACTTCTTTGTCATATGTTGATATAGCTAATCAGAGGGTCTGGAGACAGAAATAGCCCTGAAAATTGCCTTTTGTGGAGGAGACTTGCATTTTTAGAAAAAAATATGCATCAATAAAATAAACAGCCTGGCTTTCTCAAAGGCTACCCTCCCTATCCTGATGTAGGAAAGATTAACTGAGAATCTGACATCTTTGCAAAGTCTGGTGCAGAAACATTTACCATAGGCTACCAGCTATTCCTTTTGAGGGCTGATACCTGTGAGGTTTCATCTGCATCACGAGACCACATTTGCCCCATGCTTTTCCTCTTCTCTCCCTTTTATATCCTGTCTTAGCACTGTAACCCGTCGTGCCATGCCCCAAACCCCTATTCCTTCTGTTACCTCAAGATGGTATAAAAGCATCAACTATCTGGCCATTTCTTTGAGTTTTTAATATTTACATGACTCCTGTGCCTGAATGCACGTTAATAAAATTAGTGTATTTTTTTTGTCCTGCTAGTATCAGTTTTTTTTTTTTGTCCTATCTAGTATCAATTTATTTTATAGGCTCAAATTACCAAATCTTAAGGGGAAAAATTTAAACTTCTCTACACTTCCTTCTTTCCTGTGAAACCACTATTGCAAAATTATAACTGAGAAAGTTGTTACAGTGAAGGAGATGCGAACTAAGCAACTCCATTTTGCTTGTAACCTCCAACCTGTCCTTGACGATTCTTGGACATAGGCCAAACTGACTTTGGGAGGAACTTACTTTTTGATTTATCTTTGGAACAAAGACAGTAACAGCCTTTTCCCAAAACAAAACCCCTCCCTGCCTGGGGACTAGACTGCTTTTGTAGGACTAACAAATTAGCCACAAGTTAAAAATTATGGTTTGGGAGTCAAGTGGGTGGAGGTTACAAGATTCTGACCCTCCCCAAATTGTTGCTGGGGATAACACCACCATTGTAAAACCTAAGATTAGTACTTGAGATATTTTGCAGACCTTGCACTTGATGGATCAACTGTCACCACCCAAATGGATAAACTGTCTTATCTGATCTTGTGGCCCCACCTAGGAACTAACTCAGTGCAAGAGAACAGCTTCAACTCTCTGATCTCCAACCCAACCAAGTAGCACTCCCAACTTACTGACCCCTACCCACTAAATTGTCCTTAAAAACTCAGATCCCTGAATTCTCAGGAAGATGGATTTGAGGAATAATAAAACTCTGGCCTCCTGCATACCCGGCTCTGCATGAATAACACTTTCTCTATTGCAATTCCCCTGTCTTGATAAATAAGCTCTGTCTAGGCAGTGGGAAAGGTGAACCTGTTGGGCAGTTACACTTTCCTTTCTTTCTTTTTTTTCTTTTTTCTTTTCTTATTCTTTTATTTTCTTTTTTTAATTTAAGGACTACAGAAATTTAGAATTAATCATGATCTTTAGTTTATTCTGCAGCATTATCTTTCTTGCATGCATTCTCTTAATATTGTTATTTTATTGATTTTTAAATAATATACAAATATCATGAATGTTCAACTATCTAAAACAAAACCAATAACTCATATAAAACCTGTCCTCCTCCATGATCCCAACCCCCAACTTCCTCATATGGATCACCACTACCCTAAATCCCTACATTTAATGTTCATCATTTGCTCAGACATGTTTGTATTCATGAAGGATATACTGTTAGTTTTACTGGTTTTTGAACTTCATAAGAAATGTCTCACTCTGTTGTAGTTTTTTGGAACTTTATTCAACTTTTTACTAAAATTTCTCCGTATTATCCCATGTTACAGCATTTAATTGTGTTAAATTGCTGCAATATAATTATTAATCTTCCTGTTGATGGGAGTTTGTATTGTTTCCAGTTTTTAGTAATTATAATCAGTGATACAGCGAATATTTTTGTCATTATCTCATGATACTCATATGTAAGAATTCTTCTTGGTTATTTTCTCAGAAGTGACACTATGGAGCCGTGTTTTGTCACTATTTAACTTGTAAAGATAATCTTAACTTATTCTCCAAAGAACTATCACATATCAGCATTGTATAAAAAGATTCTCTTAGTCTCTTTCTCCTTTAACACACAATATTGTCAAACTTCTTAACTTTAGCCAATTGAACAGGGTTAAAATGGTATCTCATTGAAGTCTTCTTACTGTACACTTTCCTAATTTCAAGTGAGATTATTTCCTCGTATATTTATTGGCCAAAAGGGCTTCATCAAAACAGTGTTTTTATTGAGTTCTGTTCTTATTTAAAGAGATTTGTAGTTCTTTTTATGTTCTTGATGTTAATCCTTTGTCAATTGTATGTGTTATAAACATCTTTAAGTGTGTCTTGTTTTTTTTTCTCTTAAAATATGTCTTTCAGTTAAGAGAATTTATTTAATACACATACAATTTTCAACTTTTTTTTCTGGTTAGTAACTTTTGTTCCTTGTAAAGTTTTCTTATCATGGAAGGAAACAAATATGCCACCACATCATGCTACTTTGATATATTGACTATTTTGAACTGAAGGCATTTGGAAAACAGCAAATGCAGGGAGAGGATTTCTCTGAACTCCCCTTATCTACCCAAAGATTGGTCATTCCAAATGAACTTAATTGTCATAAATCCCCTCCCCAGGAGTTTCATCAACCAGGGAAGACTGACTGTTATCAAAGGAGAAGAGACTCCAAATTGACACAACACCCAGACAAACTATCTTCTCTCCCATCTATTCTTCTATGAGCCCATCCATCTTCCCTGAAAATCACATACCCTCTCCAAAGCGGCCTACATCCCTGTTTCCTTCCCCTATTAAGATGATGGTGGGGCTGAGGATAAACTACCCCAAAATATGCCAACTTGGCATTTAAGAAAGCAGCAGAAGCAGAAAGTCCATTCTCACTTTCCCCTTGCCCTTCTCCCCTGAAGCAGGTCATACATAGACCCTCATTAGAGGAGTACCCTCCCTACATCCAGAGAGAAGGAGCTGAAAACACAGACATCAAGAAGCAGCTAAACAAATAGGCCTTACTCAGTTTTCCCCGGTTGATTGCCATTAGATCATACTCTTGTTCTCCAATCATATATCTCAACAACTGTCCATCTTCATCAAATCTAAGCCTAAAAACATACGGGTTTACCTGTTTCTTGGGATCTTCATTTCAAAGGCTCCCAGGACACTTAAAAGTTACATTAAATTTGTATGCTTTTCCCTTGTTACTATGTCATTTGTTACAGGGGCCTCAGCTGTGAACCTAAGATGGGAAGAATAGATATTTCTTTCCCCTCAATGGCACTTAAGCCTGAATTCTAAGCCACCTCTTGCAGAGTTACTCTTTCCCTGAGTTTTCTCCCATGTATATATGATATATACATGTTAATAAACATTTGTTTGTTTTTCTCCTGTTAATCCGTCTCTTCTTACAGGGTGCCCCAGTTGAGCACTTAGAAGTGTTAAGAAAAACTTATTTTTCCCCTTATACCCTGAAGTAAAAAATTATTTAAACTCTTTTCGAAGTTTTGCTTTTTACATTTTAAAGCCTCAACCTACCTGGTATTAATTATTATTATGTTTTTGAGGCAGGGTCTCACTCTGTCACCGAGGCTTGAGTGCAATGGCATGATCATTGCTCACTGCATCCTCAACCTCCTGGCTTAAATGGTTCTCCCACCTCAGCCTCCTGAGTTACTGGGACTACAGGCATGAACCACCATGCCTGGCTAAGTTTTTTACTTTTTGTAGAGATAATGTCTCACTATGTTGCCCAGGCTAGTCTTGAACTCCTGGGCTCAAGAAATCCTCCAACCATAGCCTCCCAAAGTGCTGGGATTATAGGCTTCAACTATTGTGTCTGGTCCCGAGCATTAATTTTTATTACTGATGTGACATGGATTTTTATTTCACCATTATGAAATATAATGTATTTCAAAGTTCTACTTATCAAATTATTTCCTCCTTCTGCCTTTTGAGAAATAAAGTAAAATCCTAAGTACCCCCACTGACTAAATGAACCCCCTCTTGGCCACGGGGACCCCAGAGAAGTCTTAAAAACTGAGGTCCTTGTCATGATGGAATGGGAGGTCAGTCATGCCATATTATATACACTGCTTCTCGTTAGCTGCCAGTCAATTTCCTTTCCTAAGGGTTGAACAGAAACCAGCCCTTTGGAGAGACTTGTTCCACCACTGATTTCAATGGACCACCTGACACTGCCGGACTCACCTCCTTTTTTGCATTTCCAAGGTAACTGACCAGCATTCCTTTCTGATAAGAGACCACAGACCAGCAACTGGTTCTGGCTGGTTTATAGAGGCTGAGCACAGGATGCCTGTGTGTCCTCTGTTTCACCTTTTGACATATAGAGCCTAATTTTAATGCATTTAAGTCTGAACTCTCCATTCCAAAGTAAACCTGGGATGTATGCAACATGAATGTCTACTTACTGTGCATGCAGACATCCCCCTGTCATAGGTATTTATAGCTCCTCCTATAATCTGTGAAATATATATATATACTTAGCCAATCTATTTGACATAAGTTTCTGTCTCATCCTTCCCTCCCTCGAAGTGCCTGCTTCCAGCATCTGCTGGAGGCTACAGTTCCCAGGCCATGGAATGGTCAGTCTGCAGGCTGCAATTCTTTATGAAAAGTAAAGCTGTCCTTTTCAAATTCATAAACACTGTAATTGTTTAGTTAATACCTTTCTAGTGACTTTTATGACTTCATATATGAAACTTCCATAAATGTGGGGTTGGTTGTGCTTTGTTCAAAGATTGATGGACTCCACCCCCAGAATTTCTGATTCAGTAGACTTGGAGTGGGTCTCAACGATTTGCACTTCTTTCAAGTTCTGTGGTGAGGTTGACGGTGCTGTTCTGGATAGCCTACATTGAGAACAACTGTCTTATGCTAACTGTACTTGTATAGCTCTTTCCTTGACTTTGTCTTTATTCCTTTTCTTTCTGACCATTGCTTCAGTGCCTTTTTTTTTCACAATGCATTGGCAATGAGATGTGTTAAATTCTGCTTGTTTAAGAAGATGGAGAGGCAGCTGAAAATTATCTTCCCTAGGGAGATAATTTAAATAACACTTAAAATAACAAGCAATCTATTGGCCTTGTTGTGTAATAGGCGGAGTAGTCCTTTCTGGCTGCAACAGGTTGGGTTTTTACTCTTTAACCATTTCACAGACACTGTTGTATAAGGTGGGGTGCAGACATGAGTCCTATAGGGGAGGATAAAGAAAGGCAAGAAACAAATCACAGCTTGTATTCACAGAGGGGAAAATAAATACATATTCTGAAATAACTATTCATAAGTTGCCATTCTTTTTTAAAGGAGTTAATCTGTTTAAGAGTAATTTGAAGACTTAAGGTACATTCCCAGGATTTTGGTACTAGCAGCTTCCTGACCTTATTAGCTATGCCTATAATTTATTCGCCTTGGTTTCAGCAGATGCTTGCTCTAACTGAACATGACTGATAAAATCTTCTTCAAAGTCTGTCTGTTAGCTTTTCAATCATATTTACCATAGAATAAAGGAAAAAGAATTTTAATTCCACAGGTAAAATTTCAGATTCATGGGTACTAAGCTAGATCTACACCTTGAACCTTTGTTTTGTTGTGCATTGTAGACAACTTATTTTTCTTCTTACTGTTCTATTTCAATGGTACATACCAAAGACAATCATGTCAACAAAACATGTCCATTATTCACTCGTACAGCAAAAATGAATTTATTGCCACCTGTACCAGGTCCTCTGTTAGGCAATGGCAAGAAAATAATCAGCAAGATTGATATATTCTTCCCCTTTGATTTCATACTCTTGCGGAAAAGACAGATAAGTAAATGAGCACAACCAATTAAACATGGTCTGATAAGTAATATGATAAGCATGCTCTGGCTGGGGCTGATGGGTCATATGGGATCTGGCAGTGAAAGGATCCAACAATGCTTTGGCATAATGAGGAATGGGCACTACACACAAATCAAGGGAATGAGAACCATCTCTACTCACCTCAGGTTTAAGAGTTGGTACTCCTCATGCTACCCTTCTTCTGCTCTAATCTGCCAAACTTTTATAATCAATAAATATTCATGAGTACGCATTTTGTTTGGAAACCAGTTTCAAAAGGGCAAGCCATAGAGACTCACTTCCCCCAGGAATGCTAACTAGCATTCCCTAAAGAAAGAAAGGGAAACAGTTTCTCAGTTTAGATACCAGGAACCACTAATGATTCCTGGTAATCACCAGTAAACAGTAATAGAAATGGAAATTCAGAAAGACTTAATGACCTTCTAAAGTGGAGCATTCGGCAAAGCTTGTCCAAGAGTGAGTATGTGTGAGGGCTGCTGGGCTCCCTTATCTTTTTCTTTTCTTTATTGTTTCTTTTTTTTTTTCATTAATCCATTTTGTCTACAGCCTGAAATTCACAGCAGTGATCAACTGTTGTAAACCAGAATAATAGCATTTTTGGCAGTAATGCTTGCAAAAATAATAGGGGGAATAGCAGGAGGCCTGCGAGAGCACCCTAGGGGGCTAAAATGCAAAGCTTTCTGCACTTGTAAGGTAATGGGATGAAATTCCTCTTGGCCACCTGTGGTGCAAAATGAAGCCCCCTAAGGGATAAAATCCCACAACAACCTGGCCTGCCTTTACCAGCCTTTACATTCTTCCTCCCCATTTGGCTTTTAGGCTTTATTTATCATTTTTTTCCTCTAATAAAATTCAAATAACTTAAACAGTCCTCCAATAATTATTGTGCTTCTATTTTTAAATGAACATCTGCAATCACAGGAAGTATTCATAAAACATCAGTCTTTTTTTGCTATAACATCTTCTGCTCTGGTACTGTCACCTTCCTTCAAGTCCCTTGTCAAAGGGGTGCCTGAATGACCGACACTGATAAAGCGAAAGAATGTTCTAAAAAGGGAAGAAAGAAGAAGATATGTAAATCTCTCCTCTAACATCACTACACTGTACTGTGCTTGCAGACTTCAAAAATCAGAGGGTTGAAGGTACATGCTATGTAAGAAGAAAGAAAGGTGAATTACCTTGTCTGAGAATTGAAAGGATCTGATCATGAACTGAAATTTTCTGAGTTAATCAGAAGCCAATTTTAATTCAAGGTAGGGATGATGGTGAGGGAGTGGTTAGATCTATATTTTCGTATTTGTACATTTTCAGTGCTCTAAAAATGTTTAATGTTGCTATTTATAAATTATTCTGAATTAGAATAGAATTTCAGAGATAAATACAAACTATTGTATGGCCCTTGAGGTATCATTTTTAACAAATCACTAGAAAGTTATAGAAATACCTCTCATATGTTCACACATCTTTTATTTATTTACTTATTATTATTTTTTTGAGACAGAGTCTTGCTTTGTTGCCAGGCTGGAGTGCAATGGTGCAATCTCGGCTCACTGCAACCTCCACCTCCTGGGTTCACACCATTCTCCTGCCTCAGCCTCCCGAGTAGCTGGAACTACAGGCGCGCACCACCATGCCCAGCTAATTTTTTTTGTATTTTTAGTGGAGATGTGGTTTCACTGTGTTAGCCAGGATGGTCTTGATCTCCTGACCTCATGATCTGCCCACCTTGGCCTCCCAAAGTGCTGGGATTATAGGCCTGAACCTGCATCTTTAGATATTAAAAGTTGAATATGCCTTTACATTTGTGCCTGATCTTCCCACAGTGTGAACTTGTGGGAAAAAATCTAAGAAAAGATAAATCTTTAGTTTCCTAAAGGTTACTTCATTTTATATTACATAACTACCCCTACTTATCTTTCTTTCCACCATCTAAATATCAAATATATAAATGTATGTCATAAATGTTCTGGGTTAGGTTTAGTTGCACATGCATTTCATAAATTTATACTGGAGGAGTTCCTTTGTACTGAAGCTGAAGAAATTGAACAAGGGAATTGATATGAACTTGCAAGAGTAGATTAAATTAATGCTTTGGTTCTCTGCCCCGAGGAGCTACATTTGAACCATGATTGGCTAGTGGTTAGAAGTGCAGGAACTTTTACCAGGGTTAGTTTGGGTTATACTAGTTGGTTTAAGCACTAGGTAATTAACATGCTTTTCTCAACAGATTTCCAGAATATCAATGGAAAAGCAAAGGTGTATAGGGTGAAGGGAAAACTTTTCCTTTGCACTCTGATGGTGATTTGGGGGAATCATTTTCTGAACCCCAATAGGTGCTAAAGTAGGTCCTGGTTAATGAGATTTACCAGTAAAGAGAGAGAAACACATAGAGTGGATTTTTATACTATACATGTATTTTGTATTTATAGAACATTTTTCATTTCAACATCTCAGAATAATTCCAAGCATAGTAATCAGTTGGAAGGAGGCTACTTCTGTGCTAAAGATATTAGGATACTAACTCACTAGATTTATAACTAACTCAAGGTCACTCACTATATTGATGTGAAGGTCCAGGGCGTGGAAGTCTCTCTTCGTATATATATAATTAGCTATATCTATCTCTCTCTCTATATATCTATACAGACCTATAGGTAGACAGCTATCTATCTAGCTACCTAGCTAGCGAGATGACAGTGGAAAAACATATATATATATATATATATATATATATATATATATATATATAATATATATATAATATACAGACTCTACAGGCCAAATTGACTAAAATACTGCCATTCCATTTTCCCTACACCCAGAACCTAGAATTTTCTCAATGAGAGAACCAAGAAGATACTGGGGTAAGAACTCAGACCTGGAATCTCTTCTGGATATGCAAAGAGATGCTGAGAGCTATAGGTGAAAGGCAATGTCTGGGGTTTTTTTTTTTTTAAATCATTTTGAAACCATGTAATCTATCCAAGCATTCTGTTGGGATCAAAGTATTTAATATGGAGAACACAATGTTCTCTCATGATACTCTTTGGTGTTAACTTGATTATCAAAAGTCTTGGAGCTGGAGGACTCTTTCTACCTACCTAGCTCTGCCAGAGAGGTTAGCTCAATATTTAGTTTATAAAGATTGAAGTTTTATTCCTGTGCACAGTACTAAGCACATAATAGTGATGCAATGTAAATTTGGCAAAAATTAAATAAATTATTTATGCAAATGTATCTTTATAGTATCTCATATCTACCAACCTCCTTCATAACACATAAATATAAGGCAACAACAATAACCTACCAAACACCTTTGATTCTATTTTATTGCTTCTTCCTTGGTTCTTGAACCTATGGAATAATTCTGAGCTGCATCTGTCTAAGTGTTTTTCTTCTGATGAATGTATACTTTTGAAGGTGTGTTGATCTGCTAAGATAAGAAAGCTGGAAGCAATATGTGTTGCTTTCATGATGTCTAGAATAACTTGCAAATCATAATGACAGAGGCTATCTTCTTATTTTTTTAGCTCTGAAACTTGCAAAGGTGCCCAGAGGCTGATAAATGATGGGCAAATCTCATAAATATAATAAATACATAATAACTAACTAAATAAATAATAGATATATAGCTTTACTATTGACTTTCATGAGAGATGTGTGTATAGGAAGTAGAGATACTGGTTGACAGTTTTTAAAGTGCTTTATAAAAGGGTCTATTTAAATATAACATATTGCTATTATTCTAAAGGCAAATACATCCCTATAAGTAAAGGGCCTGTCAGCATTTCTATTGGAAGTTTACATTCTAAGAGTGTGTAACTCAATCCTAAATTGTGCTGTCAGCTAAAATATGCCATATAAACTTCCAGTGTCATTTTTTTAAACATTTGGAATCACAAAACCCCACATTTTTTTCACATGTGGACATTAATCTAAAGTAGAAGTCAGTAATTGCCAATGTTATCAAATTTTATTCCATCTCAGTAAGACAATCTTTTTGAAGAAACCAAGGCTGCCAACACTAAGGAGCATACATAATTAGATTTTTGTGATTCTGCTTTATATCAGTGTTTTGGTGAAATACAATGTGTAGGTGGATGCTGTAATACTGGCTTCCAAGTCATTTGGAGGAAAATAATTATGCCTGGGGCACTGGAAAAATTTCAATTTTGAACTAGATACGTGAAAGTATTAACAATCATGCCTACTGAGATGAACTATCTACCAGTGACATTTAAAACTAGCCTATTCATTTCTATTCTTTATGGGCTAGATGTCTATTTCAGGAATTTATGGCAAACATCTGATCCAAAAGTAGTTATGTTCTTGACAACAAAAAGTGATAAAGAAGCTGTAGAGAGCAATGAAAATTGATGGGGATAGAGAGTGATAAACAGCAAAAGATACCCATTAAAGGCCAAATGACTGGTGAAGCTGAAGAGAAGGGTCTGAGAGCTAAATTGGAGTGCAGGTTGGTCATTTCACAGGTGCAATCAGCCAGCTCTTATCATTTCTGGTTTGTTTTGGATTGAAATCTGAAGGTAACATATTAGAGTTTGGGTCTGATGTGATTCTGTCGTTGTGAGAGGAAAAGAAAGATCATGACTTGTGTTTTCAGGGAACTTAATGTAATAAAATCGGCAACTTTCAAGTTAAGATCACAGATCATTTCTTACCAGGATTGAGTAAAATAAAACTGAATGAGAGTGTCACAGGTAAGTTTCCTAGTGGCATATGCGATTTTTAATGACTTCTGACTTTTAAAAGAATTTTGTAATTTTCTATTCAGATATTAGGGACTCATATTTAGTCAGTGTTTTTTTTTCAGCATAAGACTGAAAATACAACACATTGGTGTTTTAGAAGTGAATTTAAGAGTGTGTTTCCCTTTCAGCAAACAAAAATATGACATAATCATATTGGTTTGTTGGTCTTGAGTTCAGCTAAATCTGGGTTCTTGTCCCATGACCAGGAAAATTTAGGCACATAGTCACATTGAAGGGTGAGAAGGACAGAATGTATTAGACAAAAGGAAAGCTCTCAGCAAAGAGAGGGATTCTCCAAGCAGGCTTCCCCATCACAGATAAATACTAGGCCACCACACATGAGCTAAAGATGCCAGGCTCCTTCCCTGCAAAAGGCATGAATTCCTGGTGGCTTCACACCATTATGCCAGTGGATGTGGGCCTCCAGTTCGTTGTGGGCATGTCCAGGCAAGACCCTGTGCAGGCTCCCAAATCTGCACAAAAATATCTGGTGTAAACACTTGTTGGGGGGTTGGAGATTCTCCAGGGACCCTTCCTTATCTTCGTAGGCATTTGTTTGCCTCCAACCTCTATCAGTCTCATCACCAAAATGCAAATAAAAACTGAGTGGAGAAACTATGTTCTCTTCTCAAAAGTAGGTAGAGGGAGTGCCTACTATCATACTGGGCATTTTGTGTATTAGTTCATTTAATTATTCATATAGCATCTATCTGAAGAAGGAATTCTTTCCCTTTTTATAGATTAGAAAGGTTAAACTCAAAAAGCTCAAAATTGCCTGCTAGGTTCACATGAGTAGTAAATTATTAGAAGTAGGTGTCAAGAGAAAAATTCCATCTTTGCCCTCTGAAGATTTGCTAAAGAATCAAATCACAAAAGGCAAATTCATTTAAAAAATTCATACGTTTATTAATGTGTACATAGAGATAATCATAGAGTAATTTCCTGCCCCCTCAGTGGAGTTCAGAACCTTGTGTACAATTTTAAGTTTACAGAAAGAATAAAGGCTTGGATCCTGGCAAAACAGGTTATGGTGACCGAATGGGCTACTGGAGGGAGGAGAAGAAGCATTCTGTTGAGAATTCTGTTAAATGATTTCTAGGGAGAATGAATGGAACTGGGAACAGAGATTACCTTGTAAAAGTTCCCTTTGGAATTTGAATGACCCTGAGAGACAGAGATTATTTTATAAAACGGTCTGTTCAGATTACATTTTTGTCTTTGGTGGGTCCAGATTTTAGGCAGATAAAGGACTTAAGAGAATGACTTTATCCTGTAGTTTCAGGAAGACAGAGGATTGAGTGATGGCGGGAGAGACGGCGGTCAGCAAGACCTTAGAGGCTTCTTCAGTTCTGCATGTCAAAGTTTCACATTTTGGGTTACCCATTTGTGATCCCTAATATTCCTCTGTCTGAACTTTTCTAGAAGTTTCACACACTAAAAGCTGAGTTGGTAGCTGTGAAGAGAAAAGTTGAGTTAACAGTTGAGTGCAATGTATCCCCTTAAAGCATCTTTCATTCCTGGGAATAGGCCAGTCCCATTAAAGAGGCATGTTTCATTTCAGAAGATGTTGTTGTAGATGGAGAGTCAAACAGAAGAAAAGTAAAGGTTGATTTTGGAAATACCTAAAAATTGGTTTCCTTAGACTCAAGGAAGCAGTCAGCTGAGGTGTCTAGATGTTAGATTCGAAACATCTTCAGTTAAAATGGAAATAGGCAGTGGGAATATGACAGATTTTTCTCATCTGTAATCTGTATGTTACAAGGTATGAGCTTCAGCTTGCAGGACCTAGAAAAAAGATATTAGCGATTTTATTGAGTCCAGGTCAGAAAAATGAAAGGAAAATTTGGGAAGATTAGTTTGGAGACTTATAGCCAGGAAATAATTCAGGATTCAGTCCAGATTAACTCAAAAATAACAAACAAAAATAACAAGTATACTAGAATTCTTCTGAAACATAATTTTTCTCTCTCTAGTTCCTTATTTCTGTTAAGGATAAATCACAGTAAGACTAGTTTATTAGCAAAATAAATTTTAATTTCATTATACTTGGCCTGATTATTCATATAAATTTCAGCCAGGATAGTGATTGGCCATATAGGCTCTTTTTAAGTTGACTTTGCTGAAACTTTTTAGTAAAGAATCTTAGATTAGACTTAAAAGCCTTGAGGCTATGAAGCCAAGCCCCCCAAATTTGCCATTAGACTGAGCCTGGAATACCTATGTGAATTAGGTGAATTCCTCTTTTCTCAAGGTCTCAAAATATCCCGAGTTTCCTGAACCTATTGGAAAGAGATATTCTTTACTTACCACAGGTCAGGAACTTTGCAGACAAGGTACCAGGCCAGCATTTTCAGGGGGCTTTTTATTAGCTCTATAAAGTCAATTTTAATTTTTCAGATTACTCTGGTCATATCTAAAAACATGCCATTCCAGTCAAAGCCTTGCAAAAATAGCCAGTGTCTTCAATTGTGTCCTGCAATAAAAGAACACAGATTCATGTTGAATTATGCAAATAACTATATTACCATAAATTAAGAATACTCACTAAGAGTTTCTACATTCCTGGAGAAATCAGGTAGAGAAAAAGATGAATGTTTCAATTTGATCACAAAAGTATACTTTACTCAATTGTTAAAGGTATAAATAATTCAAAAGAAAAAAGTTTTTTGACTCTGGAAAACAAAACAAATACATCAGCAATGTGTCAAACAAAAACAGTAATAAAAAAATTAGTTCTCTTATCAGTTTAGTCCCATGTATTTAACTGTTTTTCTGGTTTGTGTTTGGTTAGCAATTGTCATAAATGCATCAGCATTGTAATTAGTCCTGGAAGTTTTTACCTAGTCCAATGGTATGGTCTTCAAAGTTATAAGAAACTATTCAAGGGTTCTTGTCAGGGAACTTTCTTTGAATTTCCTTGAAGAAGCAGCAAATTTTGGATTGTAGCCAATTACAAAATGGGTTTTTGAGAGTAATCAAAGTAGAACAATACTTGTGGATGTGAACAAACTTTGAATAGTCGTGGTTAAAGACACAATTAACAAGAAAATTTGATTATTTCTCTGACATACAACAATTTAACTTAATAATTAAAATTATTACTGACAACATATACTAAGCTGTTACAGAATTTTAGGAATCTCACACAATTTTGGAACATATATTAATAACACATTTATATAAATATAATCTAAAGAAAAGTTAAACCATTTTTTATTTGACATGCTCCCTGTAAGATTTTTATATACCAAATAAGTCTAATATGTTTTTCCTGGACTTTCAAGGGCCCTAACATCTATAAAGTTAATTTGTCATCAAAAGGACACAACTTAGGTTTAAAATTTGATTTTTAGGAGTATGTCAAATATCAAAGACTTAAAACACTTGATATCAAGGTAGAATTACAGGTCAACATAAAGTAATAGCCATTCGTTTAGCCAAAGTGATAATTCAAAGATTCCAAAAAGCAAATACTTTTACTTTTTGGTAGAGAGGATATTTAGTTTTCTAAATAGTCATAAGACCTACTAAAGATAGCATGAGTAAAACAAAATCTGTCTCTCTCACTCTCCCTTCTTTTTTTTTTTTAGTCTACTTAAATTTTAGAATTTTCAATTATTTCTGTCTCTTATTAATATTACACAAAGCCTTGTTCCAAAAGAAAACCAAGCTTTACCTTTGTGTCACTTTATTATTCATATTAAAGCTAATAATAATAATGGAATCATAGAAACAGATTAATTCAATCTCAATCAGTTTTGCCCAAACAGTAGTAGAGATGGGGTTTCACCATGTTGTTCAGGCTGGTCTCGAACTCCTGACCTAGTGATCCACCTGCCATGGCCTCCCAAAGTGCTGGGATTATAGGCATGAGCCACCCCACCTGTCCAACAGGATAAAATTTTCATAAACCCTTCTAAAACCTCTTGAAATTTTAAAGTTTTTTCTAACTTCTAATATTCATTCAGTTTTGTCTACTACCTTTCTCCTTAATTTAAAAACAACTTTTAAAACATCTAAACTAGGAAAAATTACTTTCCTTTTAAGAAAAAACACATATTCTTTTTTATAACCTTTTTTGCAAAAAGAAAAATTTTATAAAAAATCTACTTTGCATAAGAATTGGTGCTTTTCTATCTGGCAGTTTAAATTACATATGTTAATTATAATGTTACCTCTTAGTAACACTTATTTTTAGTGAAAAACCTAGGAAGCAAGGAATTTTAATTATGTACCAAATTCAGAGCCCAGACAAAGGACAGAGCTGTGAAAACAATGCCCAGATAATTTAACCTTTCCCAGCATGGCCAAAGGACACAGCTGGATCAAGGAAGACATGTTGAGTTTGGCTTTGCTCGGGCCTCACCATGCCACTTGTCTAAAACTCCAGAATCTAAAAGCTCTAAACCAAGACATAAGCTCACAAATAAAGTAAGCAAGTATCACGTGTATGACAGAAGCAACACTTATGATCTTAAAAAACTAGCAGAGGCAATATAAACTTGACTGATCAATAGACTGAGGAAAAAAATGTATAAATTAAATTTTGAAGATGTTTTTATATTACATTGCCAAAATTTAAAAATTAGCTTTATTTACCAAAAATTATTAATGTCACATAAACTGAAAAATCATTTGGGCTTATTTGCTTAATTTATGGGTACTAATTTATTTATAAGTCAATTTGATATATAGACAATATAAAATTATAGAGATGTACACATGTAGACATAAAAATACAGACAAACACAGATAAAGATTTTATAACTTTGTTTTTTAATATTTTAGCCACAAGACTGGTAAAAGTTATTTGTTCAAAAGGGTTCCTAGAAAGGGGTCCCAATGCAGGCCCCAAGAGAGGGTTCTTGGATCTCACACACAAAATAATTCAGGGTGAGTTCATAGAATAAAGTGAAAGCAAGTTTATTAGAAAAATAAAGAAACAAAAGAAAGGCTACTTTATAGGCAGAGCGGCAGCATGGGCTGCTTGACTGAGTATACTTATAGTTATTCCTTGATTGTATGCTAAACAAGGGGCGGATTATTCATGAGTTTTCTGGGAAAGGTGTGGGCCATTCCCAGAACTTGAGAATTCCTCCCCTTTTATACTATACAAGATAACTCTGGACACTGCCATGGCATTTGTAAATTGTTATGTTGCTAGTGGAGTGTCTTTTAGCATGCTAATGCATTATAATTAGCATATAATGAGCAGTGAGGAGGACCAGAGGTCACTTTTGTTGACATCTTGATTTGGGTGGGTTTTGGCCAGCTTCTTTACCTCATCCTGTTTTATCAGCGTGGTCTTTGTGACCTGTGATACTAGTCCTGCCAACCTCCTATCTAAGTCTGTGGCTAAGAATGCCTAACCCCCTGGAAACGCAGCTCAGCAAGTCTCATCCTCATTTTACTCAGTTCCTGTTCAAGATGGAGTCGCTCTTGTTTGAATGCCTCTGACAAAAGGACAATTGGATTCAAACTATGCCTTTCTAAATGGAAAAGGTTAAAGTTTATCTGTCTCACAAGTCCAAAGGCCTTGCTGACTTTCAAAGAAAATGTCTAGCAAACTTATATCTCAAAGCACAGAGAGAATTTGAGCTTGTTTTTTAAAGGAGTTTGAGTGTGTTGGTTAGAAAAAGATTAAAAATCGATGTCAAGGAAATAAATTTCATTTAGATAGGTAGTTTTTAATTTACTATTTGTTTTCCATTTGGACCACTAAGATCAGAGCAGTCCATTAAGAACAAGGCTGACAAAACATTTGTAGTTGCTAGGACATAATAATTTCAATACGTGAAAAGCAGGTGCAGTGGGACGATACGAAGCACCTAGGTCTTTAAAAGCCAAGAAAATGATTAGCCCCCCAGTAATAGTAACCATTTATTGCAACCACTGTCAGCAACCTCCAAAACTATACCCTCACCAGTGACTCAACAGCCATCCATACTTAGAGGTCAAGTGTTCTCTCATAGTACAAAGTAATTGCTGGTACCCCCACAAAGACAAAGTGATCAGGTAACATAGTATAAAAGAGGGCAGAATTTTAGACCTGAGAAAGATTTGTCAATGACTCTTCAGGCCCCACGGGAAGATGGGAGATCCCAAAAAAGAGGTGAGTGATGCCTTTTTCTATGTTTGTTAAGGTGCCTGAGTCATTGTAAGTCCTTCTAGATCCTTTCATGTGGTACCAAAGATGGCAAAGAGGAAGGAGTAGGACAAAGTAGAAGCAAATGAGAGAACAATTTTTAAGAAATGAAATGAACAGAGTGATCACTTACATAATTAATTTTAAAAAAAGGTTTTCAGTCAATTAGAAAACATTCTCAAGAACAGGATCCAAGAGAAAAAGCAAAAAGGCCTTTAAAATATATGTATATCTTGATTATCAGCTCTTAATAAAGCCAGCTTTCAACCATATAGCTCTTTGAAAAAAATCCTTTTAAATTTCTTATCAGATTAGCTAGGACAAACAGCTATTTCCAGCTTTTGATATTTTTAACCAAAAGTACTCTCCCACCTCATAAGATTCAGAATCACCTCAAAGACAGCTCAGAGAAAGCAATGTTTCACTAGTTGCAAATGAGATACAACCAACATCTGTCCAGCCATATTATTTTCTAGGGTCTCAGATTTTCAGTGGTTTACACACCAAGGCCCAAAAGCCCCAAAATGCCCGTATAGACTAAAGAATACAGGAAATCAAAAGCTGCCCAAGAAAGGGAAAAGGTCCAATGAATGGGGATCCCCAAAAGTCAAAATTCACACAAATGTCAAATGAAAAGGGATTGATTGTGAAACCACCACTGAAAAATTATAACTGGGTCAGTGAAGGAGATCTGACTTAACCAACTCCATCTTGCTTCTAACCTCCAAGCTGTCTTTGCCCATTCCAGGGCGTAGGCCAAGCTAACTTCGGGAGGAACTTAGTTTATGGTTTAACTTTGAAACAAAGACAGTAACAGCCTTTTTCCAAATCAAAATCAGACTAGACTGCCTTTGTAGGACTAAGAAATTAGTCACAATATTAGAAATTATAGTTTCAGAGTCATGCAGCAGGAGGCTACAAGATTCTGACCCTCCCCAAATTGTTCCTGGGGATAACATCATTATTGTAAAACCTAGGAGCAGTGCTTGAGATATTTTGCTGATCCTACACTTGATGGATCAACTGGCACCATTCAGATGGATAAACTCGTTCATCTGATCCTGTGGCCCCCACCTAGGAACTAACTCAGCAGAAGAGAACAGCTTCAACTCCGATCTCCAACCCAACCAAGTAGCACTCCCAACTTACTGGTCCCTACTTACCAAAATATCCTTAAAAACTCAGATCCCTGAACTCTCGGGGATATTGATTTGAGTAATAATAAAGCTCTGGTCTCCTGTACGCCTGGCTCTGTGTGAATAACTCTTTCTCTATTGCAGTTCCTCTGTCTTGATAAATCGGCTCTGTCTAGGCCGTGGGCAAGGTGAACCTGTTGGGCAGTTACAATTTCCTGACTGGGAGTCAAACCCAGGCTGCAACAGTGAAAGTGCAGAGTTTTTACTATCAGACTATAAGTTGCAGAATTGTAGTCCTCAGACTACAGCCTTTATTGTTAATCCTGCAGGGAATCTAAAGAAAGGCAGTTTGAGTATAGAAAAGATTTTAAATTTGTTTTAGGTCAAATTTTTGCCTTTTAATTTAGTCAAGAGAACTTTAAAGCTTAGTCATGACACTATTATGTATCTTTGTTTTTAAATTTTGATTTTTCCCATAAATACAAATAAGGCAATTGTTTAGAATAAAGTACTCTAAAATTACAATTTAAAAAATTTAGGTCTTTTTAATTTAAAGGATCTATCTTTGCCCATTGATTAGAATTTTCCGTGGTGTACTCATTACAATAGTGACGCAATCCAATAACCTTTTCATACAAAGCCCGGGTACTCACACAAAATTCACCTCCAGGAATAAGCTAAGATAGCAAAGGAATCTTGTTGTTACAGATGGTTAAAGGTGGTGTTTGCCTCTGGTTGCTCACAAATTTGTAGGGACCATCAGACCCATTAATCTGTGACACCAGATAGGCCCTTCTGGGATGGGGCTTTCCCAGCACCAACCAAGCAACAGGGGTTGAAATGACAGAAGCTCCTTATGGATGGGACTTATTAAGAGAAACTTTCCTGAGAGCTTGACACATTCAGAACAAAAATTATTGGGTTACCAGCCACTTTCAAACTGGCCACCTGAATGGCCCGAAAAACACTCCCTTTGGATTGAGGAGTCTCAAGAGTGAATGTTCTCACTTGGTGACAAGTCAAATTCTCAAAGACATAAAACAAGACGAGAGAGAACTTTATCTGGCACCCTTCTTCATGATAGAACCATAAAGAAAGATAATGACAAAGGAAAAGACCATTTATAGGAGTAAAGGGATCAATAATCTGAATATGCACACCAAATAGTACCAAAGGTGCACCAGAGTTGTTACACCCAAGACTAGTAACACAAATTCTTTTCTCTCATTAATCAAAATTTTGGAGAGGAAAAAGAAGTCAACAGTGATTTTTGCCATTTGCTTGACTGGATTCCATCTAGAAAGAGAGGCTAGGAACATGCCTGATGAGAGTTTCTTAACCTTCTGCCAGCTTGTCAAATCCTGGGTTCCCTTAACTTTGGCTTCCAAAAGAGTAGAGCCTTGGTATCCCACTCTTAGGGTCAAAACTGTAGGGGCCAAGGGAAGAACTTCCCCTCCTCTCTCTGTAGGTTCACTGAAAAATCAACTCACAAAAGGCAGATTAATTGAAGAAAAAGCAAACAAATGTATTAACATGAGTGCATGAGGACAACCACAGAGCAATTACCCACCACTTCCAGTGGAGCTGAGAACCTTATATACCCTCATGGGCTTACAGGAAGAATAGGGTCTTGGATCCTGGCAAACAAGTTATGGTGGCAGAACAGGCTATGGTAAGAAGAGAAGAGGAATCTTGCTGAGGGGCAATAAATGATGGCTAAGGAGAATGAATGGAACTGGGAACAAAGATTAACTTATAAATAGTTATCTTTGGAATTTGAATGAGCCTGAGAGACAAGCATTATGTTATAAGAGTCTTTTCAGGTGTGGTTACATTCTTCTCTTTGGTGGGTCCATACTTTAGGCAGATAAAGGAACTTCAGAGAACAACTTCATCCTGTGGTTTGGGGGAGAAGACAATTAAGAGATGGTGAGAGATGGGGTGGGTGGTCAGATGGACTTTGATAGCTTTTCAGTTCAGCATGTCAAAGTACCATCACTTGGGGTATCAGTTTCTAAGCCCCACCACAGAGATAAGTCTTTCTGGCATCAAGTCCATTCTCTTTCTGTGAAAGCATATCATGTTCCATAGAAAGTGTCAATCTGATATGTTATTTTTAGGATTACTAATTTTCTCAAAAAATTAAAACACTCTGATGATTCATATTTCAGCTGTCATCCATTAGTATATACTAATCAATGCATAACACTTAAGGTTTTACAAAGTGGCTTTGTAAATTCCAAAGTTGAGACTCAGGACACTCTTGTTGGTTGACAAATGAGATTGTTAAATGCATCAGGGCAAAAACGTTGTCTTCTACTTTTTCCTAGTAACACTTCTATCCTCAACTCTCAGCACACTGCTGGGCTTGAAGTAGGTTCTCAGAGAAAGTTTCTGATATATCTAAATGTCATCTAATAGCATTTAAACATCCATAAAGATAAGGACGTTTATGTAGCTTCTTTTATATCTACAATGAAATATCAGCTCTCTTTATTTTATTTTACTGTAGGATGCTGGAGATGCCTGTGTTTTGGTTTGGGACTGTAATCACCCAGTGGGTTCTTCCTGCTTGCTGCACAGACAAAACCAATTCACTGAGAACTTGGTATTGCAGTAAAGAAAGAGTTAACTAATGTGAGGCCGTCCATGTGGGAGAAAAGAGTTATCGCTCAAATCAATCTCTGCAAAGGCTTAGAGTTTAGGGCTTTTCAAGGATAATTTGGTGGTTAGGTGACTAGGGAATGGGTGCTGTTGATTGGGGATGCAATCATAGCGGTGTGTAAAATGGTCCTTGTGGGCCAGGCATGGTGGCTTATGCTTGTAATCCTAGCACTTTGGGAGGCCGAGGTGGGAGGACTACCTGAAGTTAAGAGTTTGAGACCAGCCTGGTCAACATGGCAAAACCCTGTCTACAAAAAATCCAAAAATTAGCCAGGCATGGTGGCATGTGCCTGTAGTCCCAGCTACTCAGGAGGCTGAGGCAGGAAAATCACTTGAACCTGGGAGGCAGAGGTTGCAGTAAGCTGAGATCATGCCACTGCATCCCAGCCTGGGCAACAAAGCAAGACTCCATCTCAAAAAAAAAAAAAGGCACGGTGGCTCACATCTGTAATCTCAGCATTTTGGGAGTCCAAGGTGGGTGGATCACGAGGTCAGGCGTTCGAGACCAGCCTGGCAAATATGATGAAACCCCAACTCTCCTAAAATACAAAAATTAGCCTGATGTGGTAGCGCATGCCTGTAGTCCCAGCTACTTGGGAGGCTGAGCAGGAGAATCGCTTGAACCTGGAAGGCAGAGGTTACAGTGTGCCGAGATTGTGCCATTGCACTCCATCCTGGGCGACAGAGTGAGACTCCTTCTAAAAAATCAATCAATAAATAAAAAAATACAAGGTCCTTATTCACCTCTAGGTTGGGAGCCAGAGAATGGTTAAGTCATGAATCACAAGTCTGGATGGGGTCAGTCTGAAAAACATTTTAAAAGTCCAATCCCAGGTTCTACAATAGTGATGGTATCTATAGAAACAACTAGGGAAGTCCCCGGCCACATGACTCCTAAGCAATAAAAATTTGTAAAATCTACACCTACATTTTAGTAATTTCAGGCCCCTTCTATAATCCTACTCTTACAGCCTTTCATTAATTTCACAAAGGCAGTTTTTGGTCCCTGAGTAAGTAGGGGGTTAATTTTAGAGGGGGACTATTGTCGTCCTTGCTTTCAAGTTAAACTATAATCTAAATTCCTCCCATGGTTAACCTGGCCTATGCCCAGGAATGAGTGAGGACAGTCAGCCTGTGAGGCTAGAAGCAAGATGAGTCAGCCATGTTAAATTTCTCTCACTGTCTCAAAGGCGGTTTCAGGATTTGTGTTTGAGTTAACTTGCCTCTCCCAGGAAAATGCTTGGATTATCTGTTGGCTTCTCTTACACACAAGCTTCTGGACGAGCTCAAAGGAGGAGCTACAGGTAGAAAACTCCTTCACCCAGCCACAGGGTTAAGAGCAGAGAAGAGAATATCAACAGAAACAGCATCTTTTGCCTCAGGGTCAAAGTGGCTTTATGACAGAGGCAGAGCGACAGGTGGTTCTAGGATATGAAGCACCTGCATGGACCCTCTACAGAGCCTCTGTTCAGTGAGGAGTCATAGAAATAGGAATGGACCTCAGGATTGTACCAGAAGAAGATGGGCGCCAAACATAGCAATTCAGGTATGGAATCAGGGATCAAATCGTTTATAGTTTTTCCAACTAGTCCCTGACTCCCCACTAACCGCTTTTCTGAACAAGCCTTCCCTGGCATCTCACCTCTTAAAGGTATTTACAGAAGTCACTTATTTCCTTCTCAGACCCAGTCAGAGGAGTTGGAATTTGTCATTGATTCCATTGCTCTGTGTTAATTATGAAGATGTACTAGAGATACAAATGTTTACCCAACCAATGGAAAAATATCTCTCAGATTCAATGTGTGCTAAAAAAAAAATAGTTTTCCTAACTACTAATTTTATATTACTAAAGAAAGATAATTATATCAATATTCAGTAGTTAAAGTCTCATTTTACAGACTTGTGTCAGCTTTTCTTTTCCTCTAACATCAAATGGTACAATAATTTGAAGAAATATTCCATACAATTTAAAAACTCAATCCAGAAATGGGATAGCTTGAACTGGCACAATATCTCTCTTAGCCATCTATTCTAAAGTCGTTTTTAGAAAGTTCTCAGTGTTTTCCATTTTATATATTTTCATTCGTGATTGCTCTTGAGTATGGAAAAATAAAATCCCTCCTGTGTGGAAGCCTGATTGCCCATATCCCTGTAATGTGACTGTCTAGGAGTGACCAGAACTAGTTTTGGTAAAAGGGACCCTCAGGTTGTTGTGGTTCAGACAAGACTTTGACCCCAGGCTGGAGATGTAAATGGAACAGTGTCTTGGGGAAAATGGGCAACATGTGGAATGAATGGCTCTTTGCTTCCCTATTTTATTTTTTCATGTCATCATACTGACAGAAGCAACTAAGGAAAGTAAAAGCAATGGTATGAAGTTTTATTTTATAATATGTTAAAGAAGATGAGTGCCTTTGGACTGAAATTGAATATAATATATACAAAGTTTGCCTGGAAGCAATTTTTTTCCTCATAGACAGTTATAATAAGTTTGTTCTGGAGGCTTATGGGTTTTATAATGGAAATGCTGAACCAAACTTAACAGAGGCGTCATGTGAGAGCGTGGATATAATAACAGCTCTGAAACCTCCAGAACAAGAGGACGATGAGATCCTCTGTGAGTAGGAGGAAAAGACTGAGATGTACATAAAAAACGCATGCCAAAAAAAGAACAAATATGTGTTTTCAGTATTGCAGCCCAACATTTTGAATTATTTGGGGAATGATTTGGGTGGCTGTCTTCACAATGGAGTTAATTGGTTTCTTATTTTAGCCACTGCATTGGTTCAACTTCACCCTGTTCCATTCTAAAAATGCATCAGCATATCAGTCAGCTGCAGGGCACTTGACTCAGTGTGCGTGCCTGCTATGAGATTAGGGTAAGTGTATTGGAACTTTAGAACTCAGATTTTGAAAGTTCACGATGATAGGTGATCTCAACAAGCAAAGCAAACCAGAGCAAGTTCCAATGGGGGTGAATCTCTACCACCCCTCACAACATTATTTGTATTTTAAATCAATCTATTTGGCCTTGGGTCTGTTTGAGGATGTTACACTTTGAGTGTTTATCCATAACTATCTTATACACTAAAGTTTTATTGTTGAATTTCCTACGTATTAGACCATCAAATAAAATGGTGATACTGTTTAGTTGTGAAGACAATTAAAAACAGAATATAATAAAACCGAAGAGTATCAGAACCATCTTTCTTCCTATTAACTTGCACAACTGCACGTGTGTCAGCAATCAGATTAAGGAAGCAATTAGTCTGAACAGGAAACACGTGAAGCTGATACTTAATATACTAACAGACTGTGAGCTTGAGAGCCTCTATTTTTGGTATGGTTGCAAGCAGCATTGCAAAGATCAGTTCTATCATATCTCATCATGCTAATTGAATTTAAAAAGCCAATACTGGTAAATTGCACCCCTATGTCATAAATTTGCATTTCAGAGATTTATGGACCCTAGAGTTAACTGACATAATGATTTATATCACCCGTGATTAAAAATTGAATGGCTTTGTCTTGACGTTGTTTCCAAGGAATTAGACTCCTAAAACAAGAAATTGTCGAGGAGTAGCATTTAGTACTTTTCTTCACAGACCACTTCTACAGTGCTTAGGGACATGTTTATGAACAAGCGATGTCAAGGGGAAAGGTAAAAGTGGAAAGTCAATTGCATGTACTGAAATAAAGTTCATAGAGCTGTTGAATGTAAGCAAACAGAGGTGGAAAATTTAGGCAATTTTCTTTCCAAGTGCAACTGTTTTTTCCTCTACTTCAATCTTCCATTCTCTTTTGGTCCACTGACTCCTCACTTCCCACCCCCATCACACACATGTGCACACACATGTAGACCCCCACACACATACACACTTGCATTTAATAAAAATCTTTAGAAGTGTATAGAAATTAGGTTCTTCAGATACTTTCTCAGTTCCCATGCTCAGTAGCAATCAGTGCTTCCAAAATATCTTAAATTTCTAAAGTAGACTCTGAGCAGATAAAGGAAACATGAGAATAAACAGGTATTTGTGAAATTACTGATAAAATGCAAGGATTTAAATCTTCTTCATAAGTTATAATAAACAAATGCAATAGTACTTCTAAAAAATCCTGTTTACTTACTGGTCATTTCACCCAAGGTAGGAACCATTGACTTACTTTTATAAAATAATCACTTTTTCGTTCACCTGGAGTGGTAAAAAATGGTTTTTAATTAATCAGCACAATTGTCAATCTTTAAGAAAGAAAATAAACCTGGATTTTATTTCACATTAAAAACTAAACTATAGGCCTGGCACAGTGCTCACGCCTGTAATCCCAGCACGTTGGGAGGCCGAGGCTGGTGGATCACCTGAGGTTAGGAGTTTAAGACCAGCCTGACTAACATGGAGAAACCCCGTCTCTACTAAAAAACAAACAAACAAACAAACAAAAAAAAACAAAATTAGCCAGGTGTGGTGGCACATGCCTGTAATCCCAGCTACTTGGGAGGCCGAGGCAGGAGAATCACTTGAACCCAGGAGGTGGAGGTTGCAGTGAGCCAAGATCGTGCCATTGCACTCCAGCCTGGGTAACAAGAGTGAAACTGTCTCAAAGAAACAATAACAACAACAACCCCCCCACCAAAATAAAAACACTAAACTACAGATGCACTAAATATTTAAATTTAAATATATATATAAATTATACATACTACATTTGTGTATATATATAATACATACATATATAAATCTATGTATAATCAAGCAGTTTGGATGGATTGTGTAATAAAGACAAAATTCCCTGCTATAAAAACAAAAATCCCAACTAAAACAAATAAAAAACTACATTTGACTACATAAATGTTTACAAAAAATATTTCTATGGTATAATATAACATACACAAAGTTGATAGCAAATGATTGAAAGAAATATTCACAATGCTTATGAGAGATCAGCAATTATAGAATATAATGAGCTATTAGTTATGAATTGATATGAAAATGACAAAAAGAAACAACAGAAAAATGAACAAAGTGCATGAACAGGTAGTTCACAAAAGAATAAATTCAGCGAGCCAATAAGCATACTGACAGCAGCTCGTTCTCACAGGCAATCAGGAAATGCTTGTTTTAAAAAATGACATACACCTTACACTTAGAAATAAATATTATAAGAAGGAATAGCACTTCTCGTAGGGGTCATAGAATAAAGGATAGGCTCATGCTTTGTTCATAGAAATGATATTTTTTAAAGCTTTCTTAGAAAGAAATCTGGCAAGAGCTATTAAAATTTAAAATGTACACACTCTTCAACTCAGCATAGCCTCAGCTGGGAATCTATTCTATGGAAAAAGAAAACACTAGCTCATATGAAAAATGAAAACAAAGTGGATGTCCATCAAAAGGAGAATGTTTGAATAAATTAGTGTTAATCCATAACATGTAATAATTTAGCTAGGGAAAATGTAAAATTTTCTCTGGGGCAGTTGACTTAGGAGACATTTTCAAGATGTAGTATTAAATGAAATAAACAGAAGACTGATAAGCACATAGACCCCAATCATTGTTAGTAAAACAAATAATAACAACCTCTTCTGCGTGATTTGAGAATAAAAAGGAAGAAAAAATAGAATAAAGGAAAAATTCAAAAAATAAAAATAAGAAACTTTTTATTGTTATGTATTCATAATTATAAGTTATGAAAGGACACCCACCAGATTGTCAATACTGGTTGTACAGGCAAAGGGGAAGAGAAGACAAGCAAAAGTATATAAGAAAATGGAAAGAAGTCAGTAATAAAAATAGTGTTTGCTGTCATCTCGATTATGCAAATATTTACCAACATTTTGCTTGTGGTCATTTCAAAGTGGTGAAATTTCAGGGGATTTATTTTTAGTTTTATTTTTTGAGACTGAGTCTCGCTCTGTCACCCAGGCTGGAGCAGTGGCATGATCTCGGCTCACTGCAACCTCTGCAGTGATCCTCAAGAGATTCTCATGCCTCAGCCTCCCAAATAGCTGGGATTACAGGTGCCTGTCAAACACCCAGCTAATTCTTGTATTTGTAGTAGAGACGGGGTTTCATCATGTTGCCCAGCTGGCCTCAAACTCCTGGCCTCCAGTGATCTGCCTGCCTCAGCCTCCCAAAGTGCTGGTATTGCTGGCATGAGACACCATGCCTGGCCAATTTTCAGGAGATTTATATCCTATAGTTATAGTTGAGAACCTAATGTTGGGAATAAGATGGGTCAAGTAACTATAAATAGTTCCGAGCTATCTAAAAGAAGATTTGAATACTGTGGGAATTTTGTTTTTCCCTACAAATAAGATTACTGAGGCATTCCCTCTCTTTTCCATTTAGAGAACAGGTTTCCCCCAACTCTTCAATTAAGTGTCTATGCTTCAGTCCTCCAGAGTATAAGGGAATTGGGAACTCATAAAATATCTTAAATGAGAATCCTGCTAGGGCAGTCTCTGCAGGAAAGGCTGTGCTGTGTTGGAAAAGGCTCCTGGAGTTTGGTGGAGAAAGGATGCCTGCATGTTTCTGGTGGGTAAGAAGTAGATTCCACTCAAGGAATCCAGACTGGGGTCATCTTGAAGAGTGCTTTGTGCAAGAGTTCCACCCAGATGATGAACTGAGCCCAAAGGAGGGTGCTGCAGATGATAATTGCATTCCCCTAAAATTCATACATTGAAATCCTAACCTCTAGTGTGATGATATTAGGAAGTGAGGCTTTGTGAGGTGATTAGGTCATGAAGGTGGAGCCCTCATGAATGTAATTAGTATCCTTATAAAGGAGACCTGAGAGAGCTCCCTCATTCTTTGTACTATGTGAGGATACCAGGAGAGGGCACCATCTATGAATTAATGATCCAGCCCTCACCAGACACTGAATCTTCTGGCACCTTGATTTTGCACTTCGCGGCCTAGAGAACTGTTGACAAATATATGTTTGTTGTGAAAGTCACCCAGTATATAGTATGTTTGTTATAGAAGTCTCAATGGACTAAGACAGAGGGTGTCTGAATGGCTCATGCTGGTGAGGGCTAGTGTCACGGGGCATATTTCTAAGTGATGACCAGAGGAGACATTGCCCACATCATGAAGGAGTTTCAGCATCAAGTGTCTTTCTGCAACCATCAAAAATGTTGCTTGAGAGAAAGAAGTCAGACTGAACATCTGTCACAGTGAGAGAGGAATCATGTCAAATTGCAGCTATGCTAGTCATGTAAGACTTTTTTTCTCCTACCTTCCTCTCTTCCCAACAACTCCTTCTCACTACTGTTCCCCCACACTCACCTGCAACTCTGTACAGCAACAATGTAAGAAAAATGGACAAAACCCACTCCCTCTCCCACAGCAGACTTCCAAGCCTGAGCCTGGAAGAGAGAAGCCTTAAATTGAATGAGATGCTGAAATGTTGTTAGTAGACTGCACTACAAAGTTCTTCTCTGAATATGGAAATCATTTGTTAATTCATGCAAATGTCCAAGAAAATTATAGGCCCCATTTGAAATCTCATTCAGAGATAGGGGAAAACAAGTCAAAAAGGGAGATTTAAAGAAGTGCTAACAGGCCGATGTGGTGGCTCACATCTGTAATCCCAGCACTTTGGGAGGCCAAGGTGGGTGGATAACTTGAGGTCAGGAGTTAGAGACCGGCCTGGCCAACATGGTGAAACCCTGTCTCTACTAAAAATACAAAAATTAGCCAGGCGTGTGGTGAATTCCTGTAATCCCAGCTATTCAGGAAGCTGAAGCAGGAGAACTGCTTGAACCCAGGGGGCTGAGGTTGCAGTGAGCCTAGGTCATGCCACTGTACTCCAGCCTGGATGACAGAGCAAGACTCTGTCTCAAAAAAAAAAAAAAAAAAAAAAATTGCTAACCATGCTGTTTGTACTTCACTGAGTCTAGCTCTTTGAATGAATTAACTGAGTTCATTCAATGAGTTAAGTACAGGTCTGTTTTTATTCGTGGTTAAAGAGTATTTAAATGATTATGCATTTTTTATAATCAGATAAAGAAATCTAAACTGTTTCCTTTGTGAAAAGAGAATTACATTCAGCACTCCAAAATACAAAAAAAAAAATTGTAACATTGGAGTAGCTCTGACTGAGGGCCCCATCCACAAGGCCTCTTCCTCAGCACGGATCCTCACTCCATTCCCACTTAGTATTGACTTCACCCCCTCTCCCCATCTTTAAACAGTTAGGCTCCTTCACAGAACCTGAGGGATTTGTGATCCACGGTGTGAGCATCACTGATTTAGAGCATGCATAGCAGGTGGTTTCTAAGAGATAATAATAATAATAATAAAAAGGTTTTTAGAGTGCCTACCATGTGTCTGTCACTTCACACGTTATCTCTTTAATCTTCATAATAACCCTTTGATAAATTCCAATACTACTCTTAGAAGCTGAAACTTAAAAAGGATTAGTAATTAACTCAAGGTTACCTGGTAAAAGAATTGAGGAGTGAGTCCAGGTTTGTCTGATTTTCGATGCTTCTGATTTTTACATGGTGATACTATACCACACAGTGTGGACAGGTAAAATTGAGTTACTGAAGTCTACTGAAAATCGATTTCCTGAAATCCACTGCCCTTTGTCAATGAGGGAGAACATGAACAGTCCTGAAAGAAGACAGAGTCACATAAGCATCTTCCTCTGCACTATTAAATAACTCTCTTTCATCTAAGAGCTCACCCAATACTAAGACTCACCTTTCTTTCTTTTCTTTTTTTTTTTTTTTTGGGTGGAGGGATGGAGTCTCGCTCTGTCACCCAGGCTGGAGTGCAGTGGCCCGATATCAGCTCACTGCAACCTCTGCCTCCTGGGTTCAAGTTATTCTCCTGCCTCAGCCTCCCAAGTAGCTGGGATTACAGGGGTGCACCACCACGCCAGGCTAATTTTTTGTATTTTTAGTAGAGACAGAGTTTCACCATGTTAGCCAGGATGGCCTTGATCTCCTGACCTTGTGATCCGCCCACCTTGGCCTCCCAAAGTGCTGGTATTACAGGTGTGAGCCACCACACCTGGCCTAAGACTCACCTTTTTAGTGATCTAAGAGGAACTGAATGATCTGATGAGGTCTGGGAGATATAAAGAATTTGGTCCATTGCCTTGTTATATGTCTGGGAATCATTCCTTATATAAGGATATAATTGGTATTCTTTTGCCCAATGCTGTTAAGATAATGAATAAGCCTGGGCACGGTGGCTCACGCCTGTAATCCCAGCACTTTGGGAGGCCGAGGCAGGCAGATCACGAGGGCAGGAGATCGAGACCATCCTGTCTAATGTGGTGAAACCCCATCTCTACTAAAAATACAAAAAAATTAGCTGGGCGTCATGGCGGGTGCCTGTAGTCCCAGCTACTTGGGAGGTTGAGGCAGGAGAATGGCCTGAACCGGGGAGGTGGAGCTTGCAGTGAGCCGAGATTACACCACTGCACTCCAGCCTGGGCGACATAGAACTCTCAAAATGGAAGGTAGTAATGAATCATTCCTTCACTCAGTCAGTCATCAAATATTTGCTGAGTCCCCACTATGTTCCAGGTACTAGTGTAGACAGAGACAATATAATGAAAAGCAAAATCAACAAAAGTTATGACCTCCCAGATCTTATAATGTACAGGTAGAATATCCCTTATCCAAAATGCTTTGGACCGGATGTGTTTCACATTTTTGATTTTTTCTGATTTTGGAATATTTGCATTCACATAAGGAGATATCTTGGGGATGGGACACAAGTCTAAACACAACACTCATTTATGCTTCATATATTCCTTATACACATAGACTGAAGGTAATTTTATACAATTTAAGAAATAATTTGTGCAAAATACAAAGTTTGCATAGATTGAACCATCAGAAAGCAAAAGCATGGCTATCTCAAGCACCATGTAAATACTTCCTACTTTTTTTTTTTTCTTGAGACCGAGTCTCCGACTCAGCCTCTTGAGGACTACAGGTGCCCATAACCATGCCCAGTTTACCATCCTCTCTCTTTCCACTGTTAGCCATGGGAATATTTACAGGACTTTTTTTGGTGACATTTCCCAGCAATATCTTTATACCATAGGACAGAGAATGAGAGAAAAAAAAGCATAGGGAGTAATGCATGTAGGCCTTGGCCCCATGTAGAGCAACATGGGTACCTGCTGTCGGTGCATCTGGCCTGCACACATGCCATTTTATTACCCTTTGTGGGCACGCTTGTGTGGGGAAGTACGGGCTTGTGTGGAAAAGATATATCACAGATGAAGAGGGCTGGGAGGGTCTTTTTTCCCTCGGATATGTCAAATAAACTGTGTGTATTGCATCCATGTTTTGAATGCCACCTCTCACATGAGGTCAGGTGTGGAATTTTCCACTTGTGACGTCAGGTCAGCACTCAAAAAGTTTTGGATTTTGGAGCATTTTGGATTTCAAGATTTTTGAATTAGGAATGCCCAAACTTTGAGCGGGTATTATAGAAATGACATTAATAAACAAATAAGAATATATTTATAATATCATGTCAGATAATACATATTTTGAAGAAATACAAAGTAGGCTGTGTGTACAGCACAATGGGAGCTGTTACTTTAAAAACTACTAAGATGACATTCAAAACCTGAATAAATCTTGTAGCTCTATGTGGAAAAGTGTGTTTCAAGCAGAGGGATGAGCAGGTACAAAAACCTTGGGAAGAGATATGCTTGTTATTCTACAGGAGAAACAAATAGGCCAGAGATGAACTACTTTAAGGGTGTCAGAATAAAGTAAAAGATGCAGACTAGACAGATTTTGTACTATTATGTGACAATATTTTGTTTCATCTTAACACTCACTCGTATATCATTTAAACACACTGAGGATAGGAGAATAACTTCTCATGGTAACCCTAAACAAGATGAAAGAAATCTAAAAAGATATGGGCTGAACCCCATTATCACCACTCAGTCTGAAGGGCCAGGGCAATGAGTACCTTACTGGAACCCCAAAAAGAGCTAGAGCTGGAGCTATAGCTATGGTGACCAGTCAGAAGCTGCAGCTTGTCATTGGGCATCAGAGACACTGCCAACCCTCAACCCCAGTGATGGAGCTGGGAAAATAACCCAGATCTCTCTCTTCGCTCTCTCTTCAGTCTCCTGTTCTCTTCATTGGCCAAACCCAATTAGAGGTCAGAGTGGCCCAAGGGACCTGGATGAAACAAACTATAGGGATCCACTTCCCGGTGCCCAAAGCAGGGTGGAAAATGATAGAAAGAAAATCTGGTAGGTCAAAGAATATCTGGGTCAGAGAGAATACCTAGTACATTTACCATTTTATAAATGAATTTATTAACTAGTATTTTTGTATGCCTACCTAAACCTGTGTTAAGTGCAATGGGGTATTTCAAATGTAAAAAGCAATATTGGCCCTCAATGAACTTAGTTTTTGGAAAGAGTTAGATATGATACCAATGTAGAGTTAAAAAGTTAAAGTTCAAGACTTGGAGTTATGGCGTAAATTTGGGTAACTAAATTAAAACATTTCAGAATTGACTTTCTCATCTATGAAAGAACAGAAATGGTACTTTCCTCATTGGACTATGTTGAAGATTAAATGAGCAGATTCACATAAGCCATTTAGGACAGCTCTTGGCATACTGTAAGCACTTAATAAGTTGGCTATTAGAATTATTGGCCAAGCCTGTTATAAAAGCCAAAGCCCTACAACTGTTCCCTCCCTAGTGGAGGGAGGATAACTCTGGAGGGGACTAAATTAGACATTTCTAAGGTCTATACTAGGTATTAGGATTTCATGACAGTTCCTCAAGGTCACAGTACAGGTATAGGCATTGTCAGAAACACTGCCCATTTCCTACATGAATTTAACCAACCAAGCAGACTTCCTGCCTCCTTCGAGTCTATAAACTCTATAAAGCAACCCTACTCAGGATGGACATAAATGAAATATTGCATCAACTATTTAAATGTTCTAAAAAGCATATATTAAGGAAGATGGTATTGATGATCTAAAATACTTACTGGCACTTGAACCCAATGTAGTAAAGGCATTTTATAAATCAGCCGACAGCCCTTGGGTACTGAATCTAAATTTTGAGTTTGTGAGCCATATATCACAGATGTCTTTTTTGCAGGCTATGCTTTCCTCCTTGGAAAGCAATTTATTATTTTTATCAATATTAATGTAATTGCCATTATTTTTTTAGATGAAGTATATGCGTCTATCCGTATCTGACTTGGACAAGTTTTTCTCAGATCAATGAGAAGCATACTGCTGGCTTTTTCTTTCTCTGTAAAATGTTTGAATGTTTATTGCTAGGTTTTTTTTTTTTTTAAACCAAGTGTCACTAAGTAGCTGTAATTGTAATGTATTTTATACTTTGGCTAATGGACATACCTAATCAATAAAATAATAGGAATTGTCCCTTTGCAAGACAGAAATCAGCTATTAACTAAAATGGCAAAGTAAATTACCCCCTATCCCCTTATAGCACCTGAGACTTTTGGAAAACTTAGTTTTCTCCTGTGGTTGTGCCATGCACAGGTGTGGTAAGAAAGAATAGGTAGCACCTCTTTCTCATGTCATCATTTCTTTATTAAGTAATAGTGATATTTTATTAAAATATTAAGGGCTGAAAGGAAGCTCAGAAAATGCTGAGAGAAAATCTCGCCTGTTGTAAACAAGAATATGTGGAAATTCAACTTGGTAACCTTAGTTTGACTAGCTTTTAAAATTTTCTCTGTTGCTAAGGGAACTTAATGATAGATACAAAAATGGCCTTAAAGCAAGTTCTTAGAACAAGCTTTTGCACAACCGTCATCACAGCATTTATAAGCGGCAACCCCATCAATATGGAAGAGAGAAAAGCTAGAAGTGAAAATTGCATCATCCCTCCTATATCAGACAAGTTAATTAGTTGGTCCATAATCACAGACTCTGCTCCAAATGAAAAGCACAGCTTTGTTCCTTTTGAACAGAAAGGCACAGAAGGTACAATACCCACGTAATTCATTAACAGTAATACTGTTTTGAAGGAAGAACTGCTAAATTTAGATTATTCTGAACTCCAACTCGTAATAGCCAAAGTTGTGATAAGAATTTTGCAGTTTCCCAAAACAAATTTAAAATGTGAGAAATTCCTTTTGTGCCTATCAGAAGCAACCTTAAGAGTTTGGCAGATTGTATAAGGTGCTTTTTTATTTTATTTATTTATTTTTTATTTTAAAGATATTAGGACACTATTTGGGGTACTGTATAAGCTATGGAGCCTTGTTATTGAACCAGTTAAGCATGTCAGATCCAAAGTAGCTCCTAAAACAACTTGAGAAATGGGAAATTTGGGATCTAAGTTCTGGATTGTAATGTTTTAGCCATCTATCTAGAATAATTTAAAGAATGTATCTGTATATTAGTGTCTATGGTTCTAGAAGTTTCAATGATTAGAGAAAAAGGGCTTGAAGGTCATGAAGCCTGTTACAGCTGGAAAGGAAATTTTGACTGATTAGAGAGTCAGGAAGCTGGAAGGTTAAAACAAGAGAGTGAACTAGAATAGGCTGCTAGTTCCCCCCTAACTCTCTGCCCCCTCAAATCTACCTGGAGAAACTGCAGAAGCAGAGAGAAGCCTGGGTCTGGAAGCGGCACGGGGGGCTGCCTGGTCAAACCACAGCTCTCGGAAGACTGTAAGGAGAGAGGCTTTCAGTTATCTTGCCCTTACTAGTTGGTCCATCACTTCAGGACTGTTCTTACCTCGCAATTGTCACAGAATTCTGTAGCAACAGCCGGGACCTCGAAATGCCAGGAAGGTCTGCAAAGTCTCTGCTAGTGTGAGACACTAATAAAACAGATGCCAGCTCTCAGGGATCTTATAAATTCTCTTCAAATGCCAGAGCTAATAGATTTTGTTTTTAAAAAGACTGCACCATCTTGAAAAAAATGATTCAGGAGATTTGTTGGTGGAGCGGCACAGACGTAATGGGGACAGGTTTTGGTACTTCAAGGCTCCCCATTTAGCCTCATCCTCTTTGTGATTAAACTCACCAGCAGAAATACAATGTAGGCTCTTCCCTAATTTATATTATCAGGCAATGTCATGAGCTTGTGGACGATAAAAGATCTAGATACCAGGGACAATAATCTTTAAAAGGAAGGTGGCAAGCTAAAAATAATATCATATGAAAGAGAATTATTGGAAAAGATGGACTCAGAATTTAAAATAAGTTTAACCGAAATACACTAAGGAAAAAGAAAGTGGGTAATGGCTGAGTGCAGTGGCTCACGCCTGTAATCCCAGCACTTTTGGAGGCCAAGGTGGATGGATCACCTGAGGTCCGGAGTTTGAGACCAGCCTGGCCAACATGGTGGAACCCTGTCTCAAGTAAAAATACAAAAATTAGCCAGGCATAGTCGTGCGCGCCTGTAATCCCAGCTACTTGGGAGACTGAGTAGCTGGAATCACTTGAACCCAGGAGGCTGAGGTTGCAGTGAGCTGAGATCACACCACTGTACTCCAGCCTGGGCAGCACAGTGAGACTCCGTCTCAAAAAAAAAAAGTTAAAATGTGGAAGAAGTCATAAGAATGAATCAAGTGGAGATAGTAAGTATGAGAACTATAATAGTTAAGAAAAAAAAAAGATCTGAAGACCCAAAAGATTCAGCTGAAGAAAGAATTAGTTTGTCAGAATATTATATTGAATACTTTCAGAAGATATCAGAAAAACATAAAATTAGAGAAAACATTACAATAAACTAAAAGACTTGGAAAATAGAAATAAAAAATGCCAACATCCAGTTACTTGGATTCTCAGAAAAAAGATTGTGGTGGTGGTGGGGGGCAGAAGGGGCAAAGAAAAGACATATGAAAAAATAAAGATTATTAATATCCCAGAAATAAAGAAAAATACCAGATCTCTTATTTGAAATGACACATGAGACAAACTTTTGGTACTAAAGTTTACTCATCACTAAAATTGGGATAATAAAATGTCTATCTTAAAATATTATCGAGAGGATTAAATAAGTTAATATATGTAAAACCCCTAGAATAGTGCCTTGCACATAATCACTTGTTAATTATTGGCTATTATTATTACTTAGACATATTACAATTAAATTCTAGAACAATGAAGAGAAATGGAAATGCTTCTAGAGAATGAGCATATCACCTACCAAGGAAAAATATTTAGATTGATCCCAGGCTTCTTAACATTGTAATTACATTTGAAAATTAAGGACGTTAGATTCAATCAGGCTTCAAAATATTGGCCATATAAAGAATCACTTTGAGAAACTCTTGAAGAATGTACTGAAATAAGAAGATGCATAAATATATAGGGAATATATGATGTTGGTCCCTACATTTTGAGGATATTATAATTATTTTTAAAAGCATGGATGAAGCAAAATATGCAAATTCTAAATAGCATCAACACTGTTTTGAAGCTGGGAGACAAAAGATCAAAATGGTGTGAACTTGCAAAGTACAAATATTGCTATATTTAAGAAACCAGTGAAAAATATGGGGAAACCAGTAAGTATAGATATTAAGTTAGAAGCAAGAATAAAAATAGACAGTGAGAATTTTCATGTACTTCTTGTATTCTAGTGCTTCATTAATCAAATTATATAGGCATATATACTGTGGGATGCATTCTAGTGCTTAATTAGTCAAATTATATAGGCACATATACTATGGCCCTGCAACTTCATTCCTGGGTCTGCATCTCAGAGAAATTACTACAAAGGTCCATATAGGGACAAGTATGAGAATGTTTGTTGAAACTGTAGTTGGGGTGTCCTGGAGGTGTAAAACACTGGGTGAATGGATGAGTTGTTAGCAAAGTGGCAGCAAAAGTTACTCCAGCAGCCCACAAACTGCACATGACAGGGACAGTGATATCACTGAACTGTCATTGCGACTCATGTAATATGGGGAAGGGGCTCATTGCGGGTGTTGATGAAAGTTGAACCTCTAGAAGTATTGGCAGAGATGGAGAGAGGAAGTCATTACAGGCTATGAATGGGACATTGACAAGGCTGGGAGGAGCCCTGTGGTTGGAGTGGGGTGATGCTTTTTTGTGGACTCTGAATATCACGTCATTCTCAGTCTTGCATTGGCAACTGTGGATCTACAAAAGTACAAAGAAGGGAAAGTGAGAAAGAAAATCTGGTTTTATCACTACATGAATTAAGGCAATAGGTTTAATGTAAACTATTGGAAAGGCTCTTAAATATGAAGCAATGTTGAAATTCAAAGGGATCCAGGGTGAATCACTAGCTCTGGTTCAAACTCCTCCATCACTTTTTGTACATTTTCAAACTATGTTACATATAGTAAAATAACAATTCCAAAATCTTGCAAATTGTAGAATCAATCATTTTTTAAATTCATGTAAAGGCTTAGCTATCATAGACCCATAGGATGGTAGTTAAATGCTTAGCTCTAGAACAGACTATGTATGTTCAAAGCCCAGCTTTATCGTGCATAAGTTTAATGAAATAATATATGCAAAATATCTGTACACAGTAACTGTCAAACAAATGTTTTCCTTATTCTACTTAATCTGGTTGAAGAAGTAAATCTTCGTTAATGTGATTTATAAATCACATTTATGGACTGGATACGAATTGGGCAAAGCTGAAGTGTTGAATTCATCTGATTCTCATTGCTCAGCTGGGCTCAATTTAAGACCCAGATTCATTAGCCTCTTGAGGAGAGTTAAGTTGGCTAAACAGAATTTTGGATTCTGTGTTTAATCAATTTACATAGAACAGAGTTGGTCTAGTATTCCATAGTGGGCTCTGAGGTTCTTGGTTAATAAAAAGTGATGCAAGTTACAAAGTTATTTTTGATGTGACATAAATTTGCACCATTATTCTTATGTACTAACTTATAATGTGGCAGTATATAATTATAAAAATGATTATTGTCATTTGTATCACTAAATATGTATTTTTAGGCAAAATAAAATGCTTGTTTTACTGTATAATTTTTAATCATTTCAAATTTCATGCTTAACTATATGCTTTTTGACATCTGGACTCTGAATATCATAATTTATGATATATGTAGTGAGGTTTATTACATGTTTACTTTTTTTCTCTAGCTTGTGAGAATATAATTAATATAGGCAATTTAGCATGTTAAACAGCTTACAGATTTAGAATGAAGAAAATGCTACAAATAATAAATATATTTGTCAAAACATAGGTAAACATGAATTAATAAAATTTATAATGATTTAGGTACTCATGCTCATTTTTAGATAATTTCAATAGTAAATGAGAGACCAAACTGCTTTAAGAATGGATGTGTCTTATATACAAAGATATAGAGGGTAGGGAGTCTACTTACTTCTTTTTTCACTTACATTTTTTTTTCTGTGTGTGAAAGATAAATTTAGGAAGAGAAAGACAAAGAAGAGTTGAGTTACTTTTGATTTAGTTGAACACATCAATTATTTAAATATTTAAAAAATGTAAATATGACTCATTCTCAAAGATAGGAAAGAAGACTAGGAACACCAAACAGAGCTTCAGCTCTGTCGTAATTATGAGATTAAACTAAAATTCAATTTCCTCTGGGAAGTTTTCCCTGATCCTCAGCTGGAAGTAATTTCTTCCTCCTCTGACTTTCCAGTGCTTCTCCTAAAGCACTTAAGGCCTTGTATTGTAGTGATTTACGAATGCTCTCCAGGGTCTTATGATATTGCAAAATTATAAAGTAATTGAGTAGAGGATTTATATCTGATCCTGCTTCAGTCTGGATGCAGTGGTTTAAAATAGAAGAGTATGGAGTTTAGAATCAGTGAGAACCCGGTTTCAAGCCAAGCTCTGCCACTTCCTAACCATTTGAACTGCAGCAAGTCATTATTTTTCTTTGCACTTTGACTTCCTTATATATAAAAGAATGATAATCATACTTAGTTCATAGCGTCTGGGAAAGATTTTATGAAATAATTCATTAACTGCTCCCATCCCCTCACATATATTCAATAAACCTCAGCTCTTTCTTTCATATCGCTGATAAACATTCCTTTCCACCATGTAAAAGGTGTTCCTATGAACACACAATGAGTCACTCATTTTGCAACTGCAACTATCACTTTTGAAAAGGCAATATCACTATGATGTTTGGTATGGCTTGTGGGTTGCACTTTATCCCCATCCCCCACTACTGTTTTTTAAATTTATTCAATGGGACCAGTATTTCCCTTTCTCCTAGATGAAATTTAAGGAAAACTCCATGTTTCTTGTCATTTTAACACAATGGTTTAACACAACTCTGGTCAGCAGTTCATAGGTCTCATTTCATGTAAGAATTAAAAGTTCAAAGATTATTTAAGTTGCAGCTACTTCCCTTTTCTCAGCTCAGTATTGTTGCAGTTTTGTCATTGACTAATGGATTGATGGAGAAGCAGATTGGCCTCTTCTGTCTTCCACTGACTTATGCTTCTAACCCTAGAGACAGAAAAATTATCAGGTGACGAATACTATCATGAATTGGTGCCTGACTCACAGACTATTGTTGTTTTGTTTTACTTATTTTAGGATGCAATTTTATCTCTTAGAATAATTTTAATGGATTCTTCAGGAACCATTCCCACCCAGGCCCATTGTTGGGAATTTTATGTCTGCAGTCTCTTTGATGCGAAAGAAGTACTTTCTCTGGCTGAATATGAGGTTCTCATTGGCTTCAAATTGTTGATGAATATTTCATTTATATTTTCAAATAATATTTATTGAGCACCCACTATGTGTCAGAAACTCTTCTAAGTGGATTAGCGAAAAAAGATTTCCAATTTGGAAATATATATTTTAAAGGAGGAGACAAAACAATAAACAATAGACATAATTAATAAGTAACTAACATAGTATGTTAGAAAGTGACACATACTCTGGGAATAAGAATTAGTAAAGCAGGTTAAAGAGGATTGGGAGTGCTTTTGTGGGACTAAGTCAAAATTTTAAGTGGGGTGATCACTGTAGTTCTTATTGGGAAGGTAGGTTGCAGCTTCTCCCATTCCTACATGCTCACCCTTTGCAATGTGGGTTTGCTGCTCAAAGGGTGGAAACTCACTTTCCATCCCTTGAATATGGGCTTGGACATGTGATCGCTTAGGGTAACATACATTAAAAATTAAAACAACCATCCTGGGTAACACGGTGAAACCCCGTCTCTACTAAAAATACAAAAAATTAGCCGGGCGTGGTGGCAGGCGCCTGTAGTCCCAGCTACTCCGGAGGCTGAGGCAGGAGAATTACGTTAACCCGGGAGGCGGAGCTTGCAGTGAGCCGAGATTGCGCCACTGCACTCCAGCCTGGGCGACAGAGTGAGACTCCGTCTCAACAAACAAACAAACAAACAACAACAAAAAAAACCCAAAAAAGTATTAAAACAAAGCAAAGGCAAAAAAATTGCTTGTGTATTGGGGTTTCATCCTCTCTTGCTGCTAGGGAATTCTCTGCCACCAAGTAAAGAAATCTCATTTTGCATTCTGGAAGATGACAGCCCAACTGGAGGTAAAACTTTCAGCTTTCCAAACCGTTTCAGCTGAGGTTCTAGCTGAGGCTAAAGACTTCCAACCAAGAGTCATTCTAGACCACCAAGCTTCAGTTGAGCAGGCATGGACAAGAAGACAAGTAGCCAACTCACATAATCATGATCAGAAACAAAATGTCATTGCTTTAAACCACCAAAATTTGTGGTTATCCATAGCTAACTGTACTGATACACTGACATTTTTTAAAGGCTTGGAGGAAGTCACGGTGTGTGCCCTGTGGATGGCTGAAATAGTAAATATCCTGTGAAAATCCCCTAAAGCAGAAGGGAGACTATAGGGTTGAGGAAGGGAGAGGGGTAGGATGACAAGGAGAAAAGGGAGGGATGTGGAAGGGAAAACCCAGATTATGTATACTATTGTAAATACTTTAGCTTTTACTTTGGGTGAAATGGGAATTTCACCCTTGAATTCCAATTACTTCTCCAGGCAGACCCATGTAAATTTCCTTCTCTTGTGTGGCTCATTCTTTGTCTGGATAAACCCTGAAAGTGCAGACTAATTTCAGTTGCAGCAGCTAGCTCTTCTTTACTCCTTACTCAGCTAGTTAGCTAGCCAAGTGCATCTCACTCCTCAGACCTGGAAAGTATGAGCTCGTCACCAGTCTTCAATGTCTTCCAAAGTGCAGGTAAAGTATAATAAGCTTGACTGTCCATACCCCCCAAAGCTCTCTCTAGAATTTAGGTAAAGGGATGAAATGCACTCTATCATCTTTACCCTTAGAAACGAATGAGATTCATAATACCCCAACAATTCTTTTGAAAAGTTCTCCTGAAATTTCTAGTTATTTTCCTTTTCTCTCCAATCTCCATTTAGGCTAAGGCAATGGTCATCTAAGATCACAAAACTGTTTCTACAATTTGCTTTTGTAAGTTCTAAATGTTTGTATTGCACCTTTGTTTATTGTGGGACATCTGTTATTTTATCAGTTGTCTTATCAGTTGCACCTGCAATTATAGCTAACTTATGTGCCTTTCAACATACTGCTAGAACAACAGTCTGAGATAGAGGTTGAATTTTCCATGACTAAAGTTGAAGAGGGCCTATTTTTAAAACTCTGTCTTCAAAATTATTTAATTAACATACTATTTCTTACAATTTGGCTCTGTTTTTCTTACAGAATACATTATAATCATTCTTTTTTATTGATACATTGTATTTTATACATTGATAGGGTACATGTGAGTGTTACATGCAGAATGTGTAATGATTAAATCAGGGCATTTAGTATCTCCATCACCTCCAGCATTTATAATTTTTATGTGTTGAGAACATTTTGAGTTCTCTTTTCTAGCTACTTTGTAATATACAACACATCATTGCTAACTATACTCACTCTACTCTGCTATTGTACATTAGAACTTATAACCTATCAAACTGTATGTTTGTACCCATTAACCAACTTCATTTCATTCGTTACTACCACCCACACACCCTTCTAGGCCTCTATATCCATCATTCCACTCTTTACCTCCATAAGATCAAATTTTTAAGCTTCTATATATAGATGAGAACATACAATATTTATCTTTTTATTCTTGGTTTATGTCACTTAACATAAATGACCTCCAGTTCCATCTATGTTGCTGCAAATGACAAGGTTTCATTCTTTTCTTTGGCTGAATAGTATTACATTGTGTATATACCACGTTTTTAAAAAAGTGCATTCATCCTTTTGTGGACACTTAGATTGATTTTACATCTTTGTCATTGTGAATAGTGCTGCAATAAATATGCAAGTGCAGGTGTTCCTCTGATACACAGATTTCTTTTCCTTTGGATAAATAGTAGTGAAATTGATGGATTATGTGACAGTTATATTTTTAGTTTTTTGAGAAATCTTCATAATGTTTTTTATAGTAGCTGTACCAATTTACATTCTCAATAACGTTTGAATTCCCTTTTCTTTCATCCTCACCAACGTCTGTTATATTTTGTATTTTTAATAATAACTATTTTAATCGGGGTAAAATAATATCTCATCATGGTTTTGATTTGCATTTCCCTGATGATTAGTAATGTTGAGCATCTATATATTTTTTGGCCATTTGTATGTCTTCTTTTGAGAAATGTCTATTCATGTCTTTTGTCCATTTTTAATTGGATTATGTGTTTCTTTCTTTGGTTTTTAACTGTTGAGTTGTTTAAGTTCCTTGCATATTCTTGATATTAGTCCCTTGTCAGATCAATCATTTGTGAATATTTTCTCCCATTTAAGAGGTTGTATCTTCACTCAGTTGTTTCCTTTGCTGTGTAGAAGCATCTTAGTTTAATATAGTCTCATTGGTCTATTTTTGGTTTTGCTGTCTATGCTTTCGAGGTTAATTCTTATTTATTGAATAGTTAGTGGTTAATTTCACTTAGCCATTCATTTATTAAATTTTTACTAAATTCTTACCATGTGCCAAACCTGAATTAAGTACTGGGGATATAGAAAGAACAAAAACATAATTCCTAATCTCAAGGAGCTCATGGTTGATTGCTCAACAATTTAAAAAGTAATTTTAAAGAGGTATGCAAAAAATGTTTGGTAAATGTACTCCTTCAAGTGCTTTTAGATGGAAATAAAAGAAAAACACATTTAAAACTGGAGTAAGCAATAAAAAATATATATTGCCATTTATAGTAGGAGGTTCAGAAACTGAGCAGCTTCAGGGTTGACTTAATCAATGGCCTTAGTTCTATTTCTCCAGTCTCTTTTCTCCTCTGTGATTTAGCTCTATCTTTAAGTTGGTAATGAAATGGTTACATTAGCTCTAGAATTTACTTTTATGCCTAACAATGTCCAGAGGAAGAAAACATATGTTGGTTCCAGAAGCACTCATAGAAGAAGCCCCAGAAAATTTATTCTAACATCTGCTTGGCTTTAACTGAGTCACATGACTTTGCAGAACTGCAATTGACTCTAGAAAAATCAAGTACATCTCTTGAGCTGGAGGTGGGTTAGTTTTCCCTGTGTATCTAGATTTTTGGATAGAGTTGGTTACTTTAATAATTTCCAGATTCTATTAGAAAGAATTAATGTTTGGCTGGTAAGAATGCCCAGTGCTGTAGGTCCAAACAGAGTTACAGGAGAGAATTATACTGAACCTGAGTCTTGTGAAAGGGGTCAGGAAATGAATTTATATGGAAGTAATACTTTAGATGTAGCTTGGAATTCTGAGTAAGAGTTAGCTAAGAACGCTTAGTAGAAAAGGGTGATGAACCTTATAAGGGAAGAGGACAGCGTGGGCAAAGAACAGTAGTCTGTGGATCTTGGGGCTTTAGGGGAAATGCAAGTAAGTAAAATTGTCTGGAGCAGCACTGTGCCCAGATATTTACAACATGACATGAAGGAGCTTATTGGCTGTGTCACTCATGTAAAGAGGTTGAGAAATATCCAGAAACAGGAATACTGAATTTCAGCTACCATAGCATCTTCTATGAGATCTCCTGAGGAAATAAACACCCAAGAAAGATCCAGGCAAAGGCAGTTATGTTTATTAGTTTATTAATGATAGCTGATATTGTATTGCCATGCAGAATTTGAAGAATTTCCTCTGAACTATTTCTTTAATACAAAATAAAATTCAGACGAATTTAAGAATTCTGAAGCCAGAGTGAAAGAACTGGAATCCCAATCCTGCCACTTGTTAGTTGCTTGACTTTGATCAGCACATGTAACCTCTGTGCTCCTCAGTTTCTTTTTCTGTGAAATGGGTATAATAGAGTATCCACCTCAAAGATTTTAGCAGACTAAATGAGTTACCACATATTAAAACACTCAGAAGAGTACCTGGTAAAGTTTGCAAGCATCATATGAGCATTATGTAAATATTGGCAAGTGGCGTTATTGCTTCTTCAGCTTTTGGTGGAGCCAAACCCTAGGACACTAGAAGTAGGCAAAGCAGCTTTCCAGCGTCTTTTTCTTTTGATCTACAATTTTGAATGCAAGACAAAACAGAATGAAAAAAGAAAATAATAATTTTTTATAAGACTTAGAGCAGACTGCCAGATACTCTTTTATTTCAAACTGGCAGTAGTTTAATTTTGTAAGGTACAGATTTGTGGATATGCATAGATGTGGGTCTGGTTGGGTAGAAGTGAGTAGCAAGTTGTCTCCTCTGAAAGAGGTAAAGACTAGGGGCTTTCTCACTGCACCAGCTGTGAATGTGGGTAGGATTCTATAAAAGAAGAAGAGTGACAGATGGAGAATAGGCTTCCAAAGACAGGAAGACAATTTAATGTTATATCCTCTTTGATGATGTTACTAAGAAAGATGGAGGTGAAAAGAAGCTTCCAGTCTCCTTGCTATTCCCCACCACCATACCCTGCACTTATTTCCATAAGTCTAAGTATACTATTTCAGACCTGCTAGGACCTTGCTGCTTGACCTGCATGTACATACCTCTATTCACCTTTATTATAGGTAGGATGCAAGGATTCATGGGATTGTATGTCTGTTCTTGTTTTGTGTAACCATATGGAAGGATTTTCTTCCTTGTAACCTTATTATTATTATTTTTTAAGTTGAATAGGTAGCTACTGTTCTGACAGCTAATTTCCCATCTGTTTCTGCCTTCTAGATTCAGAGAATCAGATGTGCACTTAATTTACTATAATGGGTTGAGTTGTGTCCTCTAAAAAGATACATTCAAGTCATAACCCCTGGTATTTGCAGATGTGCCTTTATTTGGAAATGCGGTATTTACAGATGTAATCAAGTTAAAATGAGGTTATAATGGATTAGGGTGGGCTCTAAATCTAATGATTAGTGTCCTTCTAAGGATAGGGAGACTCAGAAATACACAAAGGTAGAAAGGCCATGCCAGGATGGAGGCAGAGCCTGGGGTGATGTAACAGTAAGCCAAGGGATGCCGAGGATTACTGGCAGCTACCGGGTGCTGGAGAAAGGCATTGGAGGGGTCTATCCTAAAGACTCCAGAGGAAGTAAGGCCCTATTGACATCTTGATTTCAGAAATCTAGCCCCAGAATTGTGACAGAATACATTTCTGTTGTTTTAAGCCACCAACCTTGTGACAGTTGGCTATGGCAGCTCTAGAAAACTAATACATCTGCATTGAAACATGCAGAATCTAGAATGTAGGCTAGAGCACATATTGAAACCTTTGAGTATAAAAGCCAGATTTTTATATCATTCTTCTATGGCTGTTATAAAAGCTGATATCAATATTCTCATCAGGAATAAAAAAATAGATCCAAGCAAGAAATTCAGAATTTCAAATAAAGAAATGAAGCATTTTAGTGATGGAGAACAGTTTTCCCGTTAGATCTCACAGCTAAAATATATCTTGCCTTCTGCCAATATAGACATTATCATCTCATCATTTTAAATTTCTTAAATTTAAAAACACTTCTATTAATGCTCCTTTCACTATGTCAGATTTGTTTTGTCGGATGAAAATCATAATGATAGCCAGATCTTCTTAGGATGCCTTTATCAACTTTGGTTTTGTTTTGTTTTGAGCAGACTTAATGAGGCAAATAAAGATTTATCAGTTCCCCGGACACTTTTTTACTCTTTAGCATGGAATTTGAGTGTAATGGTTGCTGATGAAGAATGACAGAGCATTTTGGTTAGTGCACATAAAACTGTTGTTTGTACAGATTATAACAAATATATTTTAAACTTAATTTCAAGTTTCCTTTTTCCGCTCCCTGTGAATCTTTTATTTCAGAATGCTTCTCACAGCCAAAATGCTTTACCAAATTGAATGGACACACCATTGCTTCTGAGACCAAATTAGCCTCCAAGATGCACTGCCTGGTGCTCACACTGTCAGCACCACCATGGTCTGCAGGCCAGTTGCCAGTTTTTAACAGTGTCCACGGAGACATCAGCTTCCTAACTGATTTCCTCCCTCTTCCCAACCTAATTATTCGGAGACCTTCAAGCTTTCCAGAAATATCTGCAATTAGTCAGATGGTATCTAGGGCTTTGTTTAAAATTACAATAGAAAATTTATCAAGACCATTTGGTTTAATCTCCCTTATCATCTTCCCAGTGGACTTTTTTTTCCCTTCTCTCTGAAGAGTTAGAAATGAGGCATCACAATTATTACATAATTACAGAGAATAATAGCAATAATAATGCTTGAAATTATTATTACACTATTAAAAAAATGATATGTGTAAAGATAATTTCTTGTCAGATTTATAAAACTTTTCTTCCAGAAGCTCAAACAATGAACAATTTGTTAGCTTTAAAAGCTCCCTTTGCTGATGGTGGTTAGAGCCCTGGTTTTGTAAACCAGGAGTCATGAGCTCAGACTTCACTAGAGTCTCAACCTACTTCTAGTATTTAAACATAATGGCTGGTATGAAATCATTGTTCTATACATATTGTTGCATGACATAATAGATAAATTGATAGGGAAAGTTTTTGAGGTAAATGGAGATTATATTTTCATATAATTAATCTTCTTTTCTAACTACTTTTACATAGCTTATATCTACATAGCAAACTCTTGGTTGGCCAAAGTTAAATAAAACACTTTAGAATATGAGTTTGATTTCTTATTCTACTGTTTTGTAACTCCATGTATTTGAGCAAGTCACAAGTTCTGAGTCTCATATTCATCAATAAATTGGAGTACACAAGAACATACATATCATTAAACATTTTCTTTAGTGCAACATTAAATATAAACTTGAAAGCTTCTTAGTCTTCTAACCCCAATCTTATTTCCATTCTCACCTCTTCAGAATCAGCCATTTAATGAATTTAATATGAATTCTTGCAGTTATATCTATGAATGTACATGTCAACAAAACATTTTATGCACCTAATTTTTTAAAAAACTTACACAGTTGTTACACAGATGTCATCAAAGTGCGTATGTTATACTGAAACTTGCTGATGTGATTTGGCTGTGTCCCCACTCAAATCTCAACTTGAGTTGCATCTCCCAGAATTTCCACATGTTGTGGGAAGGACCCAGTGAGAGGTCATTGAATTATGGGGGCTGATCTTTCCTGTGCTTTTCTCATGATAGTGAGTAAGTCTCATGAGATCTGATAGGCTTATCCGGGGTTTCTGTTTTTGCTTCTTCCTCATTTTTCTCTTGCTGCTGCCATGTAAGAAGTGCCTTTTGCCTCTGGCCATGATTCTGAGGCCTCCCCAGATGTGTGGAACTATAAGTCCAATTAAACCTCTTTTTCTTCCCAGTCTCGGATATGTCTTTATCAGCAGCATGAAAATGGTCTACAGTAAATTGGTACCAGTAGAGTGGGGCGCTGGTGAAAAGACACCAGAAAATGTGGAAGCAACTCTGAAAGTGGGTAGCAGGCAGAGGTTGGAACAGTTTGGAGGGCTCAGAATAAGACAGGAAAATATGGGAAAGTTTGGAACTTCCCAGAAACTTGTTGAATGGCTTTGCCCAAAATACTGATAGCGATATGGACAACAAGGACAAGGCTGAGGTGGTCACAGATGGAGATGAGGAACTCGTTGGGAAGTGCAGCAAAGGTGACTCTTATTAGGTGTCAGCAAAGAGACTGGTGGCATTTGCACCCCCCCTAGAGATTCGTGGAACTTTGAACCTGAGAGAGATGATTTAGGGTATCTGGTGGAAGAAATCTCTAAGCAGCAAAGCATTCAAGAGGTAACTTGGGTACTGTTAAAGACATTCAGTTTTATAAGGGAAGCAGAGCATAAAAGTTTGGAAAATTTGCAGCCTGACAATGTGATAGAAAAGAAAAACCCATTTTTTGAGGAGAAATTCAAGCTGGCTGCAGAAATTTGCATAAGTATCAAGGAGCCTAATGTTAATCGCCAAGACCATGGGGAAAATATTTCCAGGTCATGTCAGAGATCTTCACAGCAGCCCCTCCCTCACAGGCCCAGAGGCACAAGAGGGAAAAGTGATTTCATGGGCTGGGCCCAGCATCCCTGTGCTGTGTGCAGCCTAGGGACTTAGTGCCCTGTGTCCCAGCCCCTCTAGCTGTGGCTGAAATGAGCCAATGTACAGCCTCGGCTGTGGCTTCAGAGGGTGGGAGCCCCATGCCTTGGCAGCTTGCACATGCTGTTGAGACTGTGGGTGCACAGAAGTCAAGAACTGAGGTTTGGGAACCTCCGCCTAGATTTCAGAAGATGTATGGAAATGCCTGGATGCCCAGGCAAAGGTTTGCTGGAGGGGCGGGGCCCTCATGGAAAACCTCTGCTAGGGCAGTGCAGAAGTGAAATGTGGAGTCAGAGCTCCCACACAGAGTCCCCACTGGGACACTACCTAGTGGAGCTGTGAAAAGAGGTCTATCATCCTCCAGATCCCAGAACAGTAGATCCACCTACAGTTTGTTCCATGCACTAGGAAAACCTGCAGACACTCAACACCAGCCTATGAAAGCAGCCAGGAGTGGGGCTATACCCTGTAAAGTCACAGGAGTGGAGCTGCCCATGGGAACCCACCTCTTGCATCAGCATAACCTGAATGTGAGACCTGGAGTCAAAGGAGATCATTCTGGAGCTTTAAAATTTGACTGCCCTGCCAGGTTTTGGACTTATAAGGACTCTGTAACCCCTTTGTTTTGGCCAATTTCTCCCATTTGGAATGGCTGTATTTACCCAATACCTATACTCCCATTGTATCTAGGAAGGAGATCTAGCTTGCTTTTGATTTTACAAACTTGTAGGCAGAAGGGACTTGCCTTATCTTAGATGAGACTATGGACTGTAGACTTTGGGTTAATGTTGAAATGAGTTAAGATTTTGGGAGACTGTTGGGAAGACATGATTGGTTTTGAAATGTGAAAATATCAGATTTGGGAGGGACCAGGGGTAGAATGATATGGTTTGGCTGTGTCCCCACCCAAATCTCAACTTGTTATAACTCTCAGAATTCCCACATGTTGTGGGAGGGACCCAGTGGGAGGTGATTGAATTATGGGGGTCGGTCTTTCCCATCCTATTCTCATGATAGTGAATAAGTCTCATGAGATCTGATGGGTTTATCGGGGGCTTCCGCTTTTGCTTCTTCCTTATTTTTCTCTTGCTGCCACCATGTAAGAAGTAGCTTGTGCCTCCTGCCATGATTCTGAGGCCTCCCCAGCCATGTGGAACTGTAAGTCCAATCAAACTTCTTTTCCTTCCCAGTCTTGGGTATGTCTTTATCAGCAGCATGAAAACGGACTAATACACTTGCTTCTCTCTCATCAGAGTTTTCAAGATCTATTCTTGATAATATATAATATCTTACAAGTTATTTAATTCTGTAATGTATGGGAAGCAGCATAGGATCGTCCTTGCTGTTGCTATGGCATTTATTGCTGTTGGACCTTCAGGAAACCTCTCTGCATCTCAGTTTCCTCAACTATAAAATGGAGATGATAATTGTACTTACATCATGGAGCTGCTATGAGGATCAAAGAAGTTATCAACCCTTTAGAATACGGCCAGCACATAGGAACAATATATCTATTTGCTAAATCGAAGGAAACAACTGTTGAATATTTTGTTTTTAATTTTTTACTATTACTAGCAATTTTTTCAAAAATGTTTCATACACATACCTTTGTTCCTTTGTGGGAGTGTTGCTCAATAGTATATTACTCATGGAAATGTTGGCTCATAGGGTTTATGCCTTTTCAATTTTAGATAATCATAAATTGTTCTCCATAATAAGTGTGTTAATTTATGTTCCTACCAATGTTTAAAAATTTCTGTTTTCTCTACACCCTTGCCTTATTAAATATTTATCAATTTTTTGGCCAATCTGATTCATATAAAATGGATCTCGTGTTATTTTGTTCCCTTGATTACGAGTGAGGATAAACATTTTTTTTCAAATATCCTTTGGACATTATGATTTCTTCTTTTGTAAATTGTAAGCACTGCTTTGCTTGACTGGGACTAAATTATTTGCATGACTGGAGGGGCATGGTCTAAGGAAAATGGTTGAACAAATGCTAACTATGCTTATGTTTACTGTTATTTCTTTCTCCTGACTCCATTTTTGACTTCATCCCTCCGCTTTTGTCTTCATCCATCCTTTTCCTTTTCTGATAGTTACATATTTTTTCATTTGTGAAGAATTATGCTTCAGAAATTGAAAGACAGAAGACAATTTAAATCATGTCCTTGTCTTAATTGGAAGATGTCACATATTAGTTAAATGGCTTAAGGACAGTGAAAAAAAAAGCCTATCTTTTAATGACAAATATTGTAGATAACATGAATTTTCATGTTTTCTTTTTTGGTACTTATCTAACCCGACTGCTTATCTAGTTCAACAACTTTTCTGTACAAGGGTGCAGAGAACTTATGTAGAAGTGCTAGATATTAAACATTTACCTTGTGAATCCATGTAATTTTGTGCTAGTATCACCTACTAAATTAGAAGACAGCTGAGGGTCTAGTTACTGGCTGAGACACTGTAGTAAAGTGATTAATTGTGCTTTGGAACTGGAGCCTCTGGTTAAAATTTCATCTTCACCACCTTCTTATGTAACCCATAAGATTATTTTTAGGGGTAAATGGCATTATATATATATATAAAGCTATTAATATAACACCTGGCACATAATAAATATTCATTAATTATTATCTATTATTATTTCTTTCCTTTAGTACTATTAGAGCTATAGGGTTATATAGTTCTATATATTTAGAGAGTTTAATTAAATTAGGCTTCATCATTGTATAACGATATAGGCAGAAGTTATTATCTTAACAGATAATATTTGGGAAGATATTTAATAAGCTTTCTCTGTGGTATAAATGAGTGTTCTATGTTCTGGCCTTCTACATTTCAGGTTAAAAAGAAACCTACTTTGCATGGAAAAGGAGAAAGAAAAGAGTAAGGTTGAACTATGCTCTGCTGCATGGTGGGTTTGATGAAAGTGGAGTCACACTGATTGGTGCTCAAGGTAAGTGTCGTGGGGAAGACTCATACCCAGTGGAATTGTTTTTAGTGGAATATTGTGGCTCATGGACTGAGGGATTTGTCCTTTGTTTTCAATAAAATGATAAAAATCATAATTTATTTGATGAAAAAGAATTTCTAATGGAAGCAGGAAAAAGCATAAAGCAAAACATATGTTATTTGGGTTACATATACATTGTTTGGAAACCTGTGAGTTAGTAAAAGAGTTTTACAATTCCAAGTTTGAATAGAATTGGTGGGAACAGCTAGAGTTAGTGATGTTTTCAGTGGAACACTATGTTCTTTAGTGAGTACTTAAATGTGTTAAAATGGTTAATTCTATTTTTTGAACTAGGAACGATTTCCTGCAACAATATGAATATACAATAAATGTTACATAAAACCATGATTGTCAGAAGTAATATTTTAAAATTATGGTCAACTCATATTATTTATAATTTTCTCTTTAGATTTTTACTCTTACTCTACATAGTTCTTCGCCTGACAAGCTCACTTGTATACCTGGTTGTAGAAACACAGAGTGCTAATTTCTACCACAGAACTTCTTACACTATTCCATAACTGTCTACTTATTCTGTTTCTCAACTAAGACTGACTTCTTGGAGGATATATTTTATTATTTTGTATTATCAATGTAATAAAGTATCTTTTACAAAGTAAATGTTTTGCAAATGTTAGTAAAATGACTTTTTAGAGTTGAAATCTTGATTCTGCTTGTGGAGTATCAGTGTTCTAGAACAAAGACAACTGAAGCTGTTAAACCTTTAATCAAGAGGCTCAGGGAGGCCATTCCTATGATTACAGTGGCATATTGATTTATTCATTGATAGGCTCTTTCAGCAGGAACTCCCTAGAAGATCTGTCAGGCTGAAATACATTGTCTTGATTTATAATGTTTGTTTTGGTTCTAGAACCATGCAAACTACAAAGCAAACATCTCTAGAGAAAAACTTAGAATTCACAAGGTATACGGAAAGGGTCCTGTAAATTTAACAAAAGATACTCAATATACATTATCCAAAATATCCATTCACCTAAACTCTAGAACTTGCATTTTTCATTATCTTTCTTTATTTAATGTTAATGAAAGAAAAATAAACACCTGAAAGGGGTTTCACCCTGACACAGGGATTGGAGTCTATGTCTATAAGAACACATAGTGAATTTATTTTATTTGGTTCCAGCTTGAAGACTTGCATTTTACATTTTATATGAGTAATTATTAAATTACATCTTAAGTTTTAATATATTTTGGATGATCACAACTTCTTTTCTTCCTAGAATGCCAAGATATGAGCTTGTAGATATGGGTTACATTATACTGTGTGGAAAGCATTGTTATATGAAACCACTCAGACGTGAAAACAGACTGCCTTCTATTAATAACAGATGCTCAAACATTTGATTCACCTTTCACTTCCATATACTTGCACTTTCTATTTTCCCCTTCAGGATTGGACTTCACTATTATGGACTAAATGTTTGTGTTCCCCCTAAAATTCACATGTTGAGACTATAACCCCCAGTGTGATGGTATTAAGAAATGGGGTGTTTGGGAGGTAATTAGTTTTAGAGGAGGCCACAAAAGTACCATCCTCATAATGGGATTTGTGCCCTAGAAAAAGAGACCAGAGAACTTGCTCCTCACCCTAGTCAAGTGAGGACACAGCCAGAAGGCAGCCCTCTGCAAACCAGGTGAAGAGCTCTCACCACAAACCTACCAGGCTGGCACCCTGATCTTGCACTTCCCAATTTTCAGAATTGTGGAAAATAAATGTCTGATTTTAAATCACCCATTCAGTGGTATTTTGTTATGGCATCTCAGACTGACCAAAAAACTTTCCCATCTTTTACTATCAAGCCAGTCTTCAATGTTTAGTTCAAGCGTCACCACTCCCCACCCCTGCATTGTGTGTATAAGGGTGTATTAAAAAAATAGGCAGACTATTTTTAAACACAAGTTATGCAACATATTTTCACTATAAAAGTTGTGAGAAATATTAAAGTAAAATATGAAAACAACTTCGTTGCCCTAACAAATTTCTCATGTCAAGAGTAAGCACTGGTCACCTGTAATCTTGGCAATTTGGGAGGCCAAGGTGGGAGGATCACTTGAGCCCTGGAGTCTGAAACCAGCCTGGGCAACATAGTGACACTCTGTTTCTACAAAAATTTTTCTTAAAAAATTAGCTGGACACAGTGACACACAACTGTAATCTCAGCTACTTGGGAGGCTGAGGTGGGGGGATCACTTGAGCCTGGGAGGCTGAGGTTACTGTAAGTTGAGATCAGACCACTGCACTCCAGCCTGGGCAACAGAACAAGACTCTGTCTCAAAAAAAAAAAAAAAAAAGAGAGAATAAAAGAAAAAGAAAAAAAGAAAAAAGAAAGCAAAGCAAACAAACAAACAAACAAACAAAGAGTAAGCATTGTCCAGGTGTGGTGGTTCACATCAGTAATCCCAGCATTTTGGGAGACCAAAGTGGGAAGATTGCTTGAGTCCAGGGGTTTGAGACCAGCCTGGGTAACACAGGCAGACCCTGTCTCTACCAAAAACTAAAAAAAAAAAAAAAAAAAAAGAAAAGAAAAAATTAGCCAGGCATGGTAGCTTACCACTGGGCTCCCAACTACTCGGGAGGCTGAGGTGGGAGGATCACTTGAGCCCAGGAGTTCAAGCCTGCAGTGAGCATTGATCATGCCATGCACTGTAGCCTAGGTGATAGAGCAAGATTTTGTCTCAACAAACAACAAAAAAGGAGTAAGTGCTACTATTTTAACATTATCAAGTATTTCTTTCTAGTCCTTTTTCTATGAAAATGCCATTTCCAGTCCTCCGCTAATTGTTATTTCCTCCTGCTGTGTCAACATAGCACTTTGTTACCTTCTGTCTCGTATTCATATGTGGCTTTACCGTAAACTAATAAAGCTTAAACTTCAGGGCTTTTCAGAATGAACCGTCAGAAAAAAAACCAAAAACATAAAAAACAACAAAAACAAAACTTCAGGGCTCCTTGCTTGCACAGGCTCCTTCCAAAACTGCAAAATGTCTTGCCAAAGTATTCACATAATCATTGATTTATATATTTGCAATTTGGGTTTTCTTTTTTTAAGCGCTTTGCAAATTGCCTACGTTTCAAGACCCCACAAAACCTGAAAATACCCTTCCTGCGACAAAACGTATAAATCATCAACTTGCACGTAGTGGGTGTGTGTCTGACTGTTTTGCTTTGCTATAAAAGAGTCCCTGAGACTAAGTAACTTATAAAGAAAAGAGGATTATTTAGCGCATGGTGCTTCAGGCTGTACAGAAAGCATGGCACTGGCATCTGCCTGGCTTCTGGATAAGGCTTTTGTGCTGTGTCCAAACATGGCAGAGAAGATTCAAAGAAAAACATGTGTGAGGAGAGAGCAAATCTGAAGGGCATCCTGGCTTTATAACAACTCATTCACTCAGTAACTAATTTATTGCCAGGGGAACTAATCCAGTGTCAAGACGGTGAGGGCTCACTACCTCAAGAAAGGCACCAAGCCATTCATGTGGGATCTGCCCCTAAGACCCAAACACCTCCCACTAGGCCCCACCTCCAATACCACCACATTGGGGATCAAATTTTAACACAAGATTTGATGGGGACAACCAACTCATATCAAAACCATCACAGTGTGTGACAAATTTAGGACTAAGTGAGCTTCAGTAGTGCCCAGGATTGTTTACAAGAAACAAGCAGAGTTTTAATCACAAGCAGGAAATGTAAGTATATCACATAAATGTTTTATTTTCCCTTTTGTGTAATGTGGTCTTATTGATGCATAATCTTAATATGTTATTCTAGTTTTCACCTGCACATTAATCAACAGATTCTACCTAATATATTTTGCATTTGCTACATTGATTAAGGAACAAAGAATTTCTGACCTGTAGTACAGTTGGCCTTCAGTATCCACAGGCTCCCCATCTTTGGATTCAACCAACTGAGGATCAAAAATATTTTTTAAAAACTCAATAAAAAATAATACAAATAATACAAATAAAAAATTTGTATACAGTATAAATTTGTATACTGTATAACAGTATAACAACTATTTACATAGCATTTATATTATATATTTAAAGTACACTACAAGATGTACATCGGTTGTATGCAAATATTAACACTATTTTATATAGGGGACTTAAATTTTGGCATTCACAAATTTGGGTATCTGTGGGGGCCCTGAAACCAATCCCTCGCTGACAGTGAGGGAGAACTGTATTACCTTCTACATGTTACACTTAAAGAAGGCCAGATTAGATTTCCAGCTCCTCAGACTATGTGACTTCATCTAAATGAGTGCCATTCAATAGACCTTTATGCAATGATGGGAATTTCCTACATTGTCTATACTGCCCCAGATCATAGCCACTAGCCACATATAGTGACTGAGCTCTTCAAATGTAGCTAGTGTGGCTGTGAAACGAAATTTTAAATTCTATTTAAATGTAATTGTCAGAGGCGTTTGAACCAGAGTGCCTCCATCTTGAACAGGGGCTGGGTAAAATAAGGCTGAGACCTGCTGGGCTGCAAGCCCATTAAGTTAGGCATTTTTAGTCACAGGATGAGATAGGAGATAGACACAAGAATAACGTCACAAAGATCTTGTTGATAAAACAGTATACACTAAAGAAGCTGGCTAAATCCCATCAAAACCAAGATGGTGAGGAGAGTGAACTCTGATCTTCCTCACTGCTCCTTATATGCTAATTATAAGGTATTAGCATACTAAAAGACACACGCATGAGCGCCGTGACAGTTTACAAATGCCATGGCAAGGTCTGGTAGTTACCCTATATGGTCTAAAAAGGGGAAGAACCCTCAGCTCCTGGAATTGCCCACCCCTCTACCAGGAAACCCATGAATAATCTACCCCTTTGTTACCGGGGTCCTTGCTTCCAGAGCTCCTAAGATGGTGACGGGTGCTTCCAAAATGGCAGCAGGCCACTTCAAAGATGGTGGCAAGCCTCGTGTTCTCTGACCTGAGGTTCTTGGCCTCACGGATTCCAAGGAATGGAATCTTGGGCCATGTGGTGAGTGTTATAGCTCTATTAGAAGCCGTGAGTCACAGAAGAGAACTGTGGAACCCAGTGACTAGTGTTCAGCTCGATTAGGACAAACCCAGGCACTTAGCCATGCAGGAACAATGGCAAGCCTTTAGCCCCATCGGGAGTGGCAATGGGCGCCTCGCTGGATCAGGAGCACAGCGGACACCCTGCCCGATCCGGAGGGATGGAAGTCAGCGGCGGGTCTGCGACAGCCGCAAACAGCAGTGGTGGACGGCCAGCGAAAGCTCAGCTCCAGCCATAGCAAACACGGGCCAGAAGAGGGTGCAGTTGCAAGATTTAATAGAATGAAGTAGAGTAAAAACAGAGCTCCCATACAAAGGGAGGGGGCCCAAAGGGGTTTCCCTTGCTGGCTTAAATGCCTGGGTTTATATCCTGATCCTTGTCCCTCCCGCCGTGCTCTCAGGCAATAGATGATTGGCTGTTTCTTTACCTCCTGTTTTTGCCTAATTAGCATTTTAGTGAGCTCTCCGATTGGTCGGGTGTGAGCTAAGTTGCAAGCCCTGTGTTTAAAGGTGGATGTGGTCACCTTCCCAGCTAGGCTTAGGGATTCTTAGTCGGCCCAGGAAATCCAGCTAGTCCTGTCTCTCACCTTATTTAGCATATACTTAAGAAATAACCATAAAAGTGGGGAACCAGCAGCCCTCAGGGCTGCTCTGCGTATGTAGTGGCTATTCTTTATCTCTTTACTTTCTTAATGAACTTGCTTTCACTTTACTCTATGGACTCACTCAGAATTCTTTCTTGCATGAGATCCAAGAACTGCCTTCCTTGGGGTCTGGATTGGAACCACCTTTCTGGTAACATAATTACTTTAAATTTAGATTATCTCGATACAAGCCACACAGGGCTAGTGGCTACCATATTGAACAGTACAGCTCCAGAAGACTGTGAACAATGCGATCCACTGGGGAGGGCTTAATTAAAGAAATCAGTACATTAGTGATAATAAATGATGAAGGATCAAGTTTGAATAATATTGTACCCCACTCTTCTAGCAAAACATTGTGTACCATGTTTAGTCTGCAAACAGACTTGAGAATAGAAATCAACATACAGCAATGTAATGAATTGAAAAGGCAATTTCAAAGAAAAGATAAATGTTTAGCTTTAAAAACATCTATGTTAAAATGAAGAAAGAAGAAAAAAAATTATTTAAAAGGTAGGGGAGCCAAGAATCCAAAGTAAAACATCCCTTTTCGGTCATTTAGCTGGAAAGCAGAAACAGAACAAAAAAAGAATTAAGAAAGCCTATGGGTGTGCCAGGAGTCTCATTGTTTCACTGTGTGCAAGTATTTATGTGGGAAGGAATAGTGACTACAAAAACACTGACTTGAAAAGGTATGAGCCAGCAGGGACCCTGGGCCAAAACATTAGTACCACTGTAATCCCAGAAATCTATGGAATTTGCAAATTCACTATTTACTTTGCTAACATGACAAGAGAGGCATTCCAAATGATTTGCTTACTGTGGTCAGCATTCTGAAGTTATTGTTCTATGTTTTATGTTTTTTTTTTAAAGAAATACTAACAAAAACATCCAAGACTTCTCTATATTGTAATTGTGCATGGCAAGTTATGAATATAAATTCCTCGACAGGAAGATAACAATGTAGCCTCCGAGATGCAAATTAAATTATACATTCCTGAAATCCTTGTTTTGTTTTATTTTAGAAAGTGTCTGCATCTGTCATTGCTATTTAGCACATATTTAATCATGATATTTCAGTGGTGATTGTGAAATCACCATTGCAAAATTATAACTGAGACGGTGAGAAAGATCTGACCTAACCAACTCCCTCTTGCTTCTGACCTCCAAGCTGTTCTTGTTTATTCCTGGGTGTAGGTGAAACTAATTTTGGGAGAAACTTTATAGTTTGAAACAAAGATAACAACCCTTTCCCCAAACGAACCGCTTCTTGCCTGGGGATTAGACTGCCTTTGTAGGACTAACAGATTAGCCACCAGATGAGAAATTATGGTTTAAGAGTCATACGGCTGAAGGCTGCAAGGTTCTAAATGTCCCAAATTGCTCCCAGGGATAACATCACTATTGTAAAACCTAATATCAGTGCTTGAGATATTTTGCAGACCCTGCACCTGATGGATCAGCTGGCACCACCCAGACTGATAAACTGACTCATCTGGTTTTGTGGCCCCACCTAGGAACTGACTTAGTGCAAGAGGACACTTTCGACTACCTATGAGTTCATCTTCAACCTTACCAATTAAACTCCCACATCACTGGTGCCCTAACTACCAAATTATCCTTAAAAACTCTGATCCCTGAGTTCTCAGAGATTGATTCGAGTAATAATAACACTCTGGTCTCCCACACAGACAGCTCTGCATAAATAACTCTTTCCCTATTGGAATTCCCATCTTGATAAATTGGCTCTGTCTAGGCAGCAAGCAAGGTGAAGCTGTTGGCCAGTTACAATGGTGGGCTTTTTGTTTAGAAGATGACTTTCTTTCACATGCAATTCTTACAACTTATTTTTTATTGTGTAGAGATTATTTGGTGACTTTAGAAATTTAAATGCTGGTCTCTTTAAAAAAGATGAACCTGTCAATATGCATTTCTGTCTCCAAAGGAGAAAAATGTAGCTTGTGCCAAGTCATACTTTATTCCATGTTGGTGATGTCTTATTGTTGTTTGAATCATTAATTATAAGAAATTTTCATTCATAAAAGTGCACTTAGCATATCCTAAAAACACATAAAATTGGTCTGCATTACTTTGAAAACAATTCCACATGTACCTTGCTTCCTAAAGTATAAATGACATGGGGATAGCCATGATGTAGGATCAGAATTCCTTCTTAACTTAGCTTATGGAATAAAATAAGTGACACATGATCAATATTAGGTGCCATGGAGAAGGAACACCCTTCTCCATGGTAAGAAGGTAATGATGAGGCAGATACGTTAGCCAAGTTCCGATGGTTAGAGTCGGCACCTACACAAGATGTAGCTTTGTGGCTACACAGGAAACTGAGACATGCAGGGAGTAAACTGATGTAACAGGCAGGTCAATAGGCCCTGGGGTCTGTCTTTGCCTTCGCAGGACATTTTGGAGGCCTGCCAGAAGTGCCCGGCATGTGCTCAGGCATACCCCAGACAGAGACAACTGCCCAGTGTAACAAAGCAAATGATGGTAGGGCAGATGCCCTTAACCAGATGGCAAATAGATTACATTGAGCTGCTGCCAAAATCGCAGGGCTACACATATGCACTGATGGCAGTAGACACAGCCACTGGCTTGTTGTTCACCTACCCTTGCAGGGTGGTCAACCAGCAACACAGCATTCGAGCCCTGCAACACTTATGTGCCTTATGTGGGCATCCCCTGGCTGTTGAAAGTGATGGGGGAACACATTTCACTGGACAGCAGGTACAACAGTGGGCACAGCAGATGGACATATGATGGGGATTTCATGTTCTTTATAACTCCCAAGCCGCTGGCATGATTGAGAGATATAACGGATTCTTGAAGAGTGGGTCACAGTTGCTTGTTACTCCCCCATCTTGGCAGGGATGGACTTCCAGGTTGGACCTGGTGCTTCAAATTTTGAATGAGCAGCCACGGAAAGGTGGCCCAGCCCTGGTGGAGGCTTTGTTACACTAGGCCTCCACCCCCATCCAGCTACAGATACACACCGAGGATGAGCTCCTCCAATCACGTATGGGGACAAACAGTAATCTATTGTTGCCTGCCCCAGCGCCTCTGAAGGCAGGGGAACAGAAAACCTGGTGTTGGCCATGGACCCTCCAAACCCTTCATTGCCGATGGTTGGCTATTTTAGCCCCCTGAGGGGAGGGCCTGCTGTATGATTACATGTTAATCCTTGGGTATTTAATGTGTGGCCTCCATGATTGACTGTTCATAGAGAAATGGCCAGGGAAGGAACCCTCCTCTGGGGGACATACGTACTGTCTGTGTGGCCTATTACGAGCTCTCCTGTGACTTTGTAATGGGTACAAGACCCAAAAGAACCATAAGGAGCTGAGAATGTGTGGTATCATCGCCCAGGGCAAAAGCCGTTGGCAGCTGCATTGTTATCCAGGGATGAAAAGTTAGCCTGTATTTTGCCTGAGGGACATGATTTGCCCTTGTTAGTACCTGTGCCTGCTTTGTCATTCCAGCTGTAGGTTGGCATGCTCCAACAGCATCATGGACGGGAACCACACCTACGCTGAGGTGACCAATGTCTCCAACTGTTGGATCTGCACAACTCTTCCAGCAGCAGCTGGGGACAGCTTGTTCTGGCACGTGCATCCAGCTTCTGTGCAGAAGTGGACATGGCTAGAGACTTGGGGTCCCGCAGATAATAGGTAGGATGCAACACGGTGGGCTTTGAACAGGGGGCATTGCAGAACCCATGGCAAGCCTGCCCCCTGGCTGACTCGTAGTGTTCATGATGGATGAGGTTGGCTAATGGGAGAACATGTAGTGCCTGCATTGCAGGTACCATGATGTATAGAGCAGCACTGGGGTAAAGTCACTGTAAGATAGTTGCCTGCTGAGGTTTGTGCAAACAAAACATGTGTCACCACAACAAGGGTGTGGTGGAACAAGCACACTTACCAGGGCCGGGGCCCCATGGATTTTGTGCCCCTTGGGCGTTTATGAGTCTGTGGGGACACAGAATGGTCATATCTGCCGGCCATTTGGACTGGACGTTGTACCTGGAGGTGGCCCTATGTGCCTGCCACTGTGCTTCCCACATTTCCTGGTCACCCGCATAACTGGGAGGCACTGCGTTCCTGCTTTTTGCGAGTGCAACTTGCCCCCTGGTGGCTTTATCCCTTAGTTATAACTATCCCTGGAGCAGGTGTCATCACTGTGGAAAGGCAGGTTGAAGCCTCTGCAGAGCACACAGCTCGGGCCCTGAATTACACCTGAGTTTCTCTCCTTTTGTTCACTATGAAGTTGACCAAATCAGGAAGGTGGCGCTGCAAAACTGGATGGCCTTAGACATAGAGCTGCCCAAGGTGGCACTGTGCCCTCGTAGGGACACAATGTTGTACATTTACCCCTGACAACCACGGGAATATAATGACAGCTTTACAAGGGGGTGTCACAGGAGATTAAGGTGATTGAACACCTTACTGATGACCCCCTGCAGAGATGGTGGCTGTCTCTGGGCTCTGGCCTATGTTGGGCTCTTATAATCATAGGGAGCATAGCAGGGGTATTAGTTGTTCTCTGTATTGTTGTTGTGGCCTGTGGGTCCAGGGTGCTGCTGTATTTGCATAGGTCCCAACCAAGAGGATCCGCTCGGCCTAGGGGGCGGGGTGTAAAGAACATGGCTGTGCTGAAGCCAAGCAGGCACTGGGCAGCAGGCATGGGCCAGGGTAAACAGCCTTGATGATTCAGCGGGATTGGGGTGCAGGTGCACAGTCCCATGTCTTATGTAATCATATCCATGTAGACACAACATAGAGAAGCTCCCCACCTGGCTCTCAGTCACTATTTTTTGTGTAGGTTATAAATGTAACACTGACCCTGTGAGGGGCTACTGAATAAAGCCATGTCTCATGTACCTGCTGTCTCTCAACTGTTCTTCCAGCTCCCTGCTGCACGTCCACCCATTCCCCTCAGCCCTCAGCTTGGCCTGGAACCTAACCCTGAACCTGACAATTTATTTTAAGAACTTTTTGTAACTTTAGGCTTATTTAAATAGCAATCATACAGTTTCAATATTGTTGTTTCACTTGGCATTAGGGGATTAGCATGCTTCCAATTGCTTTATAATCTTTAGAAACATTGTTTTTATTGACCATATACTTACCAACAAAATCCAGTAAGACTATTTGACTAATGCAAAGATTCAAGGAATTGTTATCTAGTTTGTAGATTATTCAGAACTCTTAACATTTGAAATTCACCTGCTTTTTACAATCTTCAGTAGTATAGTTAAGACAAAGATTAATTTAAATCAGTAAAATTTCCTTCTTATATATAATCTAGCTGATTCAGCTATTTTATTTTATTTATTTATTTATTTACAGATATACAGAGTCTCACTCTGTCACCCAGGATGGAGTGCAGTGGTGTGACCTTGGCTCACTGCAACCTCCGCCTCCCAGGTTCAAGCAATTCTCCTGCCTCGGCCTCCCGAGTAGCTGAGATTACAGATGCACACCACCACACCTGCTAATTTTTGTATTTTCAGTAGAGATGGGGTTTTTCCATATTGGCTGGGCTGGTCTCCAACGCCTGACCTCAGGTAATCTGCTGGCCTCAGCCTCCCAAAGTGCTCCCAAAGGATTACAGGTGTGAGCCACCATGCCCGGCCAGCTTCCTTCCTTCCTTCCTTCTTTCCTTCCTTCCTTCCTTCCTCCCTCCCTCCCTCCGTCCATCCCTCCTTTCCTTCCTTCCTTCCTTCCTTCCTTCCTTCCTTCCTTCCTTCCTTCCTTCCTTCCTTTCTGTCTCTCTCCTTCCTTCCTTCTCTCTCTCTCTCTGTTTTTTTTCTAGAAAAGCACAACGAACTTAGGAAACCATGCTTAAATTCTCAGACTCTTGCTCATTGTAGAGTCTTTCCAGTTTACAGCTATAGCCAGAAGTCTTGAAGTAAATGGGAACCACCTGAGAAAATCAGATGCCAGCAAGCCGAAGGTATTAAGCCACGGAGACAGAGGATGGAGTGCGTATCTCACCCTCCTGAAGAGTGAAGCAGTGCTTGGAAAGAAAAACAGGCTGGGCGCAGTGGCTCACACCTGTGATCCCAGCACTTTGGGAGGCCGAGGCGGGTGGATCACGAGGTCAGGAGATCGAGACCATCCTGGCTAACACAGTGAAACCCCGTCTCTACTAAAACTACAAAAAATTAGCCAGGCATGGTGGTGGATGCCTGTAGTCCCAGCTACTCACGAGGCTGAGGCGGGAGGATCGCTTTAGCCCGGGAGGTGGAGGTTGCAGTAAGCCAAGATCACGCCACTGCACTCCAGCCTGGGTGACAGAACGAGACTCCATCTCAAATAAATAAATAAATAAATAAAATTAAAAATAAAAATAATAATAAGATAATAATAATAAGAAAAACAAGAAGCTGCTAGTCTCAATGTTTCTCAGAGTATGTTGGCTTTTGTTGAGGCAACAGCCAAAGGTGGCTGGCCACACATGTCCTGAATAATCTAAATGGGGTGAGCCTCAGTAGGCAAGGGAAAAATGAGGAGCCTATGAAAGATCAGAGAAACCAAGGACGGAAGTAATTTCTACACAGAAGGGGAAGTCAACAGAATAAAATATTCTGAAGATGTCAAAGGAATAAAGAGAGAGAAGCTTCCATCAGGTTGGTAAGAAAACTGTCCTTAAAGGCTTATAAGAGAACAATTTTTATTGAGTGTGAAAATAAAAAGTTCACATTAAGGGAGAAAATACATTAAAAATTAATAGAAGTAGTAGATATAGCCTACAAATTTGATACTCTGAAATACAAAATGAATTAGAGAAATAAAATAGTGGCCTTAAAATAATAAAATAGTAATCTCAGATAAAGACTGTATGTTTTCTATTGCTGCCATAACAAATTACCACAAACTTGGTGACAAAATAGGTCTGTAGGTCAGAAGTCTAACATGGATTCCAGTGGGCTAAAATTAAAGTGTAGGCAAGGCTGTATTACTTTCTATAGGCTCTGGGAAGGATCAATTTCTTTGCCTTTTCCAGTTCTAGAGGCCATTGGCATTTCCTCACTTGTGGCCCCCTCCCTTTATCTTCAGAGCTAGCAAAGGCAAGTCAAGTCTCTTTAACGTGGTATTGCTCTGACCTTGCTTGTGTTGTCACATCATCTTCTCTGGGCCTCCTCTTCCATCTCCTTCTGTCACATTTAAGGACCCCTGTGATTCTGTTGGGCATACCTAGACTACCTGTTTGATCCAGGATAAACTTCTCATCTCAAGGTTCTTAATTTAATCCCATCTATAAAGTCTCTTCTGCTGTGCAAGGTAACACTAACAGGTTGTGGGATTAAGATGTGGACATCTTATGGAAGCCATTATTCTGTCTGCAACAATACCTACAGCAGTGTGTAAACTGAGGTAGAAGAATTTGGCAAAGACGAACAGACTGAATTGCTGAAAAGGGGAAATTTAAGTATAGCAACAAGTTGCTTCAGCAGTCAAGAAGGACAAGTTAACTTGAATCAGAAGCAGTAGGTCATCTTTTCTGCCAATGGAAAGAAGGAAGGCAGAAGATAGACACTGAATTATTAAAATGGAAAGTAAAGGTACAAGTTGAAGCTCAGAATGTCCCATCACTGAAGGAGCAAGTGTAGGGTGAAGAGGTTGGGGTGGGAGGCTCCAGGTGGCAGGTACTCTTCAACAGCATTTGGGGGCTTGGAGAATTTTAAAAAGGATGCATAAGGGGATGACTAATAACACTCAGAATCCTGATAATAATAGCATAAATGTGTAGTGGGTCAAATCTTCATGGTTCAAAATACTCCTTCAACAGTGCTCAGCTCAAGGAGAAAATAGGAAAAGGGCACTCAGGAGAGATGGAGGGATGAGAACCGATTTGAGGTGCTTTGATGAATGGCCTAAGTACCTTATAATATGCTTGATAATCAGAGTACTGAAGTTTTACATACTGTTCTTTGTCAGGTTCTCACACATTAGGAGTTAAGAAAATTTTGCAGTTCAATTAGAGGATTGCAGCTCTATTTTATAATTATAGTTGGTATATACAGATCTATTAGCTCCGCAGTTTTACAAATATATATCTGAATTTCTAAAAGGGCTCAATAATTTGAGAATATAAGAGTATCGACTCTGAATTCTCTCTTTGAATGAAGACATTCCTGTATTGGAATTCTGGCTATCACTAATTAGCTAGTCATGTAACTTAAAAAAAATTGCAGCCTTAGTTTCCTTATGCGTAAAAGAGAGTTTATGATTAACTTACTGGGTATTTAGAATTAAAAGGCATATAACATTACTGCTAGTACTTGCCATATAGGAGATATTTAATCAGCTATTTTATATTATTTTTATAGCAATATAAATGGGAAAAGTCTCAAAATCTTTAATATATTTTAGATAAATCTACTTGACCAAAATGTTGTTAACAAGTTCCAAGAACTGCTTTTTATTTTCATTTTTACATTTAATAAATGATACATTTGAGATATTTCCTTTGGGTTTTACAGTAAATTGGCAAAGTAATGATTTCACATTTGGTTCTTTTCTTAACGTCTAATGGTGGTAAAATAACTTCTAGATTATTTCGAATGCACTGAAAACATAAATAGCAATAGTTTGCCAGCTGCAAAATTGATGCTGAAGGTACTTAAATGGCACATAAAATGTTGAATGTCCATAATCACAAGCAGATTCAGTGCTGCCACTTGGCTGAAAACATGAGTTAATGTTTCAAAGTAAGTAGAACTGGAGTAGCACTTCTACTTTCAAGTAGTTTGTTGGATTGCAGTGTGGGAGCACTGAATAAGCATATATGTCATATGACTTAAATCAGGTGGTGGCCCTTCTTGCATCTTCCCTATAACTCCAAACTACAAGAATTTTAAGGATCATAGACCTATAAGGTGCTCCACCAGCCTCTAGATGGCACTTTTACATTCTTGATCATTGTATTAATGGCTTGTTTTTTCCATGAATATGCTTGTGGGTGACACAAAAACATGTATATCATTTTCTCAAGTGTATTGACAATTGATAGGCGAAATACACGTATCTCAAATGTATGCCAGATCTTGGAATTTTATTTAAAGTGAGTTTTTCTCCCAAGGACAAAAATTTAGAATGAGGAAATTATTAAGTGTTAACACTTGCCATTCCACTTTCCATGTAAAGTTTCGATTCTCAGTCAACGAGAAACAAATGAAACAACAAACAAAAAATGATTCTATTTGATTAGAAAACTTCTATCAGCATCTTCCAGTTTATACATCCTCAGTGGCACAGCAGAGTGCCACACTTGTCACCAAGCCTGCTGCATCAGGACTTGCAGCTTTCCTTTCATTTAGTTAATTAAATATTTGGATTACACATGAGATATTCCTATTAATTTTATTATTGGTATCCATACTATGAACTTCATCTCTGCCTTTTCTCTGTTTCAGCTTTCAAATGCAACCAAGAATTAGGATCATAATAGCATCTCATAATCCTAAAAGGCTGCTATTCAGTGAAAAATAATGAGTAGAAATCCTTTATACAGACCAGCTGGTAATTAGCTTTTGGTCCCTTCCACCATTCCCTTTTATTTTTCGTCCCTCAAGTATACGTATGACAAAGTGGAGGAAATTGGTTAGTATTGAAGCTGTATAGAAGATGTTTGGGTCTCGGCGTGGTGGCTCATGCCTGTGGGGAGGCTGAGGCAGAAGGCTCCCTTGAGCCCAAACATCCAAGAACAGCCTGGCAAACATAGTGAGACCCTGTTTCTACAAAAAGTTTAAAAATTTAGTTAGGTGCTGTGATGCATGCCTATGGAACCTACTACTTGGGAAGCTGGGGTAGGAGGATTGCTTGAGCTGAAGAGAGCGAGGCTGCAGTGAGCCATGATTGCACTATTGTACTCCAGCCTGAGAGGTAGAGTGAGATTCTGTCTCAGAAAAAAAGAAAGAAAGAGAGAGAGAGAGAGAAAGGAAGGGAGGAAGGAAGGAAAGAAAAGAAGGAGGTGTCTGGGCCACTTTGCTTGCCTAACAAACTGCCTTCTCTTATATGAAAACCTCTTTACTTGCTTTCCCACGTTTTCTCTGGGTCCTATCATATCTCACTGCCCCTGGGACAGGGCAAGACATTCAGTCTCTTTTCTCTATCATTTTTAGCTTCTGTTCTTGTATTAGCTCTTGGTCTATAACTTTCTCCAATCTTTTCTTATCCTAAACAACCACAAAAACAAGCTTTTCCTAAACCCCATCTTTTTCTTCATGATGTTTTTTATTCTCCTTTCTAACAAAACCATTGTTCTTGAAAAATAAAATACCCTTGCTGTCTCAAATCTTTCACTTTCCATTAATTTTCAGCTTGTGAGGGGGATAGGTATTAGAAAAACAAAAACCTTATTTCAAAGTACACACTTCCTTTACCATAATCTACTTTGACATTTCCTTTGCGAAAGAGGTACTTTAATTTTGAAAAATACCTCCGACCTGATTATCATATGAGAATCACTATCTTTGTCAATGCCTCCCAGCTAACATAATTCTCTGAGTCCTTTCACTAAACAGCTCACAATTGGCAAACTCTAATGCTACTTTTCAGGCTTATCTTAGCTGAGTTCCCCGAAGCCTTTGAATTTGTTGACCATGTTTTCTCTTTCCCTTTTTTTTTAGACAGTCTCACTCTGTCACCCAGCCTGGAGTGCAGTGGCAGGATCTTGGCTCATGCAACTTCCACCTCCCAGGTTCAACCAATTCTCCTTGCCTCAGCTTCCGAAGTAGCTGGGACTACAGGTGCGTGCCACTACACCTGGCTAATTTTTGTATTTTTAGTAGAGATGAGGTTTCACCATGCTGGCCAGGCTGGGATCATGATTTCTTTGCAATATTTTTTCTCTATTCCTTTTACTGCTGCTCTTCCAGCCACTCTTTGTCTCTGTGCTGTTTTTGAAAGGTCTTGTGTAGACCTAAATTTTCAGCGCATTTATATACTGATGAATCTCAAATACATCTCTCCAGGCCACATCTATTTCCTGGGTCTTTGACAACTATCTGTTTCTATTTTCTGAAATTTGTGACTTGGAAATACATCCAAGTCCTGCTCAAATTTTAAATTCTTTGGCTTAAATATTTAAATTATTTACCTGCCTGTCCTTTCTACTAATCTATTAACTCTATTGAAGCAGAAACTAGGTTATTTTTTTTCTAATATGTCTAGTACCTTACACTGTGCTGAGTGAAGGATCAGATATTAGAAACTAATATATTTCATAGTCCTTTTGTCTGCGAGTCCCCTTGTCAGTGTATGTAAGCTTTTTATGGAATGATCAAATTGACACAGAAGTTTGTAACAGAATTCTTAATTAACAGGGAAGTAACGTAAGAATGTTTTATATGGTAAATGAGGAAGGAACAGTTCGTTCTCTGGACATATTCGTGAGTTAAAACTGTTAAAAAATTTTTCTGCTCTCCCAAAATATGAGAAATTACTTACTCTGGGATAACAAGAAATAGTATTAGCTTCTCCAGTTAAGTATCTATAAGCTTCTTAAGGAGGAAGGCAAGCTGAATAGAAACCATCACGTTCTGATACAGGGGTCAGCAAGCTTCAGCTGTGCTGGCAAGACAAATGTGGCCCGAGTCTTGTTTTCATATGGCTAGCAAGCTAAGCGTGGATTTTACATTTTTAAAGAGTTGTTGAGAAAAGAAGGAGGAGGAGGAGGAAAAGAAGGAAGACGAAGAAGACGAGCAGCATCACTGATAGAATCCACAGGTGTTCTGTATAGTTAAATGTGTGCTCTCTGGTTCTTTATTGGAAAAGTTTGTCAACCTCGGGTATAACGATTTTTTTTCCTTAACAGTCAGATGCTAAGGGAAAGAACAGATTCTTTGGGTTGGCTAAGATTAGCCATTCAAATTAGAGTTGCAATAAATTTATTTCATTTGTAGCCCAAACCAAAATGATGAACTGAAGATGAATACATATCTGTTCATTAGTTCCATAAAGTAATTAAATCTGTAACCTTTCCTATTAGATATCTGGTATAACCAAGATACCTTCATCTTTCTTATACCAAAAGTCACATAGGCATTATTTAATAGATATTGGGTACTGGGGAAATATTCAAGGCTGTTTTTTAATGGTGTCTGCAGGTATGCAATTTGTTTGATTAATTGAAAACATCAGGTAGTACCTGGTCAAGCAAATAGAAAATTTACTATAAAATCTATTTCAAATTTTTACCAACCATTCAGTGATTCAATTTATTATTTTGACATTCACAGAATATGTTTGCTATAAATAAAAAGATTAATCATTTTAACAAACTAGAGATTAGGATTGAGTCAAGATTCTTCTGATGTCCTAAGGAATGTAGAAGCACACAGAATGCACCTGACACTGTATTGTAGCAGTATGTGCAGACTTCATCCACAGCTAGAGCACCTGGGAGAGGATGTGGGGCAGAGTTACTTTTAATAGCCTTCTCTGTTGCCTAAAGTCATTTGACACTCAGGGAATTACTCAGTTATTCCCATGACTGCATTTTTTTGCTGTGCCCAGATTTATATTTTCCCTCTGTGTACTTAGGCTAATTGATGAAATACCAGTTGAAGTCCACGGCAGGAGAGGAGGCCAAGGAGGCATGTTATAACAGACTCAGTATCTTTGGCTTCTCCCCTTCCTTTTCTAGGCTTCTCCAATCCAATTTGTCCCTATCATTATCAGGGCTATATGGTCTCAGGAGTAACATTCTAGACTGAAGAGTTGCATTTGATGACAATGTACAGGGTTTTCAGAAAGAGGTGAAAGAGATACACCATTCTTTATTTTCCCCTTCTGCTTGGGGACCATTCTATAGCTGATATCCAGGCTTTGTGATTTGCTTGGGTTCAAATTTACACATGAAAATATACAACGACTGACAAATTGCATGAACCTAAATGTAAACAGTACACCAAAAACTCACATTCACTTTTAGAATTACGACAAGGACAACAAAAATTGAAGTTTAAAAATGAATTAAAGATAGATGTAGAATTCAGGTTGGGAATAGTCAGTGCAGGTGTGTTAAATCCACATAAGTGTAAATGCAGCTCACTGGATTTAAATAATGATGAATTGAACCTGTTTGCTGAAAACTTGTTAAATAGGAAGTACACAAAAAGATTCATTGTGGGTTATGAAAAAGAAACTGAGAAATATCATTTGAGGGCATGATTATTTTATCAAGAGTGAGAGAAGAGAGTAGATTTTGAGTTTAAATATGATGTGTCAGCTTTATCAAATTTTAGAAGAAAAGGAAATACCACCAACTTCTAGATTACGGCAGAAATTTGTGGAATAGATTTATTTACCTAGATCAGAAATAAGCCCTTAATCATGTTAAAGGATTATATAGGATATTTAAAATAATACAACATCCCATCACAAACTGCATTGCAACTGGCTACCTGAGAACTCTTTGGAAAAGATAATTTACACTTAGTCAACCATACACACAAAAAAAGTTAAAATTTCTTTTCTTGTTGAAATCCAATGTAGTCTGAGTGACTATAGGTTTGATCTTTCTGCCTGGTAAAAATCTTTAGCACTCTGAGTGTGAAATAAAGTAATATATAAAGCTTTAGCAAACAAGATTTCTTTCCAAGGTTTATGAGAAGGTTACAAAAACCCTAAAAGGGCTTTGAAAATCACTGACTCAAATAGAAAATTCATGAAACCTGAGACCAGACCAAATTAAATAGGCCCAACTCAACTCAGCATTACAAAAGATTTTCCAAAATACTCCTCAAATGAAATACACAGGCAGCAACTTTGTTTGTATACAAAATCACTCGGGTGCCTTTGGAAATCAGTTGCTGTGAAGTGCAAAGTAGAATCTCCCAATTCATACATATATTATTTAAAAAATATGGATAGGATGGCCAAGTGGGGCAAAGAGTAATAAAACAAAAAAAACTACAGTTACAAAAAAATGAACGAGACTCCTCAATTATTTTAATCATTGGAGATTATTAATTTATATGTCTCTAAATATTGATAGTCATAGAAAATCTCATTAATTTCCCTTATTGAAAATATGTATGCCTTATATAATACATTCCCTATCAGAATAATTGAAATCTGTCATCTTTTCTACACTGGAGCTGTTTTTGGAAAAAAAAAAAAAAAATCTGAGACTTGGCAGAGGTGGGGAATAACGGTGGTGATGGGTGAAAATATAGGAAGGTCACTAAAAGAAGTTTATGATGAGGATCTCATTACATAATCACCAAATCAGAGAAAATTAGTGCTGAAAAGGTTCCAAGAAATGTTAGCTAGCCTAGATTCTCTGTCTTTCAACAAACTTAGTTGAGAAAACCACCCTATATTTCTTTTAAAGGCTAGCAGATAAAAAGATTTTCCAAGTTTACAATTCAGGGCTTAACAGACTCCTCTGTCAGCAGCTCCTTCCAGATAGCTAACTTAAATCCCATAAGCTTTCATGTAAGCCCATTTGTTCCAATTTGAACATAGAGAAAATAACTTTTTATAATGACTTTTAATAAAAAAAAAAAGTAGCACAATTTCGAGGAAGAACAAATGAAAAGTAATATTCACAAACTGGAACTATCCCTCTCTTATCTTAATCTACAGAAGTTTTTCGCTGTTCAATCTTTAACCCTTTTTGTAAAAGTACCACTAAATTATGGACCTCCACCATATTTTTTAAAAGGACAGAATTTTAGCTTCCTCTCTCCCTCCCTTCCTCCCTTCCTTCCTTCCTTCTTCTTTCTTTTTCCCTCTGTGGCCTGGGCTGGAATCTAGTCCGCTCACTGCAGACCCCCTGCCTCCGGCTCCCGTGATTCTCCTGCCCTGGCCTGCGGGCTGCCTGGGATTGCCGGCGCGCGCCGGGGTTTCGCCATGTTGGCCAGGCTGGTCTGCAGCTCCTGACCCCGACTGCTCTGCCCGCCTCGGCCTCCCGAGGTGCTGGGACTGCAGACGGAGTCTCGCTCACTCGTGCTCGGTGTTGCCAGGGCTGGAGTGCGGTGGCGTGGTCTTGGCTCGCTGCAGCCCCCGCCTCCCAGCCTCCTGCCTTGGCCTCCCAGGGTGCTGGGATTGCAGCCCCTGCCCGGCCGCAGCCCCGTCTGGGAGGTGGGGAGCGTCTCTGCCCTGCTGTCCCGTCTGGGAAGTGAGAAGCGCCTCTGCCCGGCCACCCATCGTCTGGGAAGTGAGGAGCGCCTCTGCCCGGCCGCTCCATCTGGGAAGTGAGGAGCGCCTCTGCCCGGCCACCCATCGTCTGGGAAGTGAGGAGCGCCTCTGCCCGGCCACCCATCGTCTGGGAAGTGAGGAAGCGCCTCTGCCTGGTTGCCCCGTCTGGGATGTGGGGAGCGCCTCTGTCCGACCGCCCCGTCTGGGAGGTCTACCACGGAGGCCAGAAGCAATGTGAGGGCTGGACGTGGTGGCTCACGCCTGTAGTCCCGGTGCTCTGGGAGGCCGAGGCGGGTTGATCACTTCAGGCTAGGAGTTTGAGACCAGCCTGGCCAACATGGCGAAACATATGAAAAATACAACAGACAAACCAACCAACCAACCCAGCGACAACAAAACAGGTCTACCCTGGAGTCATACTCTAATTTTTTCTATTTTCCTCCCTTTCTGATCCTTTATCCCACTTTCTTTTTCTTCCTCTTCCTTCTCCTTCTTCTTTGTCAAATAGAGGATTGAGTTATTATCATTGATCCATACAAAGTCCCTCTCTCATTCATTTTCTTTAATTCCCACTCCCTATTTCTATTCCCTGTCTTCCCATGTGCAACCTTCCTAATATGTTTGATATGCATCTTTTTGTTTGTATGTATTTTTAGAAAATGTTTAGTTTTGTGTGCAAAAAAAATTAATTTTAAAAAAAAAGGACAGAATTTTAAAGGCTGCAGTAAAGATTTTTGAGGGTGGTAGCATCATGGAAAATAGAACAAATATACATGTTTCAGCATAGTATGGCTATCAAGATGATCTTCTTAAATGAATTATAAATGAGGCCATTTGAGAGTCACTGTGCTGGACTGTTAGCTATTACCATCTTCCTTCCTTTCTTCCTTTCTCCATCTTTTTCCTGCTGAGACACTATCATTTGTTTCAGTTCCCAACTGTTTTCTGAACTAAATCTTAAAGAGAGAGAGAGAACAAACAGGAATACAGTAGCATATTTATCATGCTATTTATGATTGCATGCATGGAAGATATAATTTTAATTCTGCTTGCATTACTTGAATTTTATGAGATGAGAACTTAGATTCAACCCTAAAGGCTGCAGTACTTTGCAGAAATTTAGCATTTATTGTTTATTCTATTTATTTAGTTAGTTATTTGTGTGAAGTTTCAAACAGCTTAATTTTATCTTTTGCATTTGAAAACTCAAGGTCATTAAAATATCAGGAATGGAATTTTAAACAGGAACTAAGAGATTTACAAATCTTCTTATCTTTTGAGACTGATTAGGTTGATTTCTTGTGATGTAAACAACTATGCTACAACTTTCTTGTAGTAGGTTAGAATTTGAGCTATTTTCTCATGAAATTATATTTTAGAGAAGGCTGGACATAAAATTCCCCTAAGGATTATAATATTTATCTACTCATTTGATTATTTTAATTCTTTTAGGATTCTTATATTGGCTTTTAAAAGAAAAAACAGTAATGTAAACTTCAGAGCAGTTTGAGAAAATAAGTCTTCTACTGTGTTTTAAGTTTAACAGGGTTTTCACACTTAGAAAAATAATATTCTATTTTATTTTCAGAATTATATTCTGTTAGTTTTCAATTTTGAAAAGAACTACAAATAAATTAAAAATAAAGATAACTTGGTGTCTATTTGGAAGGAACATGAGCTGAAGGGGATTTTAACATGTTTTCTTGTATTTGAGAGCATGCTAGATCAGTACTGATAAGCTGCTGTCATTGAATTCTTGATAAGGAAGGGCAAATACTCATTGACTGCTCTGAAGTTATAGAAGGCAGTATCTTTAAAGACTTCTTGATATAAGGATGGGAAACACGGATACTTGTCTCCACAGAAATTTATGCTACTAGGAAACTTAAAGGAAGCCTTTTTTATTATAGAAGGAAATCATGTTCGTTATCGGATAACCATAAACTATTTGTGGAGCCATCACTTGTCCCCAGTCCTTAGGCTGGACTGCTGAGATTTACTCAAACATGCCATGTGCTTTATCCCCCTTTCATTGTCCCTCACCACAAGTTGAGTCCTTCCCAACCTACACAATTTAAGTCTTTTTAAGTCCACTGAGTTCGTATACAATTGTGGACATAGTTTGAATATTTTCCCAAAGAGGCCACTCCACTTTCTTATAAATCAAGGGTGTAGCTAAGTACTTTTATGGGGAGGAGGTGGATTTATCTAATTCCACTGTCTCAAAGTCCTATCTAGTCGTTGCATCAAACTGTGCACCAATATCCAGTTCTGTTCTACTTCACACATGTGGGAAGATGATAATCACAGGTGACTTGACGTGGCTAATAAAATATAAATGGAAAATGTGATGTATCACTTCTAGGGTGGAAACATTTTAGAAGTGGCAAGTAGAAGTCCAAGCTTCTTCCCTCCTGGATTGACCTAGCTGTGGAACGAGATGGTTTTAAAACGACCAAGAAACATTAATAGGAGGATGTACAGATGTTCTGTGGCTAAATGCCTGGCACCACTTTTATTCTAGTCTTCATCCAAACTGCTAATTACCAGGATTGTTCAATTTTTTTCCTAGTAGGGTAAGAGCATCCATTTGAGGTTTGGACTTACAAATACTGATTTTAGAATTTTTATTTTTCCTCATTTATGGTTTTAGCTTCTTACCTCTGTATTATCCTTAACAGTAAGTATTTTCAGCAGGTGAATTCACCATAAACCTTATGGGGACTGCTTTGAGCTCTTTGGCTTACATGGCAGGAAATATTTGATTCAGTTTCCTGACAAACTGGATGAAATTTCTCATATAATGAGCATTCACACTGCCAATGAACATGCCATATGTTTAGACACATGGTTTTACTTTGATGATCTTTAAAACTTAATTTATTTTATGTAGTCCATGGCTGAGATAATCATTTATAGGTTTCTAAGTACCAGGATTGGTGTCAGGTTTGAAAGTGCTCTGATTTGGGCAGGAATGGAAGTATTGCTTCACTGTAAGGCATACATTCAGAGAAGCATATATATTATTATCAATAGGAAACTTCTCAGCAAGTTCGTTTTTTATTGGTACTGGCGGTGGTATAACATACTCTATAGGATAGATGTGAGGGAAATGTTACCCACATATTGATTTAGAAAGGCAGCCTTATAAATTATATTATAGACAGCCATCCTGTGCATTATTACTCCATGCCACTTAGGCATATTGTATTGAGTTTTAAAAAGGTTATTTTACTCTTATTTTAAAGCTTGATCATTTCTATATCAGAGTACTACCAGGACAAATAAATAAAAGATAGAAGCTGGGAAAAATAATGATTAAAATAAATTAGAATTAGAAGTAGTGTTCATCTCTATTGGTGACTCCTTTTTTTTTTTTTTTTTTTTTTTTGAGACAGGGTCTTCCCCTTTTGCCCAGACTGCAGTGCAGTGGCATGATATTGGCTATTGGCTCACTTCAACCTTCACCTCCAGGGCTCAAGCAATGCTCCCACCTCAGCCTCCTGAGCAGCTGGGACTAGAGGTATGTGTCACCACACCCAGATAATTTTTGTATTTTGTAGAGACGGGCTGTCACCATGTTGCCTAGGCTGGACTATTTTTTTAAACAAAGAAATAAAACATTAAAACTTTTCATGTTTATAATGTTTTAAATTATAACATTAAATATATATTAGTTTTACTTATTTTTTATTTAATATGCATTTATAATCAACAGTAAGATAATTTTTAATACTTTGACAAAAATTTTTAAAGGTCATGGAATTATCACAATTTTTCCAATTAATTATCATTTTTCTTTTTACATTTTCTTAAATAAGAAATTTTTATATGTAATGCTTTATGAATTTGCCTGTCATCCTTGCACAGGGGCCATGCTAATCTTCTCAGTATCCTTCCAATTTCAGTATATCTGCTGCCAAATGAAGCAAGCAGTGTTTTTCTTTTTTTGGAAAACAGCTTTATTGAGGTATCATTCTAAGTACCAGGATTGGTGTCAGGTTTGAAAGTGCTCAGCTTTGGGCAGGAATGGAAGTATTGCTTCACTGTAAGGCATACATTCAGAGAAGCATATATATTATCATCAGTAGGAAACTTCTCAGCAAGTTCATTTTTTATTGGTACTGGCGGTGGTATAAAATATTCTATAGGATAGATGTAAGGGAAATGATTGATATATAATGGACTGCACATGTCTACCATGTACAATTCTGAGTTTCAACATAGGCAAGCACCTGTGACAACATCATTCCAATCAAGGTAACAGGCATATTCAACATCTCCCAAAGTTTCTCTAAGGCCCTTTGTATGTTTGGCTTTTTTTAAATAAGAACACTTAACTTGAGATCTACCGTCTTGACAAAATTTGTGGTGCAAAATTCTGTATTGTTAACTATAGACGTTATGTTGTATAGCAGATCTTTAGAAGATATTTATCTAGCACAAGTGAAACTTTATACTCACCAAACAACTTCCCATTTCCTTCACGTCTCAGGCCCTGGAAAACACTATTATGCTCTATGCTATATTGACTATTATGGATTCTTTATGGAAGTGGAATAATGTAGTGTCTGTCCTTTGGTGACTGGCTTATTTCACTTGGTATATTGTCCTGCAGGTTTCTGACTGCTTTGTTGGTTTGAAGATCATGTAAAACTCTATTTGGGTGACATGACAATGAAGTTTCTTTTCTTTGAATGTCATATGCACTGAAACAACTCTTAATTCCAAAAGTTCAGGACAAGCATAAATCCCATTATCGTAGTTTTTTGTTCTAAACGATAGATATATAGAGACTCTACTATTGTTAGCCAATGTGTTGGAAATGAAACACTGGACAATACATAGGCTTTCCTCCAAGACTTTAATGGATATTTAATTTGACAAGGACCATCAGATGGCCAAAATATTTTAGTGAGGTTAGCGAAGCATCATGCAAAAAATAAAATTAAAACGTGGCCTTATAACATTTAATGCTTATTGCATGTATCAGAGTGCTTCAAAAATTTAGCTAGAACAAATTATTTTTGGATAATATGATTGGAGATTTTAAACCTGGCATTAAAACTAGAAGTTGAGAGTATGGAATTTTACATTTCTAATTATACCATGAAGACTTTTACTCTTCATAGTTTTACAAAATAAGATAAGGGGGTATAAAATTTCATGCATTCAATGGAAATTTCCAATGGATCCCATTAACATCCTCATTCTGATCTTAAAATATTTGGCTGACTAAAGCATCCAAGCAAAACTCATTCTATCCCTACAAGATTGAAAAATAAGTTGCAGATCATTATTAATTATTCTATATTTATTAACTCAACAGGTATGATCTGATTGACCATTCAAGAGTATAGTTATTTCAAAAAGTATGTCCTTCAAAGGGCAGCCTTCTGCTCCAAATAAAGTATAGAGCAATTGATTGGATATCCCCAACAGATGATTCTGCTTGTTTAATACTAGTCTAATCTTAAATATTCACGTTAATATTTATCCAAGGAGTAGGCAGGCTTTAGTGACAGCTTTTACTCTCATTGCATTCCTTATCACCTCATGGGAACATCTACCAGAAAATGAAATCTTTTTTTCTTTTTTTTTTTAAACCTTTACCTCTCCAGCCAACACTTAGTTGTAGGTTGGCTGAGGTTATAGTTGCAGACTTAATTGCTTCTCATGGTAAGTTGTACTTTAGGGGTAATGCAATAGTTAAAGATCATAGGAACCAGTCCTCTGATATCCTATAAAATAGTTTTCAAAGGGGTAAAAAATATGTTCTGTTCTCTCTTCTTAAAATTGTGTTTCTTTGTGATCCGACACCACTTTTTGACTAGTAGACACATAAATGTCTATTATAACTTTATCAGATTGAATTTTATTTGTTCAGAAATAATCTACCCTGCTTCTTTTTTTTTTTCAGGAAAAACACACAAATGATTTTAAAACAGAGCCAATTACCTTTGATAGACTTTCCCCTGCTTTTAACAGGTTTGTAAAAGACAAAGCTGTAAAATAAATTGCCTCATTTGGTTACTTTGGTTTTCTTTCATAAGCAGTTTATCTAAAGTGATTTTGCTCAAAAGCAGGCATTCTGTGGATATACTACTGAGAGTTTATTTTGCCTGAGGCAGTTCTCTGTTTATAATTACCTCATTTTTTTAAAAAGCTTACTTTATGTTTATGGAGTAGAATCTTGGACACTTGACCTCCAATTTGCCTGTGAATTGGGCTGTATTTAATTTACATTTCTGTAGGGGACACTTGTCATTATTACAACAGAATAAGGATGGGATGGCCTTATATTTATGGAGTTATCTCTATTAGACACCCTAGTTTCTACCAAATAATTTTACTTCACACTTTTGTTTGGTTTAAAAAAATTATGCTCATATGGCCATACAGAATTCTTCCCCACTAGGTTTATTTGCCAAGAGTAAAATGGAATTCTGACACTCATTTTTCAAAATGTAATTTGAAGGAAGGAATATTCAAGGAGGATTGCTTAAGGTCAAGCACTCCCTCTCCTTTTTACAGAAAATATAAATTATGTTCCTAGAAGAAGCCAAAGCAGCAGAAATCAGGTCATCTAGATTATTAGCACCCTTTGCAAAATTGCTTCTTCTGAATTGCTTTTCTGAATTGGGTTCTGGTATGATGCCATCATCCTATATTGAGAATTGAAGCTGTCATTATATTTACTATTTGGCTATTGTGGAGAATACTGTTTATTTCATCATACAATGGTCATACAATATCAGGAGCCTTAAAAGAAATTGTCATCTGATCTGACCACCAAGATCAATTGTTCATATTCTGAGCAATTGCTTTATTATATCTTTTTAAAATTGTGAATTGCGTAACTGATAATTATATCACTTGAGAAAGGATTGATTGCTTTTCTCCCCAAATATTTGTTACATACTATGAGCAAAGTTCAATCAGGAGCTCCAGGGTTTTTTAGTGGGAATAACCTTGTTAATAGTAGCTACTTCTTATTAATTCCTTCCTATGTGTCAGCAATGTTCTAAGCAAGTGCAATGGTCTGAAAGTCTCCCCAAATTCATGTGTTGAAACTTAATCACCAATGTGATTATCCCCCTCACTGGACGTGACAGGAGTGTGGCTCATCTGTTCAGTTGCTGCTGCTGCTCAAACTCCTTATGGGAGGGGGAACACGCAGATGAACTGGTGCAGGAGCTGGGGCGAGCACCCCTGGGCTCCGTCCCCACAGCAGCATCCAGTGGTAGGAGTCTGCGACTCCCAGATCCCAAGTAGGCATGTGTTACAGTGTGCTCTTTTAGCCTTGATGTGCATGGATGGCTTAAGTCTTAACCACCTCAGTGGACCCTCTGCCTTTCTGCAAGGGCAGGGGGCTAATGTGACAGCTGTCTGTATCCTGAGCTCTTGTTCAGCATCCTGGAAAAATCAGGTCACACACGAACTTGAAGGATGGTGAATGCAGGGGTTTTATTGGGTGGTGAGTTAGCTCTCAGTGAGATGGATGGGGAGCTGGAAAGGGGATAGAGTGGGAAGATGATCTTCTCCTGGAGTTTGGCCATCCAGCAGCCGATTTGCCAATGGTCCCCAGCAGAACTGCTCCTGAGATTTCTACTTTTCTCTCCTTTTCTGCTGCTCTTCTGCTCGTCTATTCACCTGGAGCTGCAGATTTGGGGTTTATATGGGTACAGGATAGGTGGGTGTGGTGGGCCAAAAGGCAACTTTCTGGGTGTGAAAACAGGAATGCCTGTTCCCGTTTAAGTCTGTGGGTATCCATGCTTGAGGGTAGGGCATTTGCTGGGGAACTGCCCTCTTCTACCCAGTATTTACCTGTCTCCTGTCCACATCAGTAGTACTAAGAAGTGGGGTCTTTAGGATGTGATTAAGTCATGAGAAAGGAGCCCTCCTGAATAGGATTAGTGACCTTATAAAGGACTTTGAAGGGGATGAGTTCACTGCTTTCTTCCGTTCTCCCATGTGAGGGCATATTATTGGTTCTCTCTGGAGGATGCAGCAACAACGCACCTTCTTGGAAGGGCCACCTTGATCTTCCACTCCCTGCATATCTCTGCAGTGCTCCTTGGTCACCTCAGCTGTGGCTCAGCTGGGCTCAGATATGGCTCAGGCCTCCACTCCAGAGAGGATTCTGGAAAACCTTGGCATGTCCTGCTAACTCTGCAGGGATACAGAGTGTACAAGCTGTGGACACATGGCTATGTCCACCCAGATTCCAAATGATGTCCCAGATAGCCTCCAGGTCCAGGCATAGAGCTACCATAGGACAGGCCACCTCAGAGAGCCCCTACTAGGACTGTACTTAGTGAAGCCATGGGGACAGGGCAACTTCCAAGACCCTAGACCTGTAGAGCCACCAGTGTGTGGTGTAACACCAGCCCAGGACAGCCACAGGCACTCGAATCCAACTCCTGAAGAGTGGCTGTGTGAGCTGTACCCACAGTGAAGCTGTGAAAGTGGGGCCCCCTCAAAGCGATGGGGGCCCAACCCTTGACCCAGTGTATATGAAAAGCCAGATATGGAAGATTATTCTCACGCTTAAAGATTTGATGTTGTTTGACCTGTGTTTTGGATTTACTTGGGACCTGTTACCTCTTTTCTCTTGTCTATTTCTTCCTTCCTGTAATGAGAATGTCTATCCTATGCCTATCCCACAATTATATTTTCAAATTACATAAGTTGTTTGATTACACAAGCTCACAGCAGGAGAACTCATCTCAGGATGAAGTATACCTTGAATCTCACCCCTATTTTATTTAGGTAAGACTCAGAACTGTAGATTTTGAGTTGATGCTGGAACAAGTTAAGACTTTGGGGGCTGTTGGGATGGCTTGAATGTATTTTGAATGTGAGAAGAACATGCATTTTGAAGTCCAGGGATGAAATGCTATTGTTTGACTGTCTTCTAAAATTCATGGCTTGAAATTTAATTGCCAATGTGATAGTATTAAGAGGTGGGGCTTTTAGGAGTTGATGAGGTCATGAGGGCTGTACCCTCATGGATGGGATTAGTCACTTGTAAAAGGTCTGGAGAGAATGAGATAGGTCCCTTTTTGCCCTGTTGTCCTTTCTGCTATGTGAAGACATAGCTTACTCTCCTCTGGAGTATACAGCTACAATATGCCACCTTGGAAGTACAGAGCAGCCCTTACCAGGCATTGAACATGCCATACCTTGACCTTGGACTTCCCAGCCTCCAGAACTATGAGAATAAATTTATATGTTGATAAATTACCAAATATGTAGTATTTTCTTATAAAAGCCTAAACTGACTAAATCAGCTGGTTAATGTATTAACTCTTTACTGTTATTAGCTCCATTTTACAGATGAGAAAGCTGAGATACTGGGAGACTCTAAGAGATTTAAAAACTTGTTCGAAGACAGACAGTAATTCTAAGAGTTATTCAAGCTCACACAATCTAGTTTGATCACAACATAATATTGCCCCCCAGTTAAAAGAAGTTTATTTGGTATCCTATTTCATCTCCTCATTTCATCTTATCTCATCTCACCTATAAAATTTGGAGCTATGCACAGAGGCTTTATAAATCAGTTATTAAATGCTATTTTCCAGTTTGGATCACATAGCAGGGAATCAGTAAATATCAATGTACTTACCTAGAGACCATTAAGGCTCAGTGCAGAAGGTATATATGTGGATCCTACATCTAAGAGCGTGGTGGCTCATGCCTGTAATCCCTGCACTTTGGGAGGCCGAGGTGGGCGGATCACTTGAGGTCAGGAGTTTGAGACCAGCCTGGCCAACATGGTGAAACCCTGTCTCTACTAAAAATACAAAAACTAGCTTGGTGTGGTGGCAGGCACCTGTAATTCCAGCTACTTGTGGGGCTGAGGCAGGAGAATCGTTTGAACTCAGGAAGTGGAGGTTGTAGTGAGCCAAGGTCGCACTATTGCACTCCAGCCTGGGCGACAGAGGAGACTCCCTCTCAAAAATGAAAAAAAAAGAGTGTATTAAGTCATAGTTATGTTATTATAAACAAATGGACATCAAAAACCAAGTATAATATAATCATAGATTAAATAGAGGCAGAGGATAGGTTGGATTCTATTGACTGATTTAGGAAAAAGAAAATAAATAGAAAATAACAGCTGTCACAGCCAGTTCTTCAAAGGGGTGTCCCTTGATTGACATGTTATTTGTGAAAGGATTTCTTCTATATTTGAGAAAGAGAAAATGATAGTACTTTACTCATAATAAGTGATTGAAGTGTTTTAGTTAACTAAAGAAAAAAGGAAAAGAAGTACAGAAATTGATTTTTCTTGTAAAAGATATATCCTTGCTACAGTAAAGTTTATTTTGACCTTTCAGATAGTTTAGTCTTGAATATATTCATTATATTTCTCAGAAAATTTTTCAATATATACCATAGGACTTTGGTTGTTTGGCAGTTCTACACATTGTACAGCTCTATCACCCATCATAAATATTGTGATGAATTTAATTTTCCAGGAACAAATGCAAAATTATCGTTTCATTTTCCCCACTCTCAGAGTTTAAATATGTTGAGTTTGAGGCTAAGATAATGGCAGAAATTTGATATATGAACGTCTACAAATTTTAAGCTTGTATTCCTATGAAAAACGAACGATCACTAGCAGCAAAAGTCTAGCAGCTGATAGTGCTCAACCAAAATGTATCAGAAGTTGAGTACTCCCACGTAAGGGCTTTTTAGAGGAAGCGTTTGACTAATTTAAATATGTTCAAAGCTGAGAGATGGCTGAGCTCTTATGCAATTCAGATTTTTATTCAGTGTGTTTCTGTGAGAAGTCTTTCCCAGACAATATGGAACAATCAGAGTGGGAAGGAGTTTTGCTCCCTGGAATCATTTCCAAAAGGTAATTTCAGAAGGACATATGAAACCATTATTCTCCCACAGAGTTCTAACGTATGACTCTCAGAACTTAGAAAATTAATGATAGGCTTTCTTTTATTTCTATGCACTTAGTAAGTAAAAAAAAAATTTCTGATAATATATTAATATATCATCAATTTTATTTAATAAGTGTTTTCTAAATACTCTATCTGTGCCAGGTGCTGTTCTAGGATCTTGAGATACATTAGTGAGCAGAAGAGATAAAGATCCTGCCCTCATGATGCTTATGTACCACATAAACTAGGTTAATTAACAATTTGTGGTAATGTGACTATGAACTAGACTCAAGAGTATCATGAAAAATGTGTTGTCTATGCAAAACAATTACATAAAGAAAATTCACAGAATGATTTCTATTTTGTAATAATAAAATATTGTGAGCTGATATTTATGTTTTCATTTGCTATTAATAGTGGTGTATAATAATTTAATTTCCAAATGTAGCTCTTGAATTTTGTTTCTACACTTAAACTTCAAGCTTATGGAACTATTAGCACTTCTCTTTATGTCATGTTATCTCTGAGTCTTTCCTTTTGTCCTTTTCCTGATACTCAATTATTATACACATCTCTCTCACTTCTAATCTTGCCTCTTATTTACTTGGTTAAGAGTTATCATTTTTCAATACTCATCTCAGTCACTAGCTCCTCCAGAAAACCTTCCCAGTCTTCAGTATACTTCATCACATGATAGCTACTTATAATTCTACTAATAGTGTGAGAAACCATATTTAGCTTTGTATTATCAGTGTTAAACACAACACCTGGCACATGGTTATACTCAGTAGATATGTGTTGAAGATTTACTTTGACTGATTAATAGAATGATTGACATCTGGTATTCTGCTCCCAATACAATTTGAATTGTGCTCATCTTTTTAGCCTTATTTCTTCAGTATGTCCATATATAACAAACTGATCCATTCCAACCAAACTCGTGTGCTTACAATTCATTGAACTTGGCTTTTGTATCTTTGTCCATGCCATTTCTAAAGTATATCCAACAGGATTCTACACACGTGGCAAATGTCAAATTTAACATTCCCCTTATTCCATGAAGTCATCTCTGATTCTGTGAATTTATGCAGTACTTAGTATACATGGTATTACATGGAGACAATTAAAACAAATGCCAAATAAAATGAAAATAAAATTTCTTGACTATTTATATAGATCCTTATGGGAAGGCCATTAAGGCCGTCAAAAAAAGCCTTTATTTGCAAACATTTTGGTAATTAGTATTGTTTATCTAAAATTATAAACACTAACAAAAGATTTTGAAAAGACTTTGCTAGTTGTGGGGGCTTTAAGCAATAGTTATTACAGAAACTAGCAAAGAGAAATGCAAGATAATGCTCATTTTTTTTTTATCTCACTCATAGTTTACTGTGAAAGGCTTAAATTATGCCTAAGATATAATTGGTGAAATACTATGTTTTAGAGTAAGTTGACTATGGATTCATTCGTATAATATTAGTAAGCCTGCCTCATAATATAAATTAACCATATAGAAACCCTCATTATACAACAATTTTAGGAATGAGTCAGAGTTGACAATGGATTTTTAATCCAGTTGAGGGATTTTTAATCCCTAGTTGAGGCATGATATATATGTTTAATAATTTTTCAGTATGGCTTTAAGTATTTAAATATTGCTCTATGACTAACACCAATGATTTGAATTGGACTAATTTTGATATTTGAAAGCAAATAGTACCTGGTATTAGCCCTATTTGAATATTGAGAATGATCAATTTGTCTCCAAACTGAATATTGTATGACCATCACTGCTGTAGTAATACAGGTGACCATTCCATATATTTCTAAGGTATTCAAGTGCCATAATATATCTAAGGACCTCAGGGACAATAGTCAGTATCTCCTCTATCTCTTTTCTCTTTCTTTCCTTAGTGGCTTCAACGCCTCTTGACACTAAGCTACACAAAACAGAAGTGTGTCAGCTGGCGGTTCCTGGGCTCAAACCTCATGGCTTTATGATTAAGTGATCTGCCCAGAGATTTTTCTGAAAACAAAAACTCACACAAACAAGACAAGCGCAAGAAATATTGAAACAAAATAAACCTTGGAAAATGTCTCTTACTGGATCAGTTTAAGGAAGTGTTCACTTATTTGACTAATGCTGTAGGCTTGGGGATAGTGTAATTATGATCAGGTCAGCATGGGATATGTAGGAACATCGTGGCTGGATCATAGAAAAACATAATAATTGAAAGCCACCACTGGAGCCACATAATTGTATTAGAACAGGAAAAGCCATTTATCAGAGGGAAGTGTTTATTTCCTCCAAAAATGAGTGGAATACTGGGAAGGACAAATAATTTATGTGCTATTTTAAGTGAAGCAGCTCTGGCCCTTTAATTCTGCATGACGAGTTTCCATAAGGCAGTGTTTGATTAAGGGGAGGAAAGTAATGGATAGATCACCTAGGAGGAGGAGTTGGCAAGAGCTAGAGGTCAGGTACCAGTAAAATGGATCAGAATCAGTTCTGTATCAGCAGCAGGTTTGGAAAATTGAGTTGGAAATCTAGTTATATGTACTGACAAGATAAGGGTATTCATATTGATCTTGTAGGTTACAAATTGTTGTTGTTTTTTGTTTTGTTTTTTTTTTTTTTTTTTTTTTGAGACGGAGTCTCGCTGTGTCCCCCAGGTTGGAGTGCAGTGGCGCAATCTCGGCTCACTGCCAGCTCCGCCTCCTGGGTTCACGCCATTCTCCTGCCTCAGCCTCCCGAGTAGCTGGGACTACAGGCGCCCGCCAACACGCCTGGCTAATTTTTTGTATTTTTAGTAGAAACGGGGTTTCAACGTGTTAGCCAAGATGGTCTCGATTTCCTGACCTCGTGAGGATCTCCCAGTTTTATCCCTGACATGTCTGATATTTAGGAGACTGACATCTGGAACCCACCAACTTGTGGATTGATAATGATGATGATAAACATTTTTCCTGATTTGGATCAGCTTTGGTGAATTCCCTCAGTGATTCTATCTATGGGAGGCTGAGTAATGTATACATTCTTAACTTTCTTTCTGAGGTTTAAGTTAGCCACCTGAATTTAAGAGAGATCAGATTAAACAATGAAGAAATCAGTGGCTATTAAAATAACCGTCATCCTTTGCTGCTTGCATGTGGCAAAGATTTGGGAGACAGACCTGCCTTTAACATGAAGAAAAGAAAGAAAATGTCAATGGCTAGAGGAAGGATAAGGAATAAAGACTACAGGATAATAGTCATTCATATAAAGCATATTTTAAGGAAAAAACTTTTTTTTTCGTGATCAGAAGAGTGGAAATACTAGAAAAAAAGCATTACAATGATATTTAAAATTATTTGGCTAAGTGTGATGGCTTATGCCTTTAATCCTAGCACTTTGGGAGGCCGAGGTGGGTGGATTCATTGAGCTCAGGAGTTTGGGATTAGCCTGGGCAACATGGCAAAACCCTGCCTCTACAAAAAGTATGAAAATTAGCCAGTTGTGGTAGCACATGCCTATGGTCCCAGCTCCTCAGGAGGCCGAAGTGGGAGAATTGCTTGAGCCCAGGTTGTTGAGGCTACAGTAAGCAGAGATTATGCCTTTGCAGTCCAGCCTGGGCAACAGAATGAGACCCTGTCTCAAAAATAATAATAGTTATTATTATTATTCACTTTGTTTCCCTATCTAGACCCTGGAGTTTGATATTCATGGTTTCCAGATTACTGGGAGGTGTCCCAGAGAAAAGTAGGAAAACTAGTCAGGTAACTTTGGGACCACGTGTTTGTAGAGTTGATTCAAAATTATTTTTAGTATTTTTTAACAAGCCAATGAAGAAGGATTTTCAAAATTGAAAAATATTAGCTGTTTTCCAGCTTTCACCTAAGGCTGATATATTCCTCCTCTATATACTTATAGAGTTCATGAAATACATATTTGCAAGACATCAAATTAATAAGAAAGAGTGATTGGGAAAAGTGTCACCTGTATTTTGTTAATTTGCTGCAGGCTCACTCACCCTACAGCTGGCACATATTTCTAATCTTTGTATTTGGCAGGATAGAAGTATTTGTGATGGGGAAACCAGCAGCAGTTCTTTCTCTTCATAAAGGAAGGGATGTTGAAAATCTGAGTAATTACAGCCCCATTTCAATTTTACTCACAGCAGTTAAATTATTTAAATGTCTCTTCTGCAGTCAAAATGAATGTTTTTTAGTTTACAGGTATTTTGTTACTATTAGAGCAATTTTCTTTCCATTATCTTAGCTTCGCAATTCTGTGTTATTGAAAGTGAGAAATAACTCCACAAACTGAGTCTAAATTAGGGTGCCGGGGTGAAATTATATTTGTTGATTTCCCCAGTTTCTTTGAGTAGGGAGACTATATTATATTTACATAGCTAATTTACATTCTCTTATACAGGTATACCTCAGAGATATTGTGGGGCTGGAACCAGATCACCACGGTAAAGTGAGTCACATAAATTTTTTTTTGTTTCCTGGTGCATGTAAAAGTTGTGTTTACACTATACTGTAGTCTAGTAAGTGGACAATAGCATTATGTCTAAAAATACCAATTTACCTTCCTTAATTTGAAATATTGCTAAAAAATGCTAACTATCATCTTAACCTTCAGCGAGTCATAATCTTTTAGCTGGTAGAGGGTCTTACCTCTGTCTGTGGCTGCTGACTGATTGGCGTGTGGTTGCTGATGTTTAGAATGGAAGTGGCAATTTCTTAAAATAAGACGACATTGAAGTTTGTGGTATCAACTGACTCTTCCTTTCATGAAAGAATTATCTGAAGGATGTGATGCTATTTGATAGCATGTTACCCACAGTAGAACTTCTTTCAAAATTGGAGTCAGTCATCTGTAACCCTGCTGCTGCTTTATCAACTAAGTTTATGCAATATTCTAAATCTTTTCTTGTCATCTTATGAACGTTTATAGCATCTTCACTAGGAGTAAGATTCTATCTCCACAAACCACCATCTTTGCTCATTAAGAAGCTACTCCTTATCCACTGAAGTTTTGTCATGAGATTGCAGCAATTCAGTCACATTTTCAGGCCCCACTTCTAATTCCATTTTCTTGTAATCTCTACCACATGTACAGTTACTTTCTCCACTGAAGTCTTGGACCCCTCAAAATCACTCAGGAGGGTTGGAATCAATTTCTTCCAAACTCCTGTTAATGTGGATATTTTGACTTCCTCCCCTGAAACACACATGTTCTTAATGGCATCTAGAGTGGTGAATTCGTTCTAGAAGGTTTTCAATGGACTTTGCCCACATCTATTAGAGGAATCACCATCTATGACAGGTATACCCTTATAAAATGTATTTCTTAAATAATAAAACTTGAAAGTCAAAATTACTTCTTGACCCGTGGGCTGCAGAATGGATGCTGTGTTAGTAGGTATAAAAGAACGTTAATTTCCTGGCACATCTTCATCAGAGCTCTTGGGTAACCAAATGCGTTGTCATGAGCAGTAATATTTTGAAAGGAATCTTTTTGCTGAGCACCAGGTCTCAAGAGTGGGGTTAAAATATTCAGTAAAGCATGTGTAAACAGATGTGTTGTCATCCAGGCTTTGTTGCTTTATTTCTAGAGCAAAGGAAGAGTAGATTTCTTATAATTCTTGAGGACTCAAGATTTTTTGAATGGCAAATGTGCATTGACTTCAACCTAAAATCACCAGGTGTCACCCCCCAACAAGAAAGCCAGGCTGTCCTTTGAAGCTTTTAAGCCAGGCGTTGACTTCTTTACCCCAGCTCTGAAAGTCCTAAATGGCATCTTCTTTCAATATAATGTTGTTTTGTTTTGCTTACATTGAAAATCTGCTGTGTAGTAGCCAATTTCAGCATTTAATCTTAGATTTTCTGGGAAACTCACTTAAACTTCTACATCAGCACTCGTGCTTCACCTTGTATTTTTAGGTTATTGAGATGGTTTCTTTCCTTAAGCCTCATGAACCAACCCCTGCCAACTTCCAACTTCAAATTTTTGTTCTGTAGCTTATTATTATTATTATTTACCTCTCCTAGCCTTCATAAAATTGAAGGGAGTTAGGATCTTGCTCTGGATTAGGCTTTGGCTTAAGGGAATGTTGTGGCTGCTTTGATCTGCTATACAGATACTAAAACTTTATTTACATCAGTATTAAGGCTGTTTTGCTTTCTTATTTGTCTGTTTACTGGAGTAGCACTTTTAATTTCCTTTAAGAACTTTTTCTTTGCTTTCACAACTTGGCTATTTGGTGCAAGAGGCATAGCTGTTGGTCTCTCTTGACTTTTGGCGTGCCTTCCTTACTAAGCCTGATCATTTCTAGCTTTTGATCTAAAGTGAGACACTTGTGACTCTTCCTTTCACTTGAACACTTAGATGCCATTGTAGTGCTATTAAATAATGGCCTACTTTCTCTTTTTTTGTTTTTTGTTTTTAAATAATAATTCTTTTTCATCTCATTTTCTTACATAAAATTAGAATACATTTAGAAATAACTTAAAAGGATTATATACCCTTAAGGCTCTGTAATGTTTAATACATTGTAAACCTGCATTCCTATGAGAATCTTCTCCTTCCTTGAATTCTTTATATTATTTCTTCTTTCTCAGTCTTTTATTCTCTATCATTTTTATTTTAAATTCTGGGGTACGTGTGCAGGATGTGCAGGTTTGTTACATAGGTAAAAGTGTGCCATGTTGGTTTGCTGCAATAGATCAACCCATCACCTAGGTGTTAAGCCCAGCATCCATTAGCTATTCTTCCTGATGTTCTCCCTCACCCTGTCCCCCTGATAGGCCCCAGTGTGTGTAGTTTCCCATCATGTGTCCACGTATTCTCATCATTCAGCTCCCACTTATAAGTGAGAACATGCAGTGTTTGGTGTTCCGTTCCTGCATTAGTTGGCTGAGGATAATGGCTTCCAGCTCCATCCTTGTCCCTGCAAAAGACATTATTCCATTTATTTTTATGGCTGTATAGTATTCCATGGTGTATAGTGCCATATTTTCTTTATCCAGTCTATCACTGAGGGGCATTTGGTTTGATTCCATGTCTTTACTGTTGTAAATACTGCTACAATGAAATCCGTGTGCATGTACCTTTATAATAGAATGATTTATATTCCTTTGGGTATATACCCTGTAATAGGGTGGCTGGGTCAAATGGTATTTCTGCTTCCAACTCTTTGAGGAATCACCACACTGTCTTCTACAGTGGTTGAACTAATTTACATTCCCACCAATACTGTAAAATCATTCCTTTTTTTCTGCAACTTGCCAGCATCTGTTTTTTCTTGACTTTTTAGTAATTGCCATTCTGACTGGTGTGAGATGGTATCTCATTGTCACTTTGATTTGCATTTCTCTAATGATCAGTGATATTGAGCTTTTTTCATGTTTGTTGGCTGCATCAATGTCTTCTTTTGAGAAGTGTCTGTTCATACCCTTTGCCCACTTTTTAATGTTTTTCTTTTTTTTTTTTTTCTTGTAAATTTGTTTAAGTTGCTTGTAGACTCTGGATATTAGATCTTTGTCAGATGGTCAGATTGCAAAAATTCTCTCCCATTCAGTAGGTTGTTTGTTCACTCTGATAGTTTCTTTCGCTGTGCAGAAGCTCTTTAATTAGATATCATTGGTCAAGTTTTGCTTTTGTTCCAATTGCTTGTGGCATTTTTGTCATGAAATCTTTGCCCATGCCTATATCCTAAATGGTATGGTAATGGTCTAACTTCAATATTGTTGTGTTTTAGGAAATATGGAGGCCCTAGAAGAAGAAAAGAAATAGGGAAAAGACCAGTCAGTGGATCAGTGAGAATGCACACAACACTTATTAAGTTTGCTATCTTAAATGGGTGAGGTTTGCAGTGCCCCAAAACAATTACAATAGTATTAATAACATCAGAGATCACTGATCATATATCACCATAACAGATCTAATAACAGAAACATTTGAAATATTGCAAGAATTACCAATATGTGACACAGAAACATGAGTGAGCACATGCTGTTGAAAAATGACATTAATAGGCTTACTTGATGCAAAGTTGGTACTAACCTTCAAAACCTTTAATTTGTAAAAAAAAAAAAAATGCAGTATCTGCAAGTATGTAATAAAATGAAGCACAATACAATGAGGTATATCTACATTCATTTTAACCTTAAGTAAGAAACATTATATTTGAAGTCAAAAATAAAACCTGTTGAGTGCATTATAGCTTCTGTATCAAAAGACTTAATGCTACCTAGTTTTATGTTAGGATTTAGCGTGTGACAATTTTACTGATTCTGTCATGAGCTTATTTTCCTGGGGCTGCTGATATTGGAAAGAAACAATGAAGAAGTGTTCCCCCCAGTTTATCTATATAACACACCTGCACATGTATTGTTGATATTGCTGATATTGGAAAGAAACAATGAAGAAGTATTCCCCCCAGTTTATCTATATAACACATCTGCACATGTACCCCTCAACCTAAAGTAAAAATTAAAAAAGATTAAAACTGTTCCCATTTTTAATCCCATTATATTTGGTGAACTCAATTATTAAATGATAATAATATTCAAATTTTTCAAATTGTTTTTTAATATTTTAGAAAATGAGATTTTAATAACTTTAACTTATGCAGAAGTATTAGGATAAAATTTTTATAGGTTGTGGTTAGCTCCACAGGTTTTCAGTTCTCATTCATTGGTCATAATAAGGTATCCTGTCTGTCTGCATGATTCAGAGAAGGCAGCCATCTTGTAACACTTACTATCTGTACAGAACATTAGAATAAGATGACAAGGCAACCAGAAATTTTAGTTATGTGCCCATTGTATGATTTAACTGTTTTGTAAATTTAAGCTCAAAAAAATAAGCTATACAAAGTGATTTTAAATTTTTCACTACTTGGCATTTTATATTATTAATACAATTTGATAAGTTGTTTACACATCTATATAGTGAATAACAAATTAATTACAGTATTATAATTATATAATATTATAATTATACAATTATCAATATTTTGTGCTATACTTTTCCAAGCTGAGTCTCAGGGAATTTAAATATTACATTCCTTAGTGATTAAAAAGTAGATTGTCTCGTTAGCTCTTTGAGACTAGGAATGCCTTTTTTCCTCTCCAATCTACTAAGGAAAAGCAGACAGGAAAATAAATACCTAAAATTAACAATTTCAAAACAAGGTGTCAGGCGTGGCAAAGTAAGGAGCTCCAAAAATTCATGCCTCCATAAAAGCAATGAAGACACTAGCAAAATCGGTCAAAATTGATTTTTTGAAACTTTGGAAAATAACAATAGGTTTTACTGTATGTGAATTATATATCAATAAACATTGTAAAAAAAAGTGGCTATTTAATCCAGGTTCACCAAATGGCTTCATTATTTCTGTCTCTGTGGATAGACAATGTCATTCTTTTCTATTTACAGATGATATTGTGAGTGACATAAATTTTGAAGGAAAATGAAAAAAGCAGAAATAGTCTACAAAGCAGATAGCCAGATAGATAGTAAGGAGCTGTGTTCATGGGCATGAGGTCTGCGTTCACAGTGCTTGGAAAATTTTGGTATTTAAAAAGAATCAAAAGAGACCTTGTCAAGCCACACCATGAAAGCTCAGCCTCAGTCAAGGCCAGACCTTGTTGGAACACAGGCACTGGCTGTTTAAAAGTCTCGGAGTGAGGCAGCAGAGCTTCGTGAAGGGAATCTGGACTCTAGAGATACTTGGGTCTGACTTCACCTCACACCTCAGTCACTTACAAGCTCTGTGACTTAATTATCTACTCTAAGCCCCTCTCCTCATTTGTAAAACCAAAACACCAACAGACATCTCAAAGTTCCTCTGTGTATACCAAATGGGATAACTAAGAGTGAAATACATAATACAAGTCCAGAAACCTAATACTCATTTCCCACTCTCAAACAGTTAAGCTAAAAATAAAGAAAACTAGAGACACCCACCAAGTTTTTTATTCTCATTCTGTGGAATTGCAATATTACCCAGAGTCCAATTTGTAGAATGGGACTGAATTATAACTATTCCACTCAGAGGTGCAGGAAATTTAGACTTATTTGGTTTAAACTGATTTGATGCTGGATGCACCTTCCATCTCAGTTAATATTCGGGTCTCCTTTCTTTCTCAACTTTGGAATTGATTATGGAGAGCTCATATGGTCTACATGATCTACTCTATGCACTGTAGCATCAACTGCAGCTCAGTCCATGGTCACAGAGTCCCTTACAGTTCAACAGCTTTTGCTTTTCTGCTGTTCATACGCACAGAGCAGATAAATCAGACTTTTAGGCTCCAAACTCCCTTGCCCCACTATGGACTCAGTTCTTGCAGAGGTTTGCTCACGTTCTGAGGGAGTTGACCTAGAGAGTTCTTCACTGTGATGAGAATTTCCCGCCTTTATTTCCATTCTAGGAAGGCTTGTTTCCACATTGCTATCCTTAGAGACAATTTTCACTCTTTCCTCCCCTCCTCAAAACCCAGCATCCTCTTTTTAATGAGAATAGGCTTTAACTAAATTAATTCCGCCATGAGACAGCCTCTGCTTTTTCAGTCCTTCAAAAACTTCCTGAAGCCAGGAAATATAATATATGACTACTTGTTGGAATTTGTGGGTGAGTGAAATGCAGTGGGAACACAGATACACATATACAATTACTTTATCAATAAATCACCTTCTAAAATTTGCGAAGAAACATGCTACTGTAGATAAATTCTTGTGACTGAGCATTTCACTGAAAATTCTGGAACAATACTCTGAGAAAGCTGAGCCAAGCAGACTCACTTTCTGGTGGTAATCACTTCTGTATTCCCCATTTAGATTCCCATTTATCTGTAGAGACCTGACTGTTGGAATTTCATCAGAACTTCAAAATATTTTGGGGTGGCCATTAAATAGTTGATATAACCCAATGCTTTGTGCATGGTAGATGCTGAATATATTAAATTGTTTTTGATTGATGATTAGAAGGTAAGATGGAAACTCAATTTCTTAAACCACTCATTTTTCATATAGAGTACAGAGTAAAAAAGCAAGTCCACCTGAGCAATGTATTAAAACTCAACTGATCAGTTGACATTCTGTGTAATGTAGTCAAAAAGGATAACTAAACTAATAGTCAAGACCCTTGGTTCTAGTTATGCTTCTGTCACAGATATATAAAATTGAGAAAATTATTAGACTTTCATGTTTCCATTTTCTAGAAACTAAAGCACTGATAGTCCCATTTTTTTTTTCTTGCTTACCTTATGTAATTGCTGTGAAAACCAAATGAGGCAATGTGAATATTCAGGCTTGAGTACGAAGTAACAAAATGATGTAACGTTTGTTACAGATATAACAAAAAAATTATAAACAATTTTTAACAGGAAGAATAAAGTTTTCTATAGACTAATTTAAAAAGTATCCTTTTCTAAGAATATTCTTTGTTCCAAGGTTCTACACTGATGAATTTTACTCACTTCTGGAGTAAGGCACTAATGTCAGTCTGAAATCTGAACTGATGATAATGTGATAGAATGGTTGGATTGTGTACTATAACATTGTCTGGACTGGGAAATCATCCCAGATTACCACAAATGATGCCACGATGGAAAATTATAGATCATATCTGCAATTTTATCTTTATCATCTGAGATAACATTGAGATAAATCACATCTGAGATAGATACCATTTGTCATTAATATCTTAGTGTATGTATGATGGCTAATTTATGTGTTGACCTGGAAGGTGTTTGTGGATGAGATTAACATTTAAATTGGAGAATTTTGAGTAAGCAGGTTATCCTCCAAAATATAAGTGGGACTCATTCAATGAATTGAAAGCCTGAATAGAATAAAAATACTGTTTTTTCCAGGCAAGCAGGGGACTATCCTGCAGAATGCCTTTGGACTTCATCTGCACCATTGGCTCTCCTGGGTCTCCAATCTGCTAGGCCACACTGTAGATTTGAATTAGCTAGCTTCCAGAATTGCGTGAGCCAATTCTAATAATAAATCTCTTATATACATATACACACATCCTATTAGTTCTGTTTCTTTGGAGGAGCCTGATTAATACATCATATATCAGCTTTTGGAGGTGCAGTGAAGGAAGAAATACTATTCATCAATGTAATAAAAGTAAATATCCTACTTTACTCATTTTTAATGTTGATGTTTCTTCAGTAGAGGACTTCAGAAGGAATTCAAGATGCACCAAATAGAAGTGAGAAAGACACATATTATGTATAATATAGACACAAAAATACAAGTTATATGGATTGAACAGACACAAGAAAATTCGAGTGGATATAAATGAAAAAGTGCGTGACTTGGCTATTTTCTATTTAGAATGTCAATATTGATATAACAAGGTGCCATCTGAATTAACTAGATATTTCAGTGTGAAAGAATGTTAGGGATTATTGTGTCAAATTCTAAATAATTCACTAGCACACACAGAGATTTTAAACCACCCAATTATAATTTGGATGTCCTTTGGAGAGCTGAAGGGATAAGGTAGCTTTTGTTTGTCCAGTATGGCATCATTATCATCCTGCCAAAGCAGGAAAAGAGAACAGATGACCTCTAAAGCCTCTCACATCAGGATACTTTTATTGCAGTCAGGCAAGCTTTGCTCTTGGAGCCTACGAGATATTAAAATTTAGGATATTAAATAACAAGATCACATACAACAGCATTTCAATGCCATTAGCTTCCAATAAATCAAATTTGCAGGAATTAAAGCATCAAGTTATTATGTTTCACTGAGAAGAAATATTAAAATTCATGAGTATGCTAAAGGACACCATAACGAAAGCAGAGCAGATTACAATTCCGCCAATAAAGGACCGAAAACTTCCAATACGTCTCTACCATGAAATTATCAGAAATCAACAGAAGAATAAATATCTGCATTCACAAAAATGTATAGGATTAACTTGAGTGATGATGACAGAAGATAGTAAAGCTACATAGGTAATTTAAAAATAGCTGATATCCTTTATAGCTGGTAGGAAAAACAAAATGCCAGGAAAGAGGTTAAAGAGAATATGAAGGGCATTTTAAAATAGTTTAAGAGGAACAAGATATGAGAAAGATGAAATAGATCTTTTTAGATGAAATTGGATATGGAAGCCATAGAAATTGATAAATAATAATTAGAAATGGAAGCAGTTGTAATTTAGAGTAGAGAGAATATTGAAATTTTATAAACTATCATCAGGTCTTATGAATTATAAAACTGAGAAGTAATATAAATTCAGAAAAAGTAAATCTAAAGGAAAAAAGAACTTTAAAAGATGATATAAAATATTATTTCAATGCTCTCTGCCTCAATAAAAGACCTCTTTGGAAATCACTTTCTTTTTTAAAGCTAACAACAAATTAGCAAAGACATTTAAATAGAAATATTCATTATATTTAGGGCTACCTTAGAAATCTTTATATCACAAGCTTTTATTCACTATTACTATGATAGAAGTATAAGAAACCATATTGTGTCCAGAATACATTAGTCAATTGAGCTGCCAAAATAAATTTATTTCTGAAGTTTAGCTCTTGTACCCATACACCCTTCCCAGGAAGGGTTGCTCATGCCTGAATGTATAGTGAAATATGTTTAACTTATGAGGTTCTTTTCCTTTATAATATAGAAATAGTAATATTGAACAAATACCTTTAATGATTTCCTCTTAGAGTCTCATTGCCGAATCTTTTATTAAAATGGCTCATTTCTTCTTAGTATTGTGCAGCTTGCTCTTCACCTATCCTTTGCTGTTACCCATTGAGAGAAAGGACCAGTAGGTAGAAGTTTAGAAGAACCAGGTTGGTGGCTGACTATCACACAGCAAGTGGCTGCAGTGCTAGGAGGTACCATCAAGACACCCAATGACTTTTTTTAAATATATATATATATATATTTTATTATACTTTGAGTTCTAGGGTACATGTGCACAATGTGCAGGTTTGTTACATATGTATACGTGTGCCATGTTGGTGTGCTGCACCCATAACTTGTCATTTACATTAGGTATATCACCTAATGCTATCCCTCCCCCCTCCCCGACCCCACAACAGGCCCTGGCGTTTGATATTCCCCTGCCTGTGTCCAAGTGTTCTCATTGTTCAATTCCCACCTATGAGTGAGAACATGCGATGTTTCGTTTTTTGTCCTTGCAATAGTATGCTGAGAATGAGGGTTTCCAGTTTCATCTGTGTCCCTACAAAGGACATGAACTCATCATTTTTTAAGACTGCATAGTATTCCATGGTGTATATGTGCCACGTTTTCTTAATCCAGTCTATCATTGTTGGATATTTGGGTTGGTTCCAAGTCTTTGTTATTGTGAATAGTGCTGCAGTAAACATATGTGTGCATGTGTCTTTATAGCAGCAAGATTTATATTGCATTGGGTATACACGCAGTAATGGGATGGCTGGGTCAAATGGTATTTCTTGTTCTAGATCCCTGAGGAATCACCACACTGTCTTCCACAATGGTTGAACTAATTTACAGTCCCACCAACAGTGTAAAAGAGTTCCTATTTCTCCACATCCTCTCCAGCACCTGTTGTTTCCTGACTTTTTAATGATCGCCATTCTAACTGGTGTGAGATGGTATCTCATTGTGGTTTTGATTTGCATTGCTCTGATGGCCAGTGATGATGAGCATTTTTTTCATGTGTCTGTTGGCTGCATAAATGTCTTCTTTGGAGAAGTGCCTGTTCATGTCCTTTGCCCACTTTTTGATGGGGTTGTTTGTTTTTTTCTTGTAAATTTGTTTGAGTTCTTTGTAGATGCTGGATATGAGCCCTTTGTCAGATGAGTAGATTGCAAAAATTTTCTCCCATTCTGTAGGTTGCCTGTTCACTCTGATGGTAGTTTCTTTTGCTGTGCAGAAGCTCTTTAGTTTAATTAGATCCCATTTGTCAATTTTGGCTTTTGTTGCCATTGCTTTTGGTGTTTTAGACATGAAGTCCTTGCCCATGCCTATGTCTTGAATGGTATTGCCTAGGTTTTCTTCTAGGGTTTTTATGGTTTTAGGTCTAACATTTAAGTCTTTAATCCATCTTGAATTAATTTTTGTATAAGGTGTAAGGAAGGGATGCAGTTTCAGTTTTCTACATATGGCTAGCCAGTTTTCCCAGCACCATTTATTAAATAGGGAATCCGTTCCCCATTTCTTGTTTTTGTCAGGTTTGTCAAAGATCAAATGGTTGTAGATGTGTTGCATTATTTCTGAGGGCTCTGTTCTGTTCCATTTGTCTATATATCTGTTTTGGTACCAGTACCATGCTGTTTTGGTTACTGTAGCCTTGTAGCGTAATTTGAAGTCAGGTAGCGTGATGCCTGCAGCTTTGTTCTTTTGGCTTAGGATTGACTTGGCAATGTGGGCTCTTTTTTGGTTCCATATGAACTTTAAAGTAGTTTTTTCCAATTCTGTGAAGAAAGCCATTGGTGGCTTGATGGGGAAGCCATTGAATCTATGAATTACCTTGGGCAGTATGGCCATTTTCATGATATTGATTCTTCCTATCCATGAGCATGGAATGTTCTTCCATTTGTTTCTGTCCTTTTACATGATTATCTGAATAGATGCAGAAAAGGCCTTTGGCAAAATTCAACAGCACTTCATGCTAAAAACTCTCAATAAATTAGGTATTGATAGGATGTATCTAAAAATAATAAGAGCTATTTATGACAAACCCACAGCCAATACCATACTGAATGAGCAAAAACTGGAAGCATTCCCTTTAAAAACTGGCACAAGACAGGGAGGCCCTCTCTCACCACTCCTATTCAACATAGTTTTGGAAGCTCTGGCCAGGGCAATCAGGCAGGAGAAATAAATAAAGGATATTCAGTTAGGAAAAGAGGCAGTCAAACTGTCCCTGTTTGCAGATGACATGATTGTGTATCTAGAAAACCCCATCGTCTCAGCCCAAAATCTCCTTAAGCTGATAAGCAACTTCAGCAAAGTCTCAGGATGCAAAATCAATGTGCAAAAATCACAAGCATTCTTATACACAAATAACAGACAAAAAGAGAGCCAAATCATGAGTGAACTCCCATTCACAATTGCTTCAAAGAGAATAAAATACCTAGGAATCCAACTTACAAGGGATGTGAAGGACCTCTTCAAGGAGAACTACAAACCACTGCTCAAAGACACCCAATGACTTCTAAGTCCACCAATCAAGAGGGACATGAGAATTTGCTTTTGTTTTATAATGGATATTAGAGAAGAGGAATTCTTAAAAGGGAGGATCTGTTAATTTGTCTATTGCACACATTTATAATAATTGTTTTACTTACTCATTTTTGGACATGTGAGTTGCTTTAATTTTCCTGTACTTCTAGAAAAAAAGGAATAACATGGATTTGATCATTAGATTTTAGTTCAGTTACAAGCTCTGTACCTAACCTCTTTGAATTTCCTTATACCCTAAAAAGTAATTCTTATGTCAAATGATTAATGTAAGTATTATATTCCATGTGGTAGTTTGTGCAAATATCTAGCCTAGTGGCTGGTGCATAGTAAGAAATAAAATTTAATTCTTTCTCCACCCTATCTCACCCTTATAAAATGACTTAGAGACTTGGGACTGAAGATACTTCAAGTAGGATCTACTCATTGCAAAAGCCATTAGGGCTGTTACCTTTCTGTACTTGACACTGTCTTAAAATTAGTGTAGCCTAAGATTGAGTTAGATTTTTTGCTTGGCCCTCTCCTCATATTGTTCATCTTTATTGAATTTGCCTCTAAAACATTTTTTTGGTCTAACTCTTAAATGACTCAAGTCAAATCTTGCCAATAAATTGCTCAATAAATTCCCTCTGATAGAAGGTTTCCTCCTACTTTTCTTACCAATAATTTATTTGCACAATTCCTCTTGCTTCCTGCTCCCTTCCATGAATCTATATACTTCTTGAGGCTCTCCTGGGATCCCATTCAGGCTGCACAGAAGAGAAAATGTCTGATTATCTAATGGTGTTGAAAAGTCAACCAAGAAACAACATGGATTTAGTAAGAACAAATAAAGTCAAACAGTAAGGCATTGGTGTTTGTTGCTAACAATTTCTTAGAAATGGCATTCTGTAAAAGTATTTCTTGTATACTAGGTATCGGTAGATTTCTTTAAAAAAGTTCATTCTAAGACCAAATTGATTTAATGCTGTACCCTTTAAGTCACAGAACTTAACTAAATAATTGAGGTGAGGATTATTTATCACTGATCTAACAGAAACTAATACATTTAATTATGGATAACATCCTTGGAAAAGTGGCTAAATGTATTTGAGCACAGAAAAAGAGACATAAGGATCATTGAATGTTAAAAATCATAACTATAAAGATGAGGGAAATAAGCCAAGAGCATTTAGGCTAAAGAAGATTAAAAACAAACCCAGTGCAAACAATATTCAGAAAAAAATATATTTTTTTACTCCAAAATTAAATACAAACATATAAAGTAAAACTTTGCTCCAGAATATTTATGAAGTTAAGCATTAGAATTAATCTGAGAATTCAGTCAGGGATTCAATGAGATTTCTGTCAAAAGTTGTAGAAATACCCTCTCTTCATGAGTGAAATCATTGTTTAAAGAGACTGGTTAATGGACGGCAGTGTGCTGATGGGCTTCCTGCCTAACTTTCTTTCTATCTGACCTCCTAAAGATAGAGTCACTGGAATTGATTTGTATGGAAAACTCCATATTCTAGTTATATCAGTATATTTATGTTGTGGGAAGTCAGGGACCCCGAACAGAGGGACTGGCTGAAGCCATGGCAGAAGAACGTGGATTGTGAAGATTTCATGGACATTTATTAGTTCCCCAAATTAATACTTTTATAATTTTTTGTGCCTGTCTTTACTGCAGTCTCTAAACATAAATTGTGAAGATTTCATGGACACTTATCACTTCCCCAATCAATACCCTTGTGATTTCCTATGCCTGTCTTTACTTTAATCTCTTAATCCTGTCATCTCGTAAGCTGAGGAGGATGTATGTCACTTCAGGAACCTGTGATGATTGGGTTAACTGCACAAATTGTAGAGCATGTGTGTTTGAACAATATGAAATCTGAAAAAAGATTTCATATTGTTGAAAAAAGAACGGGATAACAGCAATGTTCAGGGAACAAGAGAGATAACCTTAAACTGTGACTGCTGGTGAGCTGGGCGGAACAGAGCCATGTTTCTCTTCTTTCAAAAGCAAATGGGAGAAATATCACTGAATTCTTTTTCTCAGCAAGGAACATCCCTGAGAAAGTGAATGCGCCCCTGAGGGTAGGCCTCTAAAATGCCCCCCTTGGGTGTGGCCATCTTTCTATGGTCGACACTGTAGGGATGAAATAAGCCCCAGTCTCCCATAGCACTCCCAGGCTCATTAGGATGAGGAAATTCCCGCCTAATAAATTTTGGTCAGACTGGCTGTCTGCTGTCAAACCCTGTCTCCTGATAAGATGTTATCAATGACAATGCATGCCGAACCTTCATTAACAATTTTAATTTCATCCTGGTCCTATGGTCCTGTGATCTCGCCCTGCCTCCATTTACCTTGTGATATTCTATTACCTTGTGAAGCATGTGATCTCTGTGACCCACACCCTATTCATACACTCCCTCCCTTTTGAAAATCACTAATAAAACTTCCTGGTGTTATGGCTCAGGGGGCATCATGGAATCTGCCGACATGTGATGTCTCCCCCCAGCTTTAAAATTTCTCTCTTTTGTACTCTTTCCCTTTATTTCTCGACCCAGCCGACACTTAGGGAAAATAGAAAAGAAACTATGTGACAATCGGGGGCAGGTTCCCCGATATATTTAGCAATGAATTTATATGTATTATATTTGTTTAGTAATTAATTTATAATAAAGATCAGAATTATACAAATTTTTTATTTCGAAAGCTCTGATATGGGTCAGTTATGATTTTGGTTTGGGTTCTTCTTTTGGGCTGGGTCCCTACTGTTAGGGATATTATCTACATCCAAGGATCCCTGGAGTTTGAAGCAAAGGGAAGGCACTCTGGAAGAATACCCAGGAAGGAGTAGCATAATTGGAAAACCGAGAAAGCTGGAAGTAAACTCATGTCTTGAGTATAAAGGGCCATTTGGGGATGGATGCCTGATCCAGGAGGATTCCCTATAGGGTGGGGAAGGGGGAGGTATGGAGAGTTGTCAGATAAGAACAAAATGTGATCATTCCTTGTAGAAGTACTCAGTCCTGTTGTGGGAGCAATGTGTCAATTCAAAGCAAATACACATCCAGGGATGGCTTGTGCCCACCTTTCCTTGTTTAACCATCTACTTCTGTTTCACCGCCTGGTATTATAAAATGAGATTATGTTTCTCTTTTACACCAAATGGTTAGGGAATGATTCATCCTTGATCTCCTTCTGGGAAAGTAGCACCCTTTTAATGATATTGCTATTTTATTTCTAGAAGTTTCCTGGAGTAATGACCCTACTATGCTCTGAAAAAGACCATCCATTTCCTCTGATCTGGTCTTATATCTTCTAATTGTGTCACTGACCAATGGCTTCAACTGCTGCTGATTCTGTGAGTAAGCTTTTGTGTGAGCAAAGCTAAACCATTGGTAGTTATTCCGATATGCTGCCTTTGACAATACATGACCTACGATTTGCATTATCCTCATTTGTTCCACCCAATTTGATATATGAGATAGCCTTCTGGGTTATTCGACTCCTTCAATCCTGTCTCTTTACCTCAGACATTGCTTGATCTCGAGGAAAAGAATTTCATTCCCTTTCTTTTACTACAGCACAGATGTGACTAGGATAAGAATTTCAACAAGACTACTGAAGCTGCAGTACTGGACAATGCACAGAGTAACTTGAAATTTGTCCTAGACATAATTACTCATAATAACCTACCTGTTCAAATCTGTTGTCAGGATCTCTGCTCAGCTCTTACAATGTTTCCTTGTGCTAGTGGGAACAAGCTCAACCCCCACAATGGGAATTTCCTGAGACTCACACATCTCAGTTCTTGTATATGCTTGTTTTCTGTGTTTCTGAGAAACACAGAAGTTCTTTCCTCCTCTAGTCTAAGTTACATTTCCTCTCCGGTCACAGGAAACTGACATATTCTCTTGGAGAAATTTCTCCAATTTCTTCATGCCCCTTATTGCCTTTTAGTACAAATATGTGGAGTGGATTTTATTCATCTTTTTCTTTAGTATATTTAGCAAAATTGAGTTATAGAATCCTAAATTATGTTATTCATTGTGTCTTAGTCTAGTTTGGATCTGTGCCAAGCTCATGCCTATTCCTTCACACAACTTTTTCCATTACATGAGATGAAAGTATCATCAGGATTATATCTTTGGACCTAACCTAATCTTGGGTGCTAATACGCATACATATTCTTCCTCCAAAAGACACAGGTATGCCCCATGTAGAGATGATTTACAAAATCCAGATTTATTTGAGAGGGAATCACAAAATAAATTAATAATTTAATAAAACAAGTCTTATTTTGTTTTGCCTCAGGATTTTGCCCACTTTTTAATGGGGTTGTTTTTTGCTGGTTAAGTTCCTTATAGATTCTGGATATTAGACCTTTGTTAGATACATAGTTTGCAAATATTTTCTCCCATTCTATAGGTTGTCTGTTTACTCTGATGATAGTTTATTTCCCTGTGTGGAAACTCTTTAGTTTAATTAGGTCCCATTTGTCAGTTTTTGTTTTTGTTGCAATCACTTTTCAAAAGAAGACATACACATGGCCAACAAGTATATGAAAAAATGTTCAACACCACTAATCATCGCAGAAATGCAAATCAAAACTACAGTGAGATACCATCTCCTGCCAGTCAGAATGGTTGTTATTAAAAAGTCAAAAAATAATAGATGCTCACTAGGTTGTGGAAAAAGGAGAATGCTTATATACTGCTAGTGGGCGCGTAACTAGTTCAGCCACCGTGGAAAGCAGTTTTATGATTTTTCAAATAACTCAAAGCAGAGTAACCATTAGACCTAGCAATCTCATTGCAGGTAATATATCCAGAGGAATAGAAATCATTCTGTTATAAAGATACATGCATGTGTATGTTCATCGCAGCACTATTTGCAATAGCAAAGACATGGACTCAACCTAAATGCACATCAGTGATAGACTGGATAAAGGAAATGTGATATATACATCATAGAATACTATGTAGGCACAAAAAAGAATGAGATCATGTCCTTTGCAGCTACATGGACGGAGCTGGAGTCTATTATCCTAAGCGAAGTAACACAGGAACACAAAATTAAATACTGCATGTTCTAACTTAAAAGTGGGAGCTAAACATTGAGTATAGGGAACAACAGACACTGGGCCTACTTGAGGGTGGAGGAAGGAAGAAAGGTGAGGATTCAAAAACTACCTATTGGGTACTATGCTTATTACCTGGGTGACAAAATAATCTGTACACCAAGCCATCGTGACACACAATTTACATGTATAACAAACCTGCACATATACCCCTGAACCTAAAATAAAAGTTAAACAACAACAACAACAAAAACATTTCTTGAAATATTTACAGGTAGTGTTCTGCTGAGGATATCTACTTAAGTTAATAGACCAAGATCAAGTCCCTCTATTTCAATGTTTCTTTTCAAGAACAACGAAAGAAATTTGAAAGAGATATTTCTTATCTATATGTATAAACTAAAGGGTTCAATTAAGTGACCCCCTAAGCAGATCAAAGGGAGATCTTTCCGAAGAACAAATACCATTTTTATTTGAGAATGTGATGTAAGATTTGTAAATCTTAAAATATCAGCCTTCCAACCTTAAAATTGAAAGAGACATTCTCCATAAAATGTGTTCTTATAACACTGTTAAAGGACTGGATATTGAGTATTGATAAAACTGAGTGTCGCTCTTTTGTTTAAAAGGAAATACCAAATTAATAAGACCCTTTGTTGGGTTCAGTTCTCTTCCTGAACACAAAGATTGTATAGCTACTTTGCTTATTTATGATCCTTGTATGGGCTGTGGTCTCAGTGGTAAAGTTTTAATTATTTCAGAAACGTAGAACTCTTACATATTTATGATGTTTTCCTATTGGGATATGGAAAAAGACTTAGTTATGTAGAGAAACTTATAATTTTTCCTTCCAAAAGTAGCTATGCTATAAGTAACATTTACAAAATAGGACTATTATTTATTTTTATAGTTATATTTTTGGAGCCCATTAGGTCTACTTTGGGAAGTAGATAGATTTTCTTGGTCCCGACTATAATCATGACATCATTAGAGATTACTCTCTCCTTTGAGATGCATATAAAATTGATTTGCATCTCCTATTTTGTGTCCAATAAGAAATCCAATGCTTTCTCCAACATTTCTGTGAATTCCCCGGAGTGTTCTTTCTCACAGTCACTTCTAATTTCAATTTCTGGTTTACTTTGAATTTAACCTATCTGTATGTTATTTCTAGCTTCTTTCTCCATAATCTACTCAAATAAGGAACATTCCCCATGTGTTTAAGTTCTCTCATACACCATTCATGGAAAGCATTTGTAGACATAGTAGATTATACTGAAGATTTAAAGTGATAGGGGTGGTAGAGGGTGCATTGCAGTAATATATAGCAATTCATTTTAAAAGTGAGTGGTAGATATGCCTATCCTTTGAAGTTCTTTTCTTATCACTCCATTCTTTGCACCAACACCCAGAAATTTCCAATTGGCAACATTCCTTCTTGGCTTCCTTTGGGCATAGAATATTTTGATTTCATTGTTTTTGAAGACCTTTTGAATAAAATTCTTTTGTCAGAATTATTTTAATGCTAATTGATTTTTACTTAGTATTTTTCTGCAGTAAAATAGAGAAAATTAATTAATAAAATGTAATTATAAATGATCTCTTTTCTATACACTCTATTTTGATCTTTTTTTATTGAGTTTTTAAAAAACTGGTAGATTTTTACAGGCTAATCTTTAATAGAAAAAATTATCTCAGAAATTAGTACCTCTATTCATATCGGATTTGATCAATTTCAGCTCCTTGTTTTTCCTTTGTGGCTCTTTATGTTTAATAATAATTTCAATTTTCCCAAGCCAAATTTTCCAAATTTAAATTTGTCCAAAAATTGAGTTTTTCAACAGTTTTTAATGAATAACATGTTTTGATATATGCACTGTTGGTCATTGTCAAGCTTTTTATTGATTGTTTATGCAGAATATTTATTTTGAGTAAGGGCTTGCATTTAACATTAAAATAGTTATCAATTTTAATAATTGACACCATTATTGTTTTACAAATGTAAACAATATAAGCCTTTGGCTGGAATATTCTCACTGTTTATTTTGGTTTCAAATGAAAGAGAAGGCACACACATGGATATAGAACCAGCAGCTGGGGAACAAAAACGGAGGTACAGAAATAGGATCATTGAGGAATAAAGACTTGCTAGTTGTCTGGCTAAATAGCTCTTATGAAACACACAGTAGTGTCAGAATTCCTCCAGGGCAAACCTGTTGGTGTCAAAATAATGAGACAAAGAGCTGTCATAGTCCTATTTTAGATCTTGCTTCCAAGTTCCTCATGATTCTGCAAGCCTCTAGGCCTCCCAACCCCTGAACTCCAGTCTCGACTAGACTTTCTCCACCCAAAAATTCCTTCTTGTTTTATTTTTTCTTGTGGAAAGCAATTTAGAAATTGTCACATCTCCAGCTGAAACCCTGTAATTTCTCATTTAAAGTAACCTGTTCTGCTGGATATAAGGTCACCCAAACAGGAGGAAATTAACCCTCTTCCTTAGTGGCAGAAGTAACTATAGATGGTTGTTGTGCCCCTTGAGTGAGTTAAATACTTGTGCTATCTTTCCCCTCTGAAACGTTCAGACCTCATCATTACAAGAGCACCTTTGTTTTTATTCTCCTTCTCTAACACCCTTTCCAAGTATTTCTCTTTTTCCTATTTCCATTAGACTTCGCTTTTTTTTTTTTTTTTGTAGAACACAGATTTCCTCTCCAAGGTCTCCTCACTCTACCACCACCAATCCCAAAGGTACTGATAGCTTGAAGGGATTTTCAGAACTGGGACCAGCCAATAGAGGAGAAGATTTTGTACAGGACCTCTTCAGGGAGTGCTGCTCATATTATGCCTCAGATTTATGATATTTCACTCATGTTTAAGGCCTGCCTTAGAGATCCAAACACTTGTGAGAATAAGTAGAGTATACTATATTTAAGTTTCTATTTGACATAAAGAATATATTAGAATGTGGTGTTTTCTCAAAGCTAGGCATTTAGAACATAATCTTGGCCAGGCTCGGTGGCTCATGTCTGTTCCAGCACTTTGGGAGGCCGAGATGGGTGGATCATTTGAGTTCTGGAGTTCGAGACCAGCCTGACCCACATGGTGAAACCCAGTCTCTACTAAAAATACAAAAAAAATTAGCTGGGCATAGTGCTGGGTGCCTGTAATCCCAGCTACTCTAGAGGCTGAGGCAGGAGAATCTCTTGAACCCAGGAGACAGAGGTTACAGTGAGCCGAGATCACGCCACTGCACTCCAGCCTGGGCGACAGAGAGAGACTCCGTCTCAGAAAAAAAAAAAATAATAATATTAATAATCATCTTGTTTCCTTGTTTCTTTAATAGCCTGATAGCCATTGCATTTTCTCAATATTCACACTAAATAGTACAGATGACAGAATTTTGCCTCATCTGAAGCATCCTGCTTAGTTTATAGTTATATTACATTTAAAATATCTGTTAAAAGCACAGGGACAGACACCACTGCACTGATTTATTTATTTATTTTAAAGTCATGATGCGAATCCATTCAACCATCCTTTCTTGCTTCAGGCTCTAGCCAACACACAATTTTTCATTAAAATGTTATTCGAACTAAGGACATCTGCAGCAGCTTGGAATGTATTTTCTTCGGTACTTGATTTTAAGCTCTCTATACATCTTAGAATTCTCTCAAAACAAAACCAAAAAACAAAACTCTACGACATATTTGATTATCACAGAACAAACAATAGCTATGCCTATATCAAGAGAAGTGCCAGTATAAGCAAAAACATACCAGTTTCATTAACAGCACTTTTAACAGATTTAATTAAGTTTCTTATTCTGTTAATAATACTGTTCTTTGAATAAAAATGTTTATGTATACTTTACATCTTATTTATTAAGAAGTGTTTCAAGCATAGAGAAAAGTATATTGAAAATAATTATGAATACCTACCACCACCCAACTTTGTCCAGTCATAATAGTTTGTCATATATACTTCTGATATTTTAATTAAACAAACGTTCATTTAACTCCCTCTGCTCAATTATTGCCTCTTCCATTTTCTTCTTCTTCTAAAAGTAACTGACATCTTTGTTATTTATCAAAATGATATTTATACTTTTATCACATATATGCATATTCTGAAATAATATTTATTTTTTATGTTGTTAAAGCAGATAAATAACAATCACAATATATTTGTTTCTTTGAAATAATTTTTTCACATTATTTTTTAAAGTTTTTTCTTATTAATACTTGTAGGTATAGTGCATTCATTTTCACTGTACACAGATTCCATTACATGAACACAACACAATTTATTTTTCTTTGTCCTGTTTTTCCTACTTGTTTATTTCTGTCCTAGCAGTTATACTTTTAAAGAGCTACAAAGACATATGTGTATTAATAAATAATTACTCTTTTAAACCATTGAGATTTGCAGAGGTTTGTTATTTAGCAATAGTGCTTATTCCTGTAGTTGAAAATAACAGAATATCTCCTTTTTAATCCCTCAATCACTTTCTGTTTTCACTGGATCCATGTTTGTAAATTTATTGAGGGTTTCTATCTTGGTTGACCAGAAAAGTGTATGTTCTTTGAGAGATGGGCCTGGAATACCCATCTTAAGTGTTTATTCTCCCACACCATTATTCTTGGTTTGGTGATTCTAACAGTTATTTAATTTATAAAATAAATAAAACAAGTTTATGTTAAGATCTGTTTTGTAATATCTTTCTTTTTTACAAATGCCTACACTTCATTTTAAATAGAAATGAGTGCACCCAACATTTCTTTTGAGATTTTCTTAAGTGAGCGCGCAGTCAGGAAATGTCTTACTCTAGGTTCTTCCATCTCCCTCTCCAGTGCTATTCTCCATTATTGTTCAGCTTAGTTCATAGAGAGCAAAAAAGCCTCCCTCTGTGATGATTAAAGTCCATCACATTGGTGTTACCACCAACCTGAACTGTTTTTCTGTTTCAGCTTAAGATCTTCTTCTGAACTCTTGACTTCTGACTTTGGTTTGGTTTGGCCATACTTGTCCTCTGGTATTTAGGTTCACTTTATTTTTTACTTATTTCTTTTCTGTTTCTTACTTATTTTACTCCTTGGTATTTGGCAGTGCACAGACTCCAGAGGATAACTTGTTTTAGAACTACCACTTCACTGCTAATTTTTAACTTATCCTTAACAAACTTGCCTCCCCTTGACTTTCACTTACCCTGTGAGTGATCATCCAATTCTGTAATTTTTCTGGTAGATTTTTCCAAATGAAAAGGCCATTATTTATATTTTATAGGCATTGCTCCCTTTTATTTCTTTGTTTGTACTAGAGCATGCATCTTGATAATCAATTGCTCATGTTGAATGCCCAATTATTAATTTTTATTGCTTTAATGGTTGCTTTAATTTGATGATTAATATGACTTAAAATAATTCACCTGCAAATGACCTATTGCTTCATGCTTGGACAATATGAGAGTAAATAATACGACAACTGCACCATTGTAATTTTTGATTTGGCACACTTATAGATATGGCTTATGTTAAAATGTTCCTGCTTCACTCTTCTTCAGGAAGGTATCTACAGTATTTCCTACTAATTGGCAATAGAATAGCTGCCTTATTATTTCTTTATTGTTGTAGAAATATTGCAGTCCTATTGCCTTTAATCATAAAGCATTCATGCCTTTGTTCAGGGTTTAAATTTTTATGTATTTATGTGGGTTCCATGATAACCTTACTTCTAGTACCTTCTTTCACAGTTTTCTAGATCTACTGAAGCTATTGCCCAGTTATCTTTTTTTTTCAACAGCAGATGGTTTATTAATGTCCATGTTACACTATTGTATGAATCAAACATGCTAAGAGATCCCTTTTCTGGGGTTCATCTTCTTATCATGAGTATCAGTGAAGATCCATAAGTATAGAACAATTGGAAAGAATGCATTCTGAAAAAGTTCCTTGTGCATTGATTAACCCTGTTCCCCAGCAAGTGCAAAACAATCTCTATGGCTCTCAGAGTTATTTAGATTTCGCCATGAATGGGCTCAGAACTACAGATTATCAGGGCTGGGAAGGATAATAGAGTCTTTCCAATAAAATCTTAATTCATTAGTGCAGAAATTAATAACATAGCCAATATTTTATCAGTTTTGACTTTTAAAATGTAATGTTTATATGATTCAGCTAATACACGAAGCGGATCAAGCCCCAACACTTGCCCAGTGAGACGTCTCTAGGGCAGAGCCCCTGCACTATGTAAATTCATCTCAATGATACCACTTGCTTTGTCTCTCACTTTGCTTACCTCTCATTAAATTTTTTGAAAAAAACTTGGTACATATTTAGAACTAAAGGAGAAAGAAAGAAACTATATCAAAGTTTTCCTCAAAGGAAATTAGAACATTTCAAATGAAGATGAATGATCGAGATATATTAGTATAACTCTTTGCCAGCCGGGAAGCATCCTGAATCATTTCTTTTGTTCCAAGCCATTCTGTTATTATCTAAACAGACTCTTCTCAAGTGATGAGTGAGTACCATTCCAAAAATCATTTGTAAGTGAGTTGCTCTATATCTTGGAAGACATTTCCTATACAAATGGCATAAGGAATGATTATGATGTACCCTGACCAGCCTTGCAAGTAACTTTAACACACAAGATACCTAAATGTATTAGAATTATTTCAAAATACATCTAACCACCAGCTGTGCCATTATTTATAAGAGATAGTTGCTTTCTTAATTCTAAGCCTTCCCTCTCAATAGTAGCAGCCATGCCCAGCATTGATGCAGAGCCGGGCTTCACTGTGGGTAGGTTCGTGGATGTACTCAGGAAGTATCAAGGAACTTTTTTTTGCTCAACCCAGTTCTGTATCTACATGATAGAAAGGGTGTCTCAGGACAACCACTCACCAGTTGTTCAGAATCAAAAGATAAAAGAACTCTACCTATGAGGAGATGGAGCTGTAGACTTTTATGGAAGTGCTTTTTGACACAGTTGTTTATATACTGAGAACTACCTAATTTACATATTTTGGGCTTGTCATTTGTTTTTTTATTTTATTTTAGAAATTATACTATTTTTGTGTCTTGCTTTATGGTAATTTGAGAGCTGCATTTAATTACAGCTATACTGAATGACTTCAGTATTTCTTGAATCTGAAATTTTCAAGTTCTTTTGTATTCAACCCAGTATTTTATTTTCATTCTACTTCATGATTTTTGGTAATGTGCACTGTGGCAGCAAAAACTTTTAAACTTAAAAATTAACTCTGACTTGGCAAAGAAGCTTTGTTTCTGAAAGTAATTATTTGCAGTAATTGCTGTGTTATTTTCTGGAGAGGTAAGATTCCTGGTGTCACAGGGCAACATCACACACACCGTCCCTGGGTCCCTGGGTCTCCTGCTGGCTCCTGTCAGATTAATGTGTGCAGCTCCCCTGCTGAAAAACCCACATGGGTTCTCTTCCTGAGCACCTGTGGAGGAGGAGAGGGTTTTGTATTTTTCCCTTACATTTCTAGTGCTTTATTTTCTTTCTGATTAGAATGAAGAGAATGAGGATAGCTAGAATGTGGATTGGAACACTAAATGTCACTTATTGTAATGCTGTTTTGGACAAAAGTTAATCTCAGGAACAAAAAAGTTGGATTTCTGGCCTTATAACATTTTCACACTTTTCTGTCAAATTTTTTTGTTCAAGAATTCAATAAGACTTTGCTATCTCTCTCTATTGGCCCTCCCCTTTCTGCTCAAATCTTTCATTTTCTACTTCCTTACTTTATACCAACTTTTCTTTAAAAATGAGTAAATATTGCAAATATTGGCTCTTGGTAAAGGTTGGGAAGGTTCAGATGTGGACCTCTTATTATTTAACCACCCAGTGCCTGGGTTGGCAATATTTGTATTTTTTCCTCTTTTCCGTCCCTTATTAGAACTAGCTTTTCTCAAAGCAGAGTCGTCATCAGTAAACTTCAGGTGCCATAAGCTCCTCTCCATTGTTTTCCTTTATTCTAGGAGAGGAGAAACTTGCAAGTGGGGATAGCTTCATTCTTATCAGGCAGTATCAGACTGTACTTTAATTTGAAGATCACGAGACTAATATCGATCTGAAATACCAAAGAATCCAAGTGCAAAGGGTGATAAGTCTTTCTGATTTGCTGTGCCAGATATTTAAAATCAATTACAAACCCTGCTGGAATGTCTTTTAATTTTTAACAGTTTAACTGTGCAGTCCTATAATATTTATTTCTTTTTTTTAAATTCTTTTTTTTATTTTATTATTATTGTGCTTTAAGTTTTAGGGTACATGTTCACAATGTGCAGGTTTGTTACATATGTATACATGTGCCATGTTGGTGTGCTGCACCCATTAACTTGTCATTTAGCATTAGGTATATCTCCTAATGCTGTCCCTCCCCCCTCCCCCCACCCCACAACAGACCCCAGTGTGTGATGTTCCCCTTCCTGTGTCCATGTGTTCTCATTGTTCAATTCCCACCTATGAGTGAGAACATGCAGTGTTTGGTTTTTTGTCCTTGTGATAGTTTACTGAGAATGATGATTTCCAGTTTCATCCATGTCCCTACAAAGAACGTGAACTCATCATTTTTTATGGCTGCATAGTATTCCATGGTGTATATGTGCCACATTTTCTTAATCCAGTCTATCGTTGTTGGACATTTGGGTTGGTTCCAAGTCTTTGCTATTGTGAATAGTGCCGCAGTAAACAAATGTGTGCATGTGTCTTTATAGCAGCTTGATTTATAGTCCTTTGGGTATATACCCAGTAATGGGATGGCTGGGTCAAATGGTATTTCTAGTTCTAGATCCCTGAGGAATCGCCACACTGACTTCCACAATGGTTGAACTAGTTTACAGTCCCACCAACAGTGTAAAAGTGTTCCTATTTCTTCACATCCTCTCCAGCACCTGTTTCTTTATTCTCTCTTTTTTAGCAGACTCTCTTCTTCAGTTAAGTGAATGGTGTAAATGTCTATGGTTGAGTTTCGATGTGTAAACAGCTTTGTAATTCATTCCCTATGCTCTAAAAAATAAGGTCCTTTATCTCAATGAATACAATTTCCAAACAACATTTCTCCCCTTCTTGGTATAATATTATGCTTTTAGTATTTGCTAACTGAAAAAATGTGCAATGACATTTGCTAATAGAGATTTTAAGTGTGTTTTATTAATCACCAAGTCATTTATATATATATATATATATATATGACAGTATGTACAATGTAAGGCATGTTTTATTCAGTTTATAGACAATGCTTAGAGCGCAAATAGATACAATAATCTCTGATCACATCTTCCCGTTGTGCCTCTAAGGCCCCCAGAAGTCCTCTCTTATTTATTAAAACCCACAAACTGCTGTAGGATAATCTGATTGTGTGATTTGTATTAGGGTATGTAATATATTTATGCTAATCATACACATGAGGTTAATGAGGGATCATCAACTATGATCTGTATGAAATGCACTTCTTAACATTATAGAAAACTAAAAGATAAAGATGATTTGATGATCTCCTGGCTTATACTAAATCTGGTATTTGTTATAATGCATGAATCTTAAGCCCCATTCTTAAGGGATGAATTGCCCTGCATATATGTGAACTGCGTTCTTCTTAGCATCACTTAGTCATCGGTTAGGAAGGCTTAGCTGCATTGGTGGTTACACGTAACATACGGCAAGAAAATTGCTTTTATTCTCCTAATTTATTTCTGGTGAATTGCTATTAGCAGTCAATCTACCTTATTGGAAGTCTAAAAGAAATGTTCTACCATATTAATCTATGCTTGACTTTGCTGATTAAGTGCTGCTGGCAGGGAATGTGCAAGGCCTTTAGCTCAGCCTAGACAGTTGTAAATCTAGCTCATTATTCTCTAGATCCCTGTGCATTTATGTCTCTTTCTTAAGTGTTCTTACTCCAAAAGTTTTTGTGTTGTTATTATTTTTTAAATACAATTTGGAAACAATTCCTTTCATTAATATTTGGCTATGACTTAAACCATAACTTCTTCTAGAGAGAGTTGCTATTAAAGGCCTTGGGAAAGCCAGGAATCTAGGGGTAGGGAGTGTGCAGGTTTTACCCATCACAGTATTCTAAGTGTCTAAAAAGAGAACTTCAGCTAGTAAATCTCAACCAGTGTTATATGAAGGAATGAACAAATGTCCACATGACTCTTAACTAGGAGAAACTCAATCACTGTTGTACAGATGACTCCCCACTTATGGTGGCTTGACTTATAATTTTTGACTTAACAATGGGGTGACACCACCATCATAAGTCAAGGGGTGTACTGAACTTATGATGGATTTATCTGGATGTAACCCCATGGCAAGTAGAGGGATATCTCTATTTATTTCTGAGCCCTCATATCATAACACTTAGTAGTTTCCCATTCCCCTTATCTATAAGTGGAGCTATGCAATTATGAGTTCTAGGTATGGGAACTGTTTTCTTGCTTTTCAGAATTTATATCAACATCTCACATGATGAATACTCTCTCTTTAGTCAAATGCAGTCATGTGATTTTGCCACGTGTTTTCATAATTGGCTTGGTTTATGTGGCTTATATGGATCTTAGGTCTTTTCACATTTGACTCTTTCCATAGGGCTGCATTCATTGGTATGGACTAAGGAGTAAGTTACATCGAAATTTAGAATATGAATTATATTTCACTGGTGAGCAGCTAACAATAATAGATTGCTTATTTAATGGCATAATTCGTGATGATATCTGCTGAGATCAGCAACATAGGCCTAGTTAGTACATGACAGTACCACATTATCAAGTGATAATGTAACCATTAACACACTGAGGCTCTTGTAAATGTTTCCCTCATTAAGAAATAATAGAATCCTGGACATATCTGAAAATAAATCACTGGAGACGCAATATAAACAATATCTTTGGTTCTCTCTTAATCTCTACCTCTGTCTTTCAGCTGATAGAGAAAGGGAATTCCTACAGCAAAAAAGGACTTTTCTGTAGCACTATCACAGCGGCATAACCCCTTCAAATTGTTACCGGATGTATTGTCAAACCACCACTGTGCCTGTTCTTTTGCTCAGCTCCCAATAGGCCTTGGCAATTACCCATATCGAGCAACCCTGAGGCTCTGAGGGAAAGGTCTGAGTCTTTACGGCCTTTCAGAGACCTTGCTGTGACTTGGAATTAAGTAGATCTCTTCAGCAGCCAAAAAGAAAAAGAAGGAGGAGTGGGGAGGAAAGAAGAAAAAGTTAATAAAAATCTGCATCTATTATTAAGAATTTGTCTTTGTTTTGAAACCTTGCTTGTAAGAACTTGGAAAATTTAAAGAAAAACAAATTTCCAATCTGCTATGAGGTTGTATATATGAGGCTCATCTTTAACGACATGATATACTAAAAAGACCCTTGAACTGACACATTAAGCCTAAAATGTGAGATTTTATTTATGCCTCTTTCAGAATAAGTAATTGATGACTTCAACTGTCCCTTGAATAAACGTGGGTTGCACTTTAACATGAGAGAAAAAATTAAGGCCTTATTCTTGAAGGTTGCCTGTCAATCTTAATTATTGAGCAAAGTTGTCATGACTATTACACATATGAGTATACAATATTTGCTGGCGATAGAAATATTTCAAGGAGCTATTGTAAATATCGAGGTCTGCCATTTAAATCTGTGGAATTAAAAGGAAAGCAAGTCAATAGTATCCTTTAATATACTGAGTTCTTCAGAGGAGGGTGCAAGTTAAAACTAGGTTATTTTTAATCCATTTATTTAGCACCATGGCCATAATCAGAAAAGAGCATTTTATGTTCACATAGTATTTATTTAGCAGAGTGGTCATAATCAGAAAAGAGCACTTTTTGTTGTTGTTCACAGGTTTCACAGTGAACAATGCTGCTTTGCATAAGAAGAGTTGGCATTATTTAGGTTTTCTTGGCTGTATTTAACACCAATGATTCACAAGAATTCTCATTTATTGGGTAGTATACACTGCCAAGGGCTTTAAATTTTTTTACTTTTATTTTATTTTAATCATTTATTTTTTTGAGATGGAGTCTTGCTCTGTCACCCAGGCTGGAGTGCAGTGGTGCAATCTTGGCTCACTGCAACCTCCGCCTCCTGGGTTCAAGCGATTCTCCTGTCTCAGCCTCCGGAGTAGCTGGGATTACAGGTGTGCACCACCATGCCCTAATTTTTTGTATTTTTAGTAGAGATGAGGTTTCACCATGTTGGTCAGGGGAGTCCCGAACTCTTGACCTCAGGTGATCAGCCCGCCTCCACCTCCCAAAGTGCTGGGATTACAGGTGTGAGCCATGGTACCTGGCCGGATTTAAATTTTTAAATTTCAGTACTGCTATCTCCCAGTCGTGAGACCTTGGGCAAATTATTTAAACTGGCAGGCAGATCATGCTCCCCTAGTTTTCCCATATTCTAATCCCCAGAACCTGTAAATATGTTACTTTACATGGCAAAGGGACTTTGCCGATGTGATTGAGTTAAGGACATTGAGATGGGGAGATAGCCTGAATTATCTGAGTGACTACAGTCTAATCACAAGTGTTAGAGTCAGTAAAAGGATGTGACAATAGAAGTATAAGGGGAGAGAGAGAGGGGAGGGGAGGGGAGAGGAGGGGAGAGGAGGGCAGAGGAGGGGAGAGGAGGGGAGAGGAGGGCAGAGGAGGGGAGAGGAGGGGAGAGGAGGGGAGAGGAGGGGAGAGGAGGGGAGAGGAGAAGAGAGGGGAGGGGAGGGGAGGGGAGGGGAGGGGAGGGGAGGGGAGGGGAGGCTGCTGATCTTGAAAATGGAGAAAGGGACCAGGACCTCAAAAATGTAATTGGCCTCTAGAAGCTAGAAAAGGCAGGGAAACAAATTCTTCCCTAAAACCCCCAGAACACTGACCTTCAGACATTTTTCTTTTGTGCTAGTGAAACTAGTTTGTATTTCTAATTTTCAGAAGTGTAAGGTAGTAAGTTTATGTTGTTCTATGCCACTATATTTGTGATAATACATTAGAGCAGCAATAGGAAGTTTATGCCGTCTCTCTAGATCTCAATTTGTTTAAAAATGAGAATAATTGTGATTTCTATTTCTTACGATTTTTGAGCAAGTCAAATGAGATATAACATATAAAACATATGAGTATATATTAAATATATGCTGCTGATGAAGATGATGATGATGATGATTATCACAATAACACTACTTTACTTCTAGTTGGGAAGAACCTTAACCACTGCTAAAAATAAGGATCATTTATAACTCATTTGATTTTAGATTGTTTTCATCGTTTTCTACTTTCATGTCCCCCAGATAATAAACCTTCTCCCTTTTGTGTGTTTCCAGGAAAGCTAGTCATATTCCTGTTCCCATATTAAATCAGTCAGTCAAATTCACAAGCACTTTTTGATTATCTACCAACTACCCACTAATACATGTGCCAGGAATCACTTGGCTCAATCGTGTTTCCCTTGAATTTTTATAATTTATAGTTTTAAGGTTGGATGAGGTGATTTTTCCCTCCAACAAAAAGCTGCTTTTAAAAGTCTAAGGGTCCCCTGACTGTCTACTGTTTCCCTTTTCAGCACCTATCATGTCCTCAAATGATGCACATGATTAAAAAAAGAAATGTTTTGCTTTTAGAGAAGGTGATGATTTATTGTAACAAGTGTAACATGGTATGATGACAATTAAATGGAGTATAATTAAAGAGTGGTAAGAGTTTATAGAAGAAATAACAGTATGTTGTTATGTTTGAAAAAAGAGTTTGGGTTGGGCAGTAAGTCTTGAGCTAGAATTTGAAGGATTGGTAGAATTTAAATGGGCAAAGGGAATGAGGCAAGGTACTGTAAATTAGAGGGGCATCAAAGAAATTCATTGAGTCCTCTTAGAGACAGAGATGAACAGGGCTTGCGTGGTACAGTTTCGGCTTATATTGGAGTGCAGTTAAGGTTGAATCAGAATGTAGTCAGGCTTTACAGGTATTGCAAATCCTACTATTTTCATTTTTATTTCAGAACCTCCTTAGCAACCATACCCATGCATCTGTAAGTTGAAAATAAAGTCATCTTTTTCCATTTCATTTGTAGAAATTATATGGAATAGTCTAAGCTCTTATCCATCCAACCTGAATCTCAGCTCGGGATGTCAGGGTTAATGACAGCCACTCTCTCTCCTGCCAAATAGCTTGGACCCTCTGATATTAAATGTCATTAACAGCAATGAAGTTCCAACTCTAGACATCATTAAGAGGAAAAAATATCTGATAGGCATATGGAGTAGAGAAGGACTATTTCAAGTATCAAGGGGACTGGTTTAGGGAAGGAACAAAGCAATCAGCAGTTTGTCTTTATTATTGCTCTGCCCAGTCACATTAATATAAAAGGGGCCAGCACATCAGTAAAGTAATAGTGCAGAATGCATTAGCACCACCATTCTTGACAAAATTTTACCTGACTTCTGGGTAGAAGCAAAGAACAGGAAGCAAATGAGATGATTCAAGAAAATAGCAGAAATGGTAAATCAGAGCCTTACATTTAAGTAAGTAACTTACATTCTTCAAAAGATGGTGACTCTTTCCTAAAAAACACTAATACAATAAATAAAAGTGGGAGAAAATAGTCCATTTCATGACTCCAGAGTACATAAGAAAAGACACGGATGTTTTAAGGAAGGTATGTCAGATGTGTCAGAAGAGGTGCATTTCTGTCTATAGAAGCTCCAGGGCTCTGGGCTTGCAATAGTCGTTGCATGGTAATTCTCATGCATGCTTCTTGATGCTTTCATGAGCCTCCAACTATACGCATTAGAATAAAATGAAGCAGCACAATGCCCTGCAGGTTTTTATTGCCTTTGAAATTTTTTAAAATATGATATATAAAAGAGGAATAAAAAACTTTGTTAGTAAATAATCACGAGGAAAATACACGTAATACTACTACCCAAGTCATAACATAGTACATCGCCAGTACCACAGATGCTGCCGCTCTACCCTTGACTGTGTCTATTCCATTATTATTGCCTTCTCTTTCCTTAAAGGTAACCACTATCCTGAGTTTTTGGTAATCACTTTATTGTTCTTTATTATACATTTGGCACCTATATACGAATTCCATGAACACCATAATATAGGTTTGCTTGTTTTCTTTGTGTTGTAGAAATGGAATTATATGATCAGTATTCTGTGTCTGTATTTTTTTAAATTAATGTTATGTTTATAAGATTCATCCACAGTGTTGTATTGCTAGTGGTTCTTGCAATTACTTTTGAAATCATTCTAATGGATATTACATTACACACATGCATCATAGAATAAATGTGTAAACAAGTGGATATATATTTTAGATAATATTTCTGAACAGAATCCCAGTTAAGATAAAAACACATCAGTTCCTAAAGGAATTGTATTAATTTCTAGTGCTGCGTAACAAATTACCACAAACTCAGCAGCCTAAAACAACATCTATTTTCTATCTCACAGTTCTGGAGGTCATATGAGTAAGCCTGACTAGTTTGCTCCCAGTCTCCTGAGGCCAAAATCAAGGTGTTAGCTAGACTAGTCTCTAATCTGGAGTTCAGGGAAATAATTCACTTCCAAACTAATTTAAGTTGTTGGCATAATTCAGTTTCTTGCAACTGTAGAACTGAAGTACGATCTTCTTGCTGATTGTTGGCGGAAGGCCAAACTCAGCTCCTAGAAGTTGCTCTCAGGTTCTTCCACGTGGCTCTGCCCATCCCCAAAGCCAGCCAGGACACATCACATTTCAGGCTTTCAATCTCTCTGACATCCTCTTCTGCTGCTAGCTGGAGAAAACTCTGCTTTCAGGTTATTAGATTCATGTGATTAGATTAAGCCTGACTGAAAAATCTCTTTTCTTTGGTCATATAATGTAGCATAATCATAGGCATAATACATCATCATATTTATAGGCTCTGCTCACACTGAAAGGGAAAGAGGTTTTATAAGGTGAGGGTCATTGGGGCATCTTAGAGTTCTGCTTGCTGCAGGTGTGAAGAAAAGAACAATTAGAATCCAGGGCCTCATTACATCCCTCTGGTGCTGTACTTAAAATGAGCTGGGGCACCCATACATCTTGAAAAATTGAAACCTACCTTCAGTAGAGAAGGCTACTATTTGGCATGCTATTTTTCTCTATTCTTTAAGATACATTTATTGGGCATATGCTATAAATAAATCACTGTGGATGGATGCAAAGATTATGTGACAATTGCATAATAACCTACAGTGCAAGGTAAACTATAACAACATAGTCATTAGAACTCGATATGAATTCAAGGGAGAGTAAAACTACATTCTGCTAAGAGTGTTGAAGAAGGCTTTAATGTTTGATTATTATAAATTTAACATACATCTTTGCCTCTGGTCTGTCCTCCTTATTTCCAGTCTCTTCACAAACCTCTTTTATTAATTTAACAGATATTTAACATAGCACTTACTGTCAAGCACTCTTATAAACCCTTTTCATATCTTAACTCATTTTACCTCACAACAACTCTCTGAACTAGCTATACTATTAGGATCTCATTTCAAAGGCAGAGTGAGGTGGGTCATGCCTGGAATCCCAGTACTTTAGGAGGTGTAGGGGGGCGGATTCATTGAGGCCAGGAGTTAGAGACCAGCCTGGCCAACATGGTGAAACCCTGTCTCTACTAAAAATGCAAAAATTAGCCAGGCACGGTGGTGTGCGCCTGTGATCCCAGCTTCTTGGGAGGCTGAGGCATGTGAATTGCTTGAACTTAGGAGGCAGAGGTTGCAGTGAGCCAAGACTGTGCCACTGCACTCCAGCCTGGGCAACAGAGTAGACTGTCTCAAAAAAATAAAATAAAATTAAAAAATCTCATTGTATAGGTGAAAATACCCAGGCACAAAAGTTAAATAGCTTTTACAAGTTTGCACAACTAGTAAGTGTCACATCCAGGGTTGAGCCCAGGCACACACTGGCTTCAGAGTTTTTGTTTTTAAACTGTTATGTTATAGAGCTCCTCAATCTAGATAAAACGCAAATTTCCCCATGTTATTTCTAGTTCGTGTTTTATGGATTATCTAGGGCAGTGGTTCTCAGCCAGAGTTAATTCCCCTTTCCTTCTGGTCCCCAAATGGGAATAGCATCTAGAAATATTTGGAGACATTTTTTGTTGTTTGTCATAACTTGAGAATACTATTGGCCTCTAGTAAGTAGAAGTCATAGATGCTGCTAAACATTATAATTCTTTGACTCCCACATAAAAGAATTATGAAGCTCAAAATGTCAATAGTGTTGAGGTTGGGAAACCCTGGTGTAGGCCTGCCCCATTATAACAGGATTAAGTCAGAGATTGCTCACATGACAAAGTGTTTGTCTACCTGGCTTTTTTCCCATCATGCTTATCCATCCCTCCTAGTATTTAGGATCACAAGGTGCATTCACAGTGCTGTTTCTTAATGCTGTGATTACTTATTCTCAACACCTATCCTTTCACCCACAACAATTCCTATTTACTCATTCTTTGAGTCTTAGCTTAGGCCACCATTATTCATGAAACTTGTCCTTCAACACCAGTCTGGGTGACGTGTCCTCTTACGATCATTTCAAGTTACCCTCTGGACTTGTGAATAGTTGCAGTTAAGATGCTAAACATTCATTAACTCTTTCTTTGCTCTTTTTTTCCCATGACTTTGGAAGGGAGCTGAGACTAGCAGACTCATGTAAGTGGCATGAGCGTCTAGTAGGATGTGATTTCTGGCACAGATACATTCAGTAATTTTAGTTGAATGAATTAATAAATAAAAGTAGTAGTCTTCTCAGGCAGCCATGACAGAGCCCCACAGACTAGGTGGCTTAAACAAGAGAAATTTATTTCTCATAGTTCTGGACACTAAAATTCCTAGATCAAGGTATTAGCAGGCTTGGTTTTTGTATTACTCTTTTCTCACACTACTATTAAAAACTACCTGAGACTGGGTAATTTATGAAGAAAAGAGGTTTAATTGTCTCATAGTTCTACAGTCTATACAGGAAGCATGGCTGGGAGGCCTCAGGTAACTTACAGTCATGGTGGAAGGCAAAGGGGAAGCAGGCACCTCTTACCTTGGAGGAGCAGGAGAGAAAGAGTGAAGGGGGAAGTGCTACACACTTGTAAACAACCAGATCTCATGAAAATGCACTCACTATCATGAGAACAGCAAGGGGGAAGTCTGCCTCCATGATCCAATCACCTCCCACCAGGTCCTTCGCCCAACATTGGGAATTACAATTCAATGTGAAATTTGGGTGGGGACCGAGCTAAACCATATCAGTTCTCCTGTGGCCTCTCTCCTTGGCTTGCAGGTGGCCTCCTTTTTGTTATGTCCCCACATGGCCTTTCCACTGTGCATATGAGCTCCTGTGTCTCTCTCTCTTTTCATAAGGACATCAATCCTATTGGATTAGGGCCCCACTCTTATGATCTCGTTTAACCCTAATTACCTCCTTAAAGACGCTGTCACCAAAATATTAGGGTTAGAACTTCGATATGTACGTTTTAGGGGCACACCATTTAGTTTATTACAAATATGAAGTGTCAAAATAAAGGAAATGTCAGTCAGAAGACTGCTTCCTAAATCTAGTCATTTGATAGCATCTCTGTTATTGAAATCTTTAAAAATGTTTTTGATCAAATCTGTTCATTTTTTTTCAAACAAATGTGTTTATAGCTATACATAAAAATAAATAAAAAGTGTGCATACAAAGAGATGGAATACAAACACAATAATATTATTAAATTGTAGCCAAAGTGTTGCCTATGGAAAGATGTGAGCTGGTGTTTGTGTCTCTTTGTTGTTAAAAAATTAGCAAATATTAGAGAGATATATATAAAATTCACTTGCACTATAGCAATCTAGTTAGAAAGAAGGAAAGTAAACTGAAAAGAAAGACGGAAGTCTTATTATGAAAGTCAATACTATTTCTCATCTTTACCAAATTAGATGCATTCGAAACTCGGGCACCAGCTAGATTACAGTCTAGGATGTGTTAGGAGGAGTCTAGTAGGGGGTTGAGCCTTCTGTGGCTGGATTAGGGTAGGAGACTGTGTGTGCTGACTGCTGGCTAGGGTTCCATTTGTTTGTTACTCTCTGCATAATTTGATATCATAGAACTAAAAGTTACTCTTGGATTTCAAGTATCCTGAAAATTTTACCATGAATAACTTTTCGAGTTCTAAGAGTATTTGCGCACATGCCTTAAAATCCCTTTAAATCTTACAATGCTAATTTGATTCCCATATCCTAACCATGTTTTATTTTTGGTGGCTTCATACTCTAAGTTATAATTTAGAGAGTGACTTTCTAGTACAGTCAGCCTTCTGAATCTGTGGATTCTGCATCTGTGGGTTCAACCAACCTCTGCAAGAAAATTTTGGAAAGGAATAGTATCTATGCTGAATATATACAGACCCTTTTTCTTGTCATTATTATCTAAACAATTGAGTATAACTACTATTTACATAGCGTTTGCATTGTATTAGGTATTATCAGTAATCTAGAGATTATTTAAAGTATATTGGAGGATATGTATAGGTTATATGCAAATACTTCACCATTTTATGTGAGGGACCTGAGCACTGGTAGAGATTGGTGTCCTCTGGAATTCCTGGAACCAATCCCTCAAGGATACATGGGACAATGGTAATCTATGGCAAGGAGTCTCACATTTGGCATGCATCAGAATTACCTGGAGGCTTCTTAAGACACAGATTGTTGGAGCCCCATTTCCAGAGTTTCTGATTTAGTAGACCTTAGGTGGAGCCTGATAATTTGCATTTCTAACAAGTTTTCAGATGATGCCAAGGCTGCGTTTTTGGGGACGACACTTTGAGGACTACTGCTCAATGGGAATCTGGTATTCATAAAAAGCGCTGGCTTGCTCCCTTGGAGGATCTGCTTGAAAAACGACCGCATATTGCTCTTCCAGACTCAGAGATTAAAGGCATATGTAGATGTAGTTTTCTTCCCAGAACAGCTTGGAAGCACTGTTGGTATTTTGAGTGCAGCTCCTATTTGACCTTTACTCAGTCATTGAAGACTGATTTGTTGGGAGTCTTCATTTGCCAGGTTCTGTGATGGATGTTTGACATGCAACAGTGTGGACAGGTGAGGTTGCTGACTTTATACAGATTATGCTGTTTACAAGCAGTTATGTGTCTATTTTAGTCAATGTATAAGCTCACAGACCCGGGAATCAGATTCAGCCTCAGTTTGCCAAAATTTAGGCTTGAGACCTTGAACAAATTATACAACTTTCCTGGGCCCCAGGTCCCTTTTTGCTAAACTGGAATTAGCATCACATTTAGTTACTCAAATATTTCTGGAAGGATATGGTGTTAAAAGGAGAAAGGAAAAAAAAACCCTTATTTCTTTCTCTTACTATTCAGGTAACATAATGGAATAAACCCAAACAGCCACCGTAAAATACAAATTTGTATAAAATACAAATAAAGTACAAATTTGTGTGGCATATTAGATTGGTTGTTTAGAATCCTGTTTAATAGGAATTACCGCTTCTGCTCAGGACCTGATATAGCAGCAGCTATATAAAGTATGTGCCAAACATCACACAAATCAGGCAATCACTTTGAAACCATCTGGATCATCCTGTAGCATGTCTACCAGGAAAACTTTTCTCTCTTTCATGAGGATTAACTCTACCTGTTAGCAGCTATGCTAGCTCTTGTATCACATATGCTGAGATAAATCAGCACCCTACATCCAGACAAAGGTAGAACAGATTTTTAAGAGACATTTGACAATTAGAAAAAATTATTAGGTTCCTGGCGAAACCTAACAGACAACATAAGCCATCTCCTTCACTTGCAATCATTGTATTTTTCTTCTAAGAAATCTAGAGAATATTAGCTCTGGAGCTATACAGTCCTGAATTTGAATCCTGACTAAGCTACTTATGAGTTTGGTTATGTCAAATAGGTTATTTCCACTCTCTGAATCACAGTTTTGTTGTCTATAAAATGAAACTAAGATATAACTCATAGGATATGATGACAACTGAATAATAATAACATAAAATAGGTAGCAACATAGGTGACATATAGTAGGTGTTAAATTTTATTAAAAAACAGCTTATAACCACAGTACTATCTCAAAAAGATTATAAATAATCACTTGGGGCCCAGAAATGATAGTAGTATGCAGGCATAGATTGCTGTAACCTGCTTGTTTTCTGCTACTGCAGCCACACATGGATAACCTGAGGCATAAGGCAGAACAAAGGCTTGGGGAGATACTGCAGTTTTCTCTTGAAATCAGAGCTTGTAACAATGCCTTGGCTTCCTTAGGAAGCAGGAACTAGGGAGCGGGGAGAATAATACAGGGAAAACATTATACATGTGGGTTTTCGAGGTTGCCACTGTGGATACCAAGGGCCAAATCTCCAGGACCTCCTAAGAAGCACTGAGAACTACCTCAGCAACAAACAGGCTGAGAGAGGAACTGGCAGGATGAGGATTATCCTGGGGGGCTTCACTCATACATCTGGGCTACATTTACACATGGATTGAGGGAGTTCCATGATCTTGGATAAGGTCCCCAAAAGAAAGTGAAAAGATCCTCCAAACATCCTTGACAGGTAGAGCGTTGCCAGCAGCAAGTTTCAGTTGAGTCTGAGCTGTGGCTGAGGCCAGAGCTTGGCTGCGGGACTCCAAAGTGTGAAAGTGGAGGAATCTGCTGCATGGAGCTTGAGTGGTTTTGCTCAGAATTATGAGGCCAGCACTTTTATAGCATGATATGGCTCAAATCCACCTTCTTTTTTCAAAATTCCCTAAAATCATTAATCTTCATGTTCATCTTAGTGAGTATTGGCTTATTTTAAGCAAACTAAAAGTTTATACTTGACTTCAAACATTCTGAATTACAACATATGCCCCTAAACATAATGACCAGGCCATGCTAATGGACATCTGCTAGACAAGTGTTTTGCATAATATGGTTCTTCCACTCCCTATGGGAGGATTACCAGTAAGACCCACTACATTAGAATCTCTTAGAATAAAGTATTTTTTTTCTCTCATAAACTCTGTACTGGAAGTCTGGGAATTATACTAGATCTTTTGTAGCTTTGGCTTCTGTTTCTTGTATATTTATTGTCTTAAAATTTTCTTCAGCCCTTACATGGCAGTAGAATAACATTTTAAGCTGGATTTTTTCTGTCTCTTGGTGAAGGCATGGGGAAATAATCACTGGGCCTACTTGTTTTGGTTATATTATGTGCAGTATGTGCGTGAGAGATTCCTTAACTGTCATTTCTATGTGATTGAATGTAAACATGCTTAATGTAGCCCTGCATTCCTTAGAATCATCCTGTCTCCCAGGTGCAGGAAGAAGAGAAAGGTTGGCCACATTATTACAGGAAATGGAGGCTCATAACACTTGAATTTTTTTTTTTTTTTCAGTCCAGATACCAATGTAGCTTGAGCTGAGATTAGAGCCTTAGGCAATATTCTAACATTGTTGAGAAAACAGCTGTCTGGAAAACTGGCATTGTTAATGGCTCATAGGTTTGTTGTTTTGTCTTTAGAAGGAGATAACAACCATATCCGTTTTTCAGAATGCTCTTTTCTCAGAGAGACTATGGTTTTCCTTTCAGACATTTTATAAAAGTACTTAATCTTATTGAACATATGGACAGTGATATCTAGACACAACCGATTTAAGAATAAAGAGAACACTTAAACTCAGATTTCCTTTCTTGTCAGCTGGTATCGCTGGCTAGTTTTATGAAGGGCTTCTAAAAACCTTTTCTCTGTGACTAGAAATATGCCATTTAATGCAGGATGAATAAATGTCCTCTGAGTGTCCTTTTATCACTTTAGGCTCTCAGGACTCAAACAAGTTTGCTAATAAGACTAGAGTGAAAACTTTATTAAACTCTGGTTCGTAATAGATTTTATGGTTTTATTATACAGTTTGACTATATTAGCTTAAGATTGCATTGTATAGCTTCTTAAATTCCATGCCTTTAATAAGTTCTCTCTCCAAAAGGGTCTCTCTATAATGACAATGTAATAGCAACAGGAGAACTTAAAGATTTGAGAGCATTATATTTTATAACCATTATCTGTAATAGATCAGACAGTGAAAGTTTGTAATTTATTATGTCATAAATGGGTAATCATATATGTGGGTGGTGGAACTGATTGGAGAAGTGAAATGGAAGCTATTGGAGCTAAAATTCTTTGGGGCTGGCTAAGTGCAATCTCAGTAATATCATTTCTTAGTTAGCCATGTTAACACCTTACTTATATGGGAGGCTCTCACCAAACTTTGACAATGGTTCAGAACCCAATCTAGACCCTAAAACTAAAACAAAAAAATTACACACACATGCATACACACATGCACACATACATAATACATATATGTGTGCATGCGTGAGGGTTTAAATGACAGCAGACCACTGCTTTATTTATATACCTGATAGCTATAGTTTTCTTACATCCCCCACACTGCCCCCCTCCCCCCGTTAGACCATGAGCAATTACTTCTTTCTGCCTTAGTTACATCATCTGTAAAACAAAGATAATAATACTAGTCACTTCCTAATGGGTTTGGGTATACATGTCTGTATGTGTGTATATGTATATACATTCTGCCCAACATAACCCTGTTACAGAATGTGCACAAATGACTCACAGCTGATTTGGTTTCATCTTACATAGAATGCTCACAATTAGAAGCACACCAAAAAACACAATTATATTATTAATAATAAAATATAGCTTAGAGCTGGTTCATATATAGTGTTTAACATAGTATTTAATATCAGCAGACCTGTCTGAATGCTTTACCTATAAATTCAGTCTACTATTGTAATCTTTGTTTTACAAATGAGGAAACTGAGGGAGAAAGGGGTGATTTTTCCCAGTCTGTCAGTGGGGATAGAGGCAGAAAAATTGTAACTATCCTGTGAATTAATTCAGAAAGCAGCAGTGTGCAATCATTTACTGTTGGCGAAGGCATCCTTCAGTGACCTCTTCAAATGACATCGTGTGCCAGCCAAATATAATACGTGGGGCTCATCCTAAAGCACACTAAACGGAAGGACTCACTTGGTGTGTGCTTTAAGACAAAGAAGTGTCTAATATATTTGAAAGCTCTTTTCTCCCAAAATAATTTTTTTAAGTTTTGAAAATTAAAGCTCCAATTTCTTTCTTATTGATCAGGACACTAAATGAAACATCTCCTTCATGATTATGTCTAGGGTGATATTCATCATAGTTTTCATAGGTAAATACCAAAACAGCAACTACACAAAAAGAGATTTATTAAAATTTAAGGAAGTGATCTGGAACTTCCTGCTTCAAATACAGGAATTTTAAAGTCAAGTAAAATGTCTTCTTTGTTTGTTGTCCTGTGATAAGCCCTGTCACTCTGCATCAAACATGCTTATAGCCATCCACTTCTTTTTCTGTTGATAATGTCATGAGACAATAATTTACTTATTTAGATTGCTGTTCATTTTCCTTCAAGTTGATAAATAAGAATTACATATTTCGGTATTCATCTTCTTTAAAAATGCTGAACATGAAAGGAGATTCAAGAGTATGCATAGATGCTTTTTAAAGAAAAAAACATTTATGCTTCTGAAATCAGGCTTAGGACTTAACTCCTTTCATATTTCCTGATTGTAATATGACACCACTAAAAAATGGAAAGCTCTGATTGCTGTTTAACAAAGATTTCTGTTTAACAAAGACAACCTTAGACAAGCATATAGAAGGGTAATACGTAAAAAGAAGATATCTGTAATCTCTAACTAAGGTATGAGATATATAGATATCTATTTCATTTATATATATAGACGTATATATATGTGTGTGTGTGTATATATATATATATATATATATATATATATATATATATATATATGACGGAGTCTCTCTCTGTCACCCAGGCTACAGTGCAGTGGCATGATCTCAGCTCACTGCAACCTCTGCCTCCTGAGTTCAAGCGATTCTCCTGCCTCAGCCTCCCCAGTAGCTGGGACTACAGGCGCCTGCCACCACGCCTGGCTAATTGTTTTGTATTTTAAGTAGAGATGGGGTTTCACCGTGTTAGCCAGGATGGGCTCGATCTCCTGACCTCGTGATCTGTCTGCCTCAGCCTTCCAAAGTGCTGGGATTACAGGCATGAGCCACCGAGCCTGGCCACATATCTAGAATATTTAAGGAACTCTTTTAGCAATAAGTTATTTAAGAAAAGAAAAAAGTTAGAAAACAACTAATAATTCAGAAGGATGGAAAACAGCAAGACCAGTAAGCATTTGAAGAGATATTTATTCTCACTATGCATCAAGGAAATACAAGTTAAAGTTAAAGAGCACTTTGCATTTTTCAGAATGGCAAAATTTGGAAAGTCCTAGTGAGAATATGGCAAACTGGAAAACCCAAGGGTATTGTTGATGGGAGTATAAAATTTTCTGGGAAACAATTTTACTATCTGTTGAAAATAAATTATATGCTATCTAGCATTCTCACTTCTGGGTGTAGTAAGTTGTGCATATTCATGCTTGGGTGATAGCAAGGCTTAGAGGGCATACAGTGACTATTACTACATATCAATAGAAAAATAGAATATTTTAAACACAAAACGATTTAAATGGATTAAACACCCACAAGAAATAATGCAATATCATTTTAAGTATATAACTGTATCCAAACACTCAGAAGATACTGGGAAAGTCCTATATTACATATACTAAAGTTATGCTTTTGTGGAAGTGGGAGCTTGGAAGGAAACAAAAAAAGGAAGTATTATTTAATACAAGAAAAGTGGATGATCATTACCCAAGTCAACTATAGGATGAGAATGATTATCTCAATTCTGTGTACTATATTTTCATTCCAGAAAAGGAAACAAGCAAACAAAAATAACTATGCTACATGATCCTCCCTCTTCATTTAATATATGTTGATAGACTAGGATGGTGGGCGGGGCGGCAGTGGGTGCTGAAATTGGAGAGAGTTTTCGGAAAAAAGAGGAAGAGTTTCTGTGATCTATACAAGTCTTGTCTAAAAATATTTGGTGGCTCTCATGAGCCTCACTGACTTTATAAAAATTAAAAAACTTTCAAAATATTAAGCTAGGATTGGTCTATTTACTTCCTATATTACTTTGGTGATTTTAAGTACCATGGCTTCTGATGAGTAACCAACATAACATGCCATAATATAGAGTTTCTTTTGAATGTTATGCTTAACCTGAGGAAGAGAGTAGACAGTATTGGCCACTGAATGTATTGGAGGTTGAATTGTAGCCATCATATACCATGTACAAGAATGTACAAGAGACATTAAGAAATACCATATACAACTAAAAAATTAAAAACAGGTTTTGCTTGAGTGAAATATTACCATCTAGTTTATTTTTTACTGTATTTATACATGACCGATAGTATTTACAATAGTATTTACTATTGGTCATGGCATTTGCAGTTCTAAATAGGAAATGGGTGAATTTAGCAAGTAATTTAATTTTAATAAGCATATCTTATAAAGAGATCAAAGTATATTTCTAAAGCATTTATGAGGTAATATACATCACAGTATTTGTATATTAAAATCTTGAAATCTTCAAGCTTAGGGTTGATTTTTAAAAATAAAAGTTTTCTCTAATTTCATGAAGCCAAATCTTATTTATTAGTGATTGCAATACAATAGAAATACATACATGGAGTTGAAAACGTTGTATCTTTGGTGACATTGAAAAGACTCCATGCAGGGATGGTCTGCATAAAAATACCTTAAATACAGCTGGATAAAAGCTAAGATTGAATATTTTGAAACGATTTATCAACTTTCAACAATACCTAAACTAGTTGTCTAAGACTGGATGTAAGCTGGTATATAGAAACTTCAATAAATGAAAACTGATTGAGCTTCACAGGGAATACAACTGAAAATGGGCTACATGAAACTATCTTTTTGGAGCAAGTGAATATTACCTATCAAAAGAGATGACATATTGGGTATACTCCAAGATAAGATAATTACTATATTTTTAGGGCTAATATTAACGTAAATTCAGATGATCGATAATCTATAATAATGCTTATTGTGCAGCAGTGCAGTCATCTGATTCCTAGTTTGTTGGACTATGTTTTTTACTAGGATTTCAAGATTTCTTCAAAGTATGTATTTTATTTTATTGAATAAAAGAATGAATATATGAATGAACAATAGGTGAAATTATGAAAACAACAAAATAAAAAATTAGAATTATCATAGGTAGGAGAAGGCATGACTACTTATGTAGATATATATATATATATAAAATAAAAGTGGAAGAATCTAGGCTGCATTGGTACTAGGAAATAATACAGATTAAAATTTTAGCAGTCAACCCATATAAAGTTTAGAAACTTATTGAAAATCTGGAACTTTAGGATCAATGTGTTTCCTAAAAGAGAAGTAACGGAATAAAGGAAAAAGACTATAAAAGCTGAGAGCTTTGCAGTACTGTTCTTATAATTTGCAGTTACTGCCAGAAATAAGTTGCATGAGGTGAGGGTAAGTGTCAGAAGAGGCTGTAGCTAATTTTTTGAAAACACTGCTACTTGAAGCATTGATGACATCTATAAAGATGTTTTATTTTTGACCAGGTGGCTAAGATCAAGGTACAGGAAAAATTTGACTATGCTATACTGTTTTGGCCAAACATCAAATAGAAGACCTTGTCTCTTATCATTTATATAATGCAGTGAAGAATATCAATTTGGTTTAATTTGCTCCTTTAGATTAGATATTAAGAAAACATGTATGATCCTTAATTTGTATTTCAAATAATGTGTAATAACAAACACTCCGTATTTGATCTTGCACTCTGGAATGTGCATCTAAAAAGATATCCAGAGTAAAGATTTTTGTAAAGCATTTCTCTGTGATCTGAAACACAAGAAATAATTATTAGATTTATTTATAGGTTTACATCCCTTTTCTTATTTTCTTATTTCAGCAAGTGTTTAAAACTTCTTGCAAACTGTATGTAATAAAGAACAGAATAAAATTTTAGATAAAAGCAAAATAGAGATAAAAAGTAATAAAACTTGGTTAATGCAAACCATATTTGTATAATTGCTACAGATGCAGCTCAAAGTGACTCTCTGATTAATTGTTACAGTAAAAGGAAGTGTATCAGATTTTTGTTCACTGAATTAGAAAAACATTTTAAAATATATTTAATCTCTAATTACACAATTTTTCTTGATATTAAGACCTGATAGGGTCATAACCTCTAAAAAAGGACAATATAGTCAATAATATCTCTAAACCGATTGTGTATGTGTATATATATATATATGTAAAATTCTATAATGAAGGTTTTTTGGAGAAGAGTTGCAAAATAAATCAGTAAAATAGATACACTCATCTTTGATAACATGACTTAATCCAAGGAAACTGTCTCAACAGGGCTTCTTACTCCAAGGTACGTATCACCATAGGGAGTGGCAGTGACGAATGCAGGGATTCTTGTGAACCACCAAAAATTATATGTAAAATATCACATGTACTTTTGTGCATTTACCCTACATACCATTTTTAGAATGAATTGTAGTCCATAAAATTTAAGAACCATTGTCTGTCATATGTACTTTGAGTTAATTATTTCAGTTCTCAATTAGCATTTATAGTTATATCATCTGATGATTTAATACTATTTGTTAGTATTTAAGAGATTGGCTATTTGTATCAACAATGTCAGAAATGAGGGCTCCTTTATTTTGTGGTATTCATGATATTTTACTTAAAATAACTATTTCATCTAATTTATATGTTTTTCCCCTAGAATTTTGCCTTGCAATGTTTAGCATATGTCTGGAAAGTCTTAATTATCAAATAAATAGATGTATTGCAATAAAAGACATAAATGAGCTGTTTCTGAATGAATAATTGGAGAAGGGTTTTACTTTTTCTTATATTCATACTGTTTTAATTAATGAAGCCAATCAAATTCATGTCTTCATATATACCCAGGTCTCTGTCTTTATAAACCAGCAAAATTATATAATTCTTATGAGACAAATTATTTTCTCCCAGCTCAAAGTTTACACTTGCTACCTTGAGGATGCTGGGATCTCAATCTGCTTACAAGCCTAGAGACAGTGTGGGATGACAAAGGTGGAGGATAAAGACAATTGCTCTTCGCTTGGAAGGCAACTGCCCTAGATGAGGTCATTACAGGTCTTTAGGCAAATCAGAGCTTCTGTACTAGAGAGGCGAGGAAGTACTTTTTCTGCTTTTAAAAAAGACCGTGATTTGTGCATGTAAGTGCTCAGATTCATCATAATTTATTATCCTAATGCCCCATTACACTTTTCAGGGTCCTAGTTAATCTCCTAATTTCTTTGAGATATGCCAAAGCTAATAAATTCAGTGTATGTTTAAAAAGCCAGTTTATGTTATAATTTTGCAATCCTTAGAAGTTTCTGCTTCTGCTTTTCAGTTTCAGCAGCCCAACCCTGAATGTACAAGAGACATTAAGATTTTTTTAGGATAAACATCGGGGCTTTCTCGTTCTTTATTATTATTTATGCTAAAGATTTAAACTTTGGGCTTTTTTTAAAAATTTATGTTAAAAAAATCTCCAGTGACATCGGAATAGCCAGCTTGCTCTATTATTACTTGTGTTACTCAGTCTTATCATAAAAATTTGTCACAACAGTTGGCTTAAATACCAAAGATTGCCCCAAATGAACATTTTATTCCAGGGAATTACAGAATGTTTATTTATTTATTTATTATTCATTTATTTTGTTCTTTTTTAAGACAGGGCCTCACTCTGTCACCCTGGCTAGAATGCACAGGCTCACTACAGCCTTGACATCCCAGGCTCAAGCAATCCTCCTACCTCAGCCTATTGAGTAGCTAGGACCACAGGTCCCACAGGTGTGTGGCCCAATACCCAGCTAATTTTTGAAAGTTTATTTTTACTTTTTTAAGAGATGAAGTCTCACTATGTTGCCCAGGTTAGTCTCAAACTTCTGGGCTCAAGCTATCTTCCTGCTTTGGCCTCTGAAAGTGCTGGGATTACAGGCTTAAACTACTGTGCCCCACAGGATAATAATTTATGTAACCATCTTGGCACATATCATTGGGCTAGTGGTAGCCCATTTGCCACTATTTCTATTTTCCAACTTTCAAAGTCAACCAAGTCAGATAAACCAATTTCAGATTCTAATATGTGAGAGTCAGTTTTCTGAAATTTCTCTAATCACCAAATAGTCTCACAGGCAAATTATAAGTATTTTAAACATAGGGATTTAATTCAAGAAATTAGGCAGTCAAATATCATTAAAAGTGTTTGAGTAAGAAAAGTTAAAAGGAAGAGTTAAAGACTAAATCATTTTAGATGCAATCCAGAAGTTAGAAAGCTGCTACTACTACCCATGTTGCTTGCCTTCAAAATTACATTTTATTGATGATGCTGGTAACTAGATCATGGAAATAGGGAATGAAGTCTATTCCCTTGCAAGCACTCATGTCTTTTAGAAGTTGTTTACCAAACACCACAGCCATAGATAAATGATTCCTATTCTATATCTGCCTTATTCTCGCATGATTGCATGTCAGGGGTAGAAACTAAATTGCATCTAGTACCTTTGCCATAAAGAGGTCTGAGAAAAGGCCTTTTAGCCTTTGCAACACAAAGTGAAACATGCATTGTTACACAACCTTTTCAGCATCACTTAACATAGTTTTGTTTTTCTTAAAGCCCTTTGCTCTTGCTATCTATTTAATGATTTTTTATGTTTTCTCTCCTCATACATTTACTGCTATTTTTGAGAATCATTTTCTGGATGGTGTGATTAAGAAAAAATTGGGACAAAAGGATAGGGTTGGTCCATTATTTTTGATATAACAGCATGGGAGACTTCTCTTAATACAAGCCATTTAAATGGAGACTAGAAGTTTGTGTGTGTATGTGTGTGTATGCATACAAGTGTGGGTTAGATTTTAGGAGCAACATCAGTTTTTATTTTCTTCTCTTCTCCCTACCTTCTCTTCTATGAACCATGGAGACCAAATTCTATAGGTGATGGCATCACACAGGGAAGGCCTCCCTGTGTAACTTCTTGAAGGAAGGCCACATAAGAGCACTATTCTATTAGAAAGAACAACAGTGACAGTCACATGAAGAGTAAATAATTTTTACTTTGCTTTAAGGCATTTAAAATAAAAAAAAGAGCATTTAGCTTTTTGAATTCATAAAGGTTTAGGGTTTATTGGAAAAAATGCTTAAAGGAGATGAAGAAAATGTGGATGTAAGCAATAACATGATTATCATGATGAGCTATTACATTTTGGCTGGGTAAGAACAGGTGGAGTTTATAGACAGTATTGTGGTCAATATCTTCATGCCATCAGTAATTGAAAGACATTGATTATAAGGGTGAGCAAATGAGAAGATTACAACAGTATATAAGAAATGCTTTTTTAAAGTACATGTTGGTATTAAGGTTTGATGAGATGTTTATGTCCTTGTGATCTCAATATTCAGGCCATTATCATAGGAGTGAGTGGTTGAAGAGAAATAAAGGAAAAATAAAATCACCGACTATGAGGAGATCAACAAACTGAGAGGCCAAGGGTTTATAGAGGACCATTTGCAAAACATTCAATTCATCCATTCCAATATCATAAATATTGTAGTTTTAGCAGATGAAGCCAGAATAGCAGAAAAGTCATATTGGAACTCCCTTGACCCTTTTCTCCTTACTTTGTATAGAATTCATTTTGATGAAGCCAAGATAATGTCACATATAAAAATATGGACTTTGGCATCCGACTGCCCAGCTTCTGATCTTAGTTCAGTCACTTACTAGTTAAGTGGCACTTGTCAATCTGCTTACTCTTGAAAGCTAAGATTATTTTCTGATGTAAAGACAATTTTTGAAAATTAAATAAAGAAAAATAATTTAAATATCTTGCCAATTAAGTGATTGTTATTATTGTGCAATGTCATGGCTTCCACCTTTGTTCAATGACCTGGCATTAAAGTTCATCACTAAATTTACTATAGGGGCATAGGCAAGGACAATATTCACTATGTCATTCATTGTTTCTCACATAAACTCCTTATTTTATACACACACAAAAAAAAAGCAAAAAGAGAAAGAAACTTCCAGATTGAAATGCGAGGAGAAATTTTCTTCCACTGAGAAACCATTCATATTTTCTTCAAATTCTCAGCAAATCATGTTGATGGATGGTCAGCAACCCTTTTTCAGCTTTAGTAACTAGTAATTAGAGTCATACTTGCGGCTTAACTTTAGTATAGGAAAGGACTCTGTGAATACCGTACACACATTCTCTTCTGTCCATAACATTTTATTTTAATTTAGATTTAACATTTATTTATTTTTAACTGCGTTCATTCTGCAAGTTGATTCAATACCGTGTGTGTGTAAGAATAACATCAATATTCCAAATTCTAAAACTACAAAGTGTTGAAGAAGAATGGAGGTCCAAAAGAAGATTTCTACTGCTATAGATATTTTCTTTATTTTTCTTTTTAAGAATTGTAGTGAAAGGCTTTTTCTTTGGGACAAGGATGATGCCATTTTCTTTCTGTGAGGTGCAACTTGAGTCAGTTTGATCCTGCTGACAGTGTCCTAATACATTTCCTCCTGCACGCCTCATTTTGATTTAAAAGGTTAGGTGTGCATCATCTTATTTTTTAATTTCGTCCCATCTATGCTATAATTATTATAGCAATTCTTCTACATTGCTTTATTATTGCAATTCTTTACACTGAAATTCCTAGAGTCTAACAAGAATTCTAGAGTTATTTTCCTAATTATATGTTAATAGGTATTTTAATGGAAAATGAGATTAAGAATGTATTATTTCTTGCTCTATTGTTTGAATCAAGCAGATACTTTTATAACATTCTATGTTCATCGCTGCAAGTAGAGCTGGCTGCACTGTGGCTAAGATACTATGTCAAGTAGGACAACTGTGAGCATCTTTGAGAAATTGCTTAGTGTTTAAATGTTTCTTACTTTCCATATCTGCAAATGATTTCATCTTTGCCCTATAATCTGACAGTCAAAATATAGGATATTCTATATATTTTACTATCAACTGTGGTTAAGTCAGTTGTATTTTATCCAATCTCCTACTTATGTTGAAACTGAGAGACCTGAGACTATATCATTGACTTTAAAGCCTTCATAAGGAAGTTTCAATGCATGCAAATACACAAGAAGCAAATGAACAAAGTGCTGTTGCTATCAGCCCTGGCAACGGCTCGCTGAAATCTAATAACTTAAATAGAGTACTCTCATTTTTTCTCCTCTAGATAAATTTATATTTTATCTTAAGAGACATTTGTACACCTACTGTATGAACACTAAATTCTTGAAAGACAGAAGAAAAACAACAAAGTAGTTCAGGCTTCAAGAAGCAACTCTTATGTGCATAGCATTACCTAAGTTACTTGGAAAAATGTGTTTTTAATAGCGTGTGCTCTGATGAAGTAAACTTTTGCAAATTTCTAACAGAAAACTACAAGCATGCAACATTTGGCATGGAGATAACTTTTGAGAAGAGTTCAGAGCTCAGGAAGCCTATTTCAGTTTCAGATTCCCAACTCCTGATTTTCAAGTTCTCTAAAATTTGTCTCTGCTTTATATTTTTCAATCTGATTTTCCACTACAATTATACACATTTTCTACTTCACTCAGGCTGATATCCTTTAATTCATTTAGTGAAATTGCATTGAAGGTCTCATGTGTAAGATATTGCCCTAGGAACTGGGGATTCACAGTGCACAAGTTACTAGTACCTTAATCACTTTGCTCATATTATTTTCTTCTTCCAGGAATAAACTCTCTCATATTCTCCAACTACTAAATTACATGATATCATCGAAGGTATGATAAAATCTATTTCCTCTTCCACTCACCAAGCTTTCTCCAATTTCTAAATATCACATTGCCTTTATTTATTGAATTTCTTTAGTAGTCTGCATCATACAGTATAGTGGTATTTCAGTGTTCCTTTTTACAAGAAATAGTTTTTATTTCCTTCCTACAATGTAAAATATTGAGTGAAGGAATCACATATTATAATCAAGTCTTCTTTCTACTGTATCATAAGACTTGTAGGGAACCACACATTTTTCTCGTTTCTTTAAACTCTCTAAGTCCCACCCATTATTCTCAGAGTAGGGACTAAATTCCGTTATATGGCTAGAAGGACATTCATTGATATGACAACGAATTAGTTCTAAATTTAGCTTGCAATATTTCACATCCAGATTCACAAACAAGACTGTTCTGAAATTTGCTTTTCTTGTAATATCCTGGTAAGCTTTTAGTAGCAACATTATGCTTATCTTATAAAACAAATAGGACATAGTTATTTCTTCTTTCTAGTCTCTGGAAAATGTTGAGTAATATCTTGGTAAAGAGGCTTGAGGGAAAGCTTTTAATTATTTATTAAATTTCCTTAAAAGATACAGCATTTTTGTTTTATTGTTATGATGGTATCAATGTTGATGAGTTGTATTTCTCTAGAAATTGTCTAGTCCATCTAAATATTTTAAATTTAGTCATCAAAGTTGTTTATAATATTCTTGTATTATCATTGCATTATCTGTTTGTTTATAGTACTGTCCTCTTTTTGCATTATTTATACGGATGCTTTGTATTTTTGATATTTTTAAAACAAGAATTGCCATAGGTTAAATCATTTTTTTCAAGAACTAATTTTTGGCATTGTTGATTTTCTCTATTATATGCTTATATTCTAATTTATTACTTTCTTCCCATTTATTTACTGTTTCCTTCTTTGATACTCTTTAGGTTTAATTTTATATGGTTCTCAGATTTCCCATGTATCCCCTACCCCTACACATGAATAGCCTTTCCCTACCCCCCATCAACATGCCCCACCAGTGCACTACATTTGTTACAGTTGATGAACCTATATTGATACATCATTATAACCCAAAGTCAAAAGTTTGCAGTAGGGTTCACTTCTAATGTCATATATTCCACGGGTTTTAACAAATGTATAACACATATTCACCATTATAGTATCATACAGAATAGTTTAACTGTCCTAAAAATCTTCTGTTCTTCACCTGTTTATCCTTTCTTCTCCCCTAACTCCTGGACAACTACTGGTCTTTTTACTATTTCCATGGTTTTGTATATTCCAGAATGTCATCTAGTGGAATTGTACAGTTTGTAGACTTTTCTGACTGGCTTATTTCACTTAGTAATATGAATTTAAGTTTCCTCCATTATCTTTTCTTGACTTGGTAGCTTATTTCTTTTTAGCACTGAATAATACTCCATTGTCTAGATACACCATAGTTTATCCATTCACCTACTGTCTGTTATATTGCTTGCTTCCAAGTTTTGGTGACTATTAATAAAGCTGCTAAAAATATCTGTGTGCAGGCTTTTGTGTAGTCATAAGGTTTAAACTCATTTGACTAAATATCAAGAAGGCGATTGTTGTATCATATGGTAATTGTGTATTTACTTTTCTAAAAAACTGCCAAACTGTCTTCCAAAATGTAGCATTTTGCATTATCACCAGCAATGAATAAGACTTCTTGTTGCTCCACCTTCTCACCAGTACTTAGTGGTATTAGTGTTCTGAATTTGGCTATTCTAATAAGTGTGTAGTGGTATGTCGTAATTTGCATTTTTCTACTGACATATGACGTTAAATATATTTTCATATGCTTATTTGCCATCTGTATATGTTCTTTGATGAGCTGTCTGTTCAGATATTTTTCTCATTTTTAATCAGGTTATTCTTTTTATTGTTGTGTTTTAGGAGTTCTCTGTATATTTTGGATAACATTCCTTTATCAGAAATGTCTTTTGCAAAAATTTTCTCCTAGTGTGTAGCTTGTCTTCTCATGTTCTTGGCAGTGTATTTTGCTGAGTAGAAATGATAAATTTTAGTGATGTTCAACTTATGAACTCTTTCTTTCTTGGATTGTTCCTTTGGTGTTGTATTTAAAATGTCATTGCCATGGCCAAGGTCATTTAGATATTCCCCTCTGTTAACTTCTGAAAGTTTTCTAGTTCTTCAATTTACATTTAGGTATAATGCATTTTGTGTTAATTTTTGTGAAGGGTGTAAGGTCTGTGTCTAGATCTTTTTTACCTTGTGGATGTCTAGCTATTCCAGAACCATTTGCTAAAAAGACTATGTATCCATTGTATTATCTTTATTTCTTTGCCAAAGATCACTTGATTATATTTATGTGGATCTGTTTCTGTGCTCTCTCTTCTCTTCCATTGCTCTACTTGTCTACTTTTTTAAACCAATACAGTACTGCTTTGATTACTTTAGTTTTACAGTAAGTTTTGAAGCTGGGTCATGTCAATCTTATAATTTTTGTTCTCCTTTAATATCATGTTGGCTATTCTGTCTTTTCCTTCTCCACATATTTGTCAATATCCATGAAATAAATTGCTAGGGTTTTTATTGGGCTTGCATCGAATCCATTTATCAAGTTGGGAAGAACTGATATATTGACAATATCAATTCTTCTTATCCATGGACATGGCATGTCTTCATTTATTTAGTTATTCTTTGATTTTTAATCAGAGTTTTGTGTATTTTATCCACATAGATCTTATACATTTTTTTTTTTACCTTTATTTGTAGGTATGTCATTTTGGAGATGCAGATGTAAATGATATTTTTCTTTTAATTTCAGATTCTCCTTTTTTATTGCGTGTATACAGGAAAGCAATTGACTTTTGTAAATTAAGCTTATATCATGCAACCTTGCTATAATAGTTCATTAGTTCTAGTAGTAATTTCTCTTTTTTGTCATTTTTCCCCAATTTTCAGCATAGAAGATAATGCCATATGCAAGCAAAGACAATTTATTTCTTCTTTCTCAATATATATACTTTTTATTCCCATTTTTTATCTCATTGTATTAGCTATGGTGTTGAAAATGAGTGGTAAAAGGGGACACTTTTGTTTTGTTCTCAGTCGTAGCGGGAAAGTTATTTCTTACCAGTATGTATAATGTTAGCTAAAGGCTTTTTATAGGTGGTTTTCATTAAGTTGAAGAAGTTCCGTTCTATTCTTAGTTTGCTTTATCATAAATTGGTGTTGGATTTTGTCAAATGTTTTCCTACATCTATTAATATGTTCAAGTGATTTTTCCTCTTTAGTCTGTTGCTAATGATGTGATGCATTAACTGAATTTTGAATATTGAATCAATCTTGCATATCTGTAATAAATTTCACTTCGTGTTAGTTTATAATTCTTTTTATGTATTGTTTAATTTTATTTGCCAATATTTTGTTGAGGACTTTTGCATCCATGTTTATGAGAGATTGGTCTGTAGTTTTCTCTTCTTGTAACATCTTTGTCTTGTTTCAATATTAGAGTAATGCTGGCTTCATAGAATGAATTACAAAGTATTCCCTCTGCCTCTATCTTTTGAAAGATATTGTAGAGAATTGTTATAATTTCTTCCTTAAATATTTAATAGAATTAACCAGAGAACCCATCTAGGCTGAGAGCTTTCTATTTTGGAAGGCTATCAATTACTGATTTAATTTCTTTAAAAAATATAGGTCTTTGACATTGTTTTAAGAAATAACTTCTTTCTTGGACAACTGATTTCAGTCGTCCTTCTTTGTTCACATTAAATTTTCCTGTAACACTGAGGAAACTTAACTGCATCCATAAATTTTGATATGCTCTATTTTCTTAACCGTTCAGTTCAAATATTTTCTAATTTCCACTGCTTTTTGTCTCTTTCCTAACTCCCCCTGCCCTCCAGTCATTTAAAAGTGTCTTGTTTAATTTAAAACACCTAGAGGTGTACTGGGTGTCTTTTGTTTTTGATTTTTAGATTTCTGCCATAGCAGTAAAAGAAAATACTTTAATTTCAATTCTTAGGAATTGAGAATTATGACCTTGAATATAATCTATTTTGGTAAACATTTTATATGACTTGAAAAATGTTGTTGTTTTTATTTTCTCTGCCATTTGTGGGCACCATTCTATGTGTGTCAATTAATACAAGCTTGCTAGTAGTATTGTTAATGCTTACTCTTTTTTATTATTTGTTGAACAAATAGGTTAATTTTTTTTTGAGATGAGGTTCTTGATATGTTGCCTAGCTGGTCTCAAACTCCTGGTTCTCAGCTTCGTAAGTAATTGGAACTATAAGCACATACCACCACACCCAGCTTAATTTTTAAATTATAATTATTTTCTCATAAACTGTAGTTTGGTATGTATTTTTTAAGCTTTATATTTTAGACTACGTTATTAATAGCATACAAATTTAGGATGGTTATATCTTATAGTGGAGTAACATTTTATCTCTTGATTTTCCTTGCTATAAAGTCATTTTATATAACATTACTATATTTGCTTTATTTTATCATGTTTAAACCTTTTTATCATTATAACCCTTGTCTCTCTACTGATTGATATTCTCATAAAAATAACTTCTGTTTTGTTATTTAAAATATTTTAAATGTAAAATCACTGTATTTTATTTGGAGCACTCACTGCACTTACGTTTAATGTAGTTATATTTTTATGTTTATATTATCTTTCTGCTTTTTGTTGCTCTTTCTCCCTTTATGCTTTATTTGGGATCAATCATGTAATTTTACTACTCTCTTTCCCATCTTCTAACTTCTATCTTAATTACCTTTTGTTATGCATTTTTTTACTTTTTGTGGTTACCCAGTAATGACAACTTAATTAAATACTACTATAAAATAGCACTTTTAGTGCTTTCCAGACAATGTTAGGATTTTAGAATACTTTAGCTCCATTTATTCTTTTTATTATTATTGTCAGGCATCTTGATTCTCCAATATCCTAATAGCATAAATTATAATAATGTTTTGTACAGTGAATATTCATTTAGACTTTTCCCATTTATCATTTATTGTTGTTTATTTAATTTTATACTTCCTTCTAGATTCCTAACTACAAGTTGAAATTAAATCATTTATCATTGAAGAGGACATATTATTCACCCCACAATATTTACTTAAGATCTATACTTTTCTTCTTTTGTCTCTATTGTTATCACATTTGTCTAAGCCTCCATCAATTTTTGGCATAGAACAATATTGAAGTTTCTTGTACTTCGAATGCAGTACAGAATACAGATTCGAATGTAATCTAACATGAGTAGATTACAATTTTTTGGCAATTAAAAATATTGCTAAATTAATGAATTCACTAAAGATTATTCTGCTGATTTACATGGTAAAATATGAGTAAAATAACACATAATGTACTTCATTGAAAGTATCTTTTGAGAGGATGAGAATACATTATCATACATAAGCAACAATTCTCCTTAAGTCTTTAACTAGTAGCTGACATAAATTAGTTCTATAATTCTGTGACATAAAACCCTGCAACTGCAAATATGTCAGAATTAATTGAGCATTTGCTATATGCCAGGTACTTGAAAGGTAGTTTCTAATTGAAAATCTACAAAAAGTATTTTTGATTTAATATTTTTTTCCATTTACAGATAACCTGAGATTCAGTCAGGTTTTGTATCAGATTTCTTTTGTTGAAGAACTTTCTTTAACATTTCTTGTGACGAAGTCTGCTGTTATTGAATTGTCTCAGTTCTTTGTCTGCAAAAGTTGTTATTTCACTGTCTTTTTTAAAAAAAAACATTTTTGCTGAGTGTGGTGGCACATCTCTGTAGTCCCAAATACTTGGGAGGCTGAGGCAGGAGGATCACTTGAGCCCAGAAGTTCAAGTTAAGCCTGGGCTACATAGTGAAACCCCACCTCTAAAACTGAAAAATAAAAAAAAAAATTCTCATTTGTTACACATTTCATGGGTTGAAGATTTTATTTCAGAGCTTTAACAATGTCATTCAATTGTCTTTTGGCTTGCATAAAAATTGAACTTAGTGTGGGCTTTGTTGTAGCTGTAGTTACCCTTAGTGCCTTATCTGATTCAAGTTTCTTTTAAGTTATTTTGTGCATAATGTACAAGTTGGATTGTCAGAGGGATTGTTCTCAATGACTCTATGTATACAAAGGGCATTTCCATTGTCCTATTTCACACTGAGTCTCAGGCTAGCTTTGCATTCCTGGATCTTCAGGGATGTGTTTTTTTCTATGATTTTGCTCTTTTGCCAGACTAGGATACCTCTAGTGGTTGGGATCTAGAGCGTCCCTTACCATTCTCCCAATGACAGAAGGTTTCACATTTTTTTCTCTGATTCCTTTCCCTAGCCTCAACTATGTTTGCTCCCTACACCCTCACAAAATCCCACTCACCATCCTGTGGTTCAAGATTTTTTTTTTTTTTTCTGTAGGGCACAAGGTTACAGGCAGAACTTTCCTGGAGTGGCTGCTGCTTATTTTCTTCAGGCCTGCTCCACAAAGAGGGACTTTTTTCTGTTTCTCATGTACCCAGGAATCTTTCTTGTGACTTCTTGGAGAAGTTCATGGAAAAACGTCTGAGATTGAGTGTAAAATCCATAGTGCTTGTGGCTCTTGGAAATTCTATGCTCTCAAGCTCATCTGTGCTAGGGTTTTAACAATTTGTTTAAAAATTTAGCTGCAATCTTCTTTCCAACTTACATGACAGTCCAGTTTGTCTATTATGTCCCGCCCAGGTTAGCCAGCAGTTGCATTCCTTAAAGGTACCTGTCTTTCCTCTGATTTTAGTCTACTTGTTTCCCTTGTTACCTCAGCTACCTCAAAACAAGTTATGATCTATTAGATTATTTGTTTTTTTCATGGTGTCCAAGTGACAACAATGCTCTTTCTATTTTTCTGTGTTCTGATTGGAACCCACATTTTTCTGGAGAAGTTTCGCTCAGATGAAAATCATTAAAACTGTTCGAGACCATCCTGGCTAACACAGTGAAACCTCATCTCTACTAAAAAAATACAAAATTTAGCCGGGTGTGGTGGTGGGCGCCTGTAGTCCCAGCTACTCCGGAGGCTGCTGCAGGAGAATGGCACGAACGCCAGAGGCGGAGCTTGCAGTGAGTCCAAATCGCGCCACTGCACTCCAGCCTGGGAGACAGAGCAAGACTCCATCTCAGAAAAAGAAAAAAAAAAAAAAAAAAAAAAAAGGTCATTAAAATTGGTGCATGCTTTGTACGATAAGAAAGTTACACACAATTAAAAGAACTAGAGAAGCAAGAGCAAACACATTCAAAAGCTAGCAGAAGGCAAGAAATAACTAAGATCAGAGCAGAACTGAAGGAAATAGAGACACAAAAAGCCCTTCAAAAAATCAATGAACCCAGGAGCTGGTTTTTGACAAGATCAACAAAACTGATAGACCGCTAGCAAGACTAATAAAGAAGAAAAGAGAGAAGAATCAAATAGACGCAATAAAAAATAATAAAGGGGATATCACAACCAATCCCACAGAAATACAAACTACCATCAGAGAATACTATAAACACCTCTACACAAATAAACTAGAACATTTAGAAGAAATGGATAAATTCCTGGACACATACACCCCCCCAAGACTAAACCAGGAAGAAGTTGAATCTCTGAATAGACCAATAACAGGCTCTGAAATTGAGGAAATAATTAATAGCTTACCAACCAAAAAATGTCCAGGACCAGATGGATTCACAGCCGAATTCTACCAGAGGTACAAAGAGGAGCTGGTACCATTTCTTCTGAAACTATTCCAATCAGTAGAAAAAGAGGGAATCCTCCCTAACTCATTGTATGAGGCCAGCATCACCCTGATACCAAAGCCTGGCAGAGACACAACAAAAAAAGAGAATTTTAGACCAATATCCCTGATGAACATCGATGCAAAAATCCCCAATAAAATACTGGCAAACCGAATCCAGCAGCACATCAAAAAGCTTATCCACCATGATCAAGTGGGCTTCATCCCTGGGATGCAAGGCTGGTTCAACATACGCAAATCAATAAATGTAATCCAGCATATAAACAGAACCAATGACAAAAACCCCATGATTATCTCAATAGCTGCAGAAAAGACCTTTGACAAAATTCAACAGCACTTCATGCTAAAAACTCTCAATAAATTAGGTATTGATGGGATGTATCTAAAAATAATAAGAGCTATTTATGACAAACCCACAGCCAATATCATACTGAATGGGCAAAAACTGGAAGCATTCCCTTTGAAAACTGGCACAAGACAGGGATGCCCTCTGTCACCACTCCTATTCAACATAGTGTTGGAAGTTCTGGCCATGGCATTCAGGCAGGAGAAAGAAATAAAGGGTATTCAATTAGGAAACGAGGAAGTCAAATTGTCCCTGTTTGCAGACGACATGATTGTATATCTAGAAAACCCCATCGTCTCAGCCCAAAATCTCCTAAGCTGATAAGCAACTTCAGCAAAGTCTCAGGATACAAAATTAATGTGCAAAAATCACAAGCATTCTTATACACCAATAACAGACAAATGGAGAGTCAAATCATGAGTTAACTTCCATTCACAATTGCTTCAAAGAGAAAAAAATACCTAGGAATCCAACTTACAAGGGATGTGAAGGACCTCTTCAAGGAGAACTACAAACCACTGCTCAACTAAATAAAAGAGGATACAAACAAATGGAAGAACATACCATGCTCATGGGTTGGAAGAATCAATATCGTGAAAATGGCCATACTGCCCAAGGTAATTTATAGATTCAATGCCATCCCCATCAAGCTACCAATGACTTTCTTCACAGAACTGGAAAAAATTACTTGAAAGTTCATATGGAACCAAAAAAGAGCCCGCATTGCCAAGTCAATCCTAAGCCAAAAGAGCAAAGCTGGAGGCATCACGCTACCTGACTTCAAACTATACTACAAGGCTACAGTAACCAAAACAGCATGGTATGGGGACCGAAACAGACATATAGAACAATGGAACAGAACAGAGCCCTCAGAAATAATACCACACATCTACAACCACATGATCTTTGACAAACCTGACAAAAACAAGAAATGGGGAAAGGATTCCCTATTTAACAAATGGTGCTGGGAAAACTGGCTAGCCATATGTAGAAAGCTGAAACTGGATTCCTTCCTTACACCGTATACAAAAATGAATTCAAGATGGATTAAAGACTTACATGTTAGACCTAAAACCATAAAAACCCTAGAAGAAAACCTAGGCAATACCATTCAGGACAAAGGCATGGGCAAGGACTTCATGTCAAAAACACTAAAAGCAATGGCAACAAAAGCCAAAATTGGCAAATGGGATCTGATTAAACTCAAGAGCTTCTGCAAAGCAAAAGAAACTACCATCAGACTGAACAGGCAACCTACAGAATGGGAGAAAATTTTTGCAATCTACTCATCTGACAAAGGGCTCATATCCAGAATCTGCAAAGAACTCAAACAAATTTACAAGAAAAACAAACAAACAACCCCATCAACAAGTGGGCGAAGGATATGAACAGACACTTCTCAAAAGAAGACATTTATGCAGCCAAAAGACACATGAAAAAATGTTCATCATCACTGGCCATCAGAGAAATGCAAATCAAAACCACAATGAGATACCATCTCACACCAGTTAGAATGGCCATCATTAAAAAGTCAGGAAACAACAGGTGCTGGAGAGGATGTGGAGAAATAGGAACACTCTTACACTCTTGGTGGGACTGTAAACTAGTTCAACCATTGTGGAAGACAGTTTGGCGATTCCTCAGGGATCTAGAACTAGAAATACCATTTGACCCAGCCATCCCATTACTGGATATATACCCAAAGGATTATAAGTCATGCTGCTATAAAGACACATGCACACGTATGTTTATTGCTTCACTATTCACAATAGCAAAGACTTGGAACCAACCCAAATGTCCAACAATGATAGACTGGATTAAGGAGGTGTGGCACATATACACCATGGAATACTATGCAGCCATAAAAATCATGAGTTCATGTCCTTTGTAGGGACATGGATGAAGCTGGAAACCATCATTCTCAGCAAACTATCACAAGGACAGAAAACCAAACACCACATGTTCTCACTCATGGGTGGGAATTGAACAATGGGAACACTTGGACACAGGAAGTTGAACATCACACACCGGGGCCTGTAGTGGGGTGGGGGGATGGGGGAGGGATAGCATTAGGAGATATACCTAATGTAAATGACTAGTTAATCGGTGCAGCACACCAACATGGCACATGTATACATATGTAACAAACCTGCACGTTGTGCACATGTACCCTAGAACTTAAAGTATAATAAAAAAAAAAGAGAAAGTTACACACACTTGCATTGGGCTATTAAGATTATTGCTTTTATTAGCAGTTCTTTTAACGTCACCACTTTGAAAATTTAGTTTTTCTTTAAAAGGGCAGAACACAATTTTTCTGTAAATAAAACATGTATTTTAATGTTATATTGTAAATGTGATACCTCTGGCATATCATGATTAAACTGTAGGTTTTGAGTTTTCTTTATTTAGTTTTTTTTTACTAGTAGAGTTACAGATTAAATGGATGTTCTTATGTGTGCAGAGAAATCAGAAATTATAACAATGGGTATTTTAACATGATCTCATCACAGCAAAGCTGATATTACTACCTATCCGTTTAAAATTTTGGAAATTTTATTTATCTTTGAAGCATTTCAAAATGTGAGCACAGTGCTTCCTTAGACAATCAAACAATTAATTTCAGTACACCCGAGTCTTAATTCTAATGTATCACATCATTTCCATTAAATTTCATTTGATCACTCTTGCCATTATCACATTTAACTTAATCAGTGTAAAAACTACTTCAAGTACAGTTTATATAAAAGAGACTAATGCACTCTTGACTTTCAATGAAAAAAGTAATAGTCTAATGCACTCAGAAAAGCATTTCTTCAAAGCTGTTATGAATAAATAGGCAGGAAGTGTTCTATATTTACCCAGTTGGGTCAAAAAGTTAAAAGCAGAGTGACTGAAAAATATAAGTAACAGCTGTTTATCATGAATGTTTTACGGCCTTACATTATCTTTTTATATTGTCATTGTTAAGAATTAAATGAAGAAGTAAAGCAGTTTAACCATGTGGCCTTTATTTTTTTGAGTTTGATGTTGTTCATTAATTTAACAAAAAATTATTGAGGGGCTATTTTATGGCAGGTGTTCAAAGAATTATGTATACTGTAGCGACAAAAAGAGACAACAGTCCCTGTATTGAGTTGAGCATGAATAATAAAAATAAGTAGAGAGAGAGAACAATCCCTGCTTTACACATAGCTCTCTATAAAATTAAAATCACTGATTGTACTTTTATTTTAACTTTCTTAAAATCTCATGTGGAATAGGGTAAGTTTGCATATCACTAAAAGGTGTTACCAGTTGACTGCAGCTTCAGCTGCTATATTATTTTTCTAGCATAAATTTTTTTAGAGAAAAATTGGACAATTAATTAGAGTGGTGTAAGTGTATTTTCTTCTCTGAGGTTGTCAATAAAATTGATGGAGAGCTACAGCAGCCCATGAAATATGTGTTTCAAATTTAAGCAAATTCTTGTGCAGATCATTTATTGATTTTTCTCTTTTGGATATAAGACAATTGTATGGCTCTTCTTAGCTCTTTGTGTTCCTGAGACAGTACTAGGTTTTCGGCAGTCTGATTAAGGTTGCATTTACATAGTGTTGGTTTTTGGTTTTCCTATGTCATGCTGAAGCTAGATCTTATTGTCCTTGTGAAAGCCAATGATTATATCTTCAGGAAATTTGAGACCTGGTTGTTTAACCATTGGTGGCTTAAAATCTGACATAGTGGAGAATTTACACCAAATAAACAAAAATTGGCAAATGCTACTAATTAGTTCACACCCTCAAGAAAGCCCATAGCTAAACATTTATCAGCACATCAAGGGATTTTACCCTGAAGAGTGTCATTATATGAAGCATCTGCCCATTTGGAGTCTTGACCCATGGGGAAAGGTAATGGAAGGTTTCTTTTTTTTCCCCCTCTCTCTACTCTTTAAATCTTTATTACAAGCCTATGTCCTTTCTTGAGGTCCCACATCCTCAAAAAAGTGCTGCTATTTTATTTCTCCCTCCTATAAGGTAGTGATTTCTTTTTCCTTTCCTAGCTTCCACACAAAGGAAAAAAAAAAGCTTTAGTGTCGGTGAGAGCATAATCAAACATAATAAAAATTTCCTCCTTTATATATTTTGGATCTTGATTTCAGTCCCATTTGCAGTCTTAACCTTGATTCAGTTGCATTGATTCTTCTATTATGTAGTGTATTTTTAGCCAGTATTCCGGGACTTGGCATGTTATTCTTGTGTTTTGCAGTCCTAGGACCATCTTCACGTTTAAATATTTCCTGGAAGGATTCATGGGACTTAGAATACAGTTAAGGATAAATAGTTGCATCATAATAGTGGCATCATAAGGGAAAAATACATACGTAGTGTCTGGAGGAATTCATCTGCAGGCTTCCTTATGCATTCCCCCTCTCATGAGGGGTCACATAGAACATACTCTTTCCCAGCTATGAAAATGCAGCATGTGTGCAGTGTTTCTATTAAGGGAACTCACTAAAGACTCTATGCCTAGGATTTTACTGGGGGTTTGCAATGATCTGAATGTTTATGTCCTTCCCAAAATTCATTACGTTGAAATCTTAATCTTATTGTAATGTGGAGACCCTAATTTTAAGGTGGGGTCTTTAGGAATAATTTTGTCATGAGGTGAAGACCTTATGAATGGGATTAGTGCACTTAGACAAGGCCAGAGAACAAGCTCCCTCACTTTCTTCCATGTGAGGATACAAGGAGAAGTGGGAATAGTCTGCAACCTGGAAGAGGGCTCTCCCTAGAAGAACATGACCATGCCAGCACTCTGATATTGGAGTTCCAGCCTCCAGAATGCTTAGAAATAAATTTATTTTGTTTATAAGTCACCCAGACTATGGTATTTGTTATAGGAGCCTGAACTAATAGAGACAGGCCTGCTCACATAGGTACCTTCTGTCTAGCATATACCAAAATTCCCAGAAGACTCCCAGAAGAAAGGCAGGTGTAGCATAAACCACATTGTTTGCATAAACACTCTAGGCACAATATGTCACCCTTATCATTTAGAAAATGGTAAGAAAATTCCCAAAATGTAAGTCCTCAGACATCAGCCAAGGGTCATCCTTCAAAGCAGACTTTTCTAAAGATAGCAGTCCCAGGCCAGCTATGTTAACCAAAAATTAACTTTGTTTATAGTAATCTAATTCTAAAAACTTTGTATGCCAGTGGTAATCATCAAGTTTTTAAATGTCTTTGTACCTTAATTATAATAACAAGTTTAGAGTTATTAACCAGATCATATCAACCAAGTTATCTTACTTTTTACTACCTAGCTGAGTTCTAATAACTAGATCACCTTGCCTGCTTCTCTGTGCTTTTTTCTTTATTCATTTTATGCATTCACCCCTTCAATAAATATTCATGGCTTTACATACCACAAACAGCACAAAATATATAGTACTAAATAGTGCAATTTTTTTTTTCTTAAATAACTTGTACTTGTGTATGGTGAGTACATGTGTATTGGCATATACAGATTGTCAACTTGTGCTTAATATTATATATATTATATAAATATATACAGATTGTCAACTTGTGCTTAATATTATATATAATATATATAAAGAATATATATATATATAAATAAAATAGTGACAAGGTAGGATCTGAGTTACCTTACATGTTGTTTTTAAGGAGCACCTCTACGGTTTGGGTACTTTTGTACAGAGAAGTGAAGATATGAAGAAGTAACTGTATATATATCTGGGAACTTCTAAATAGAATTCCATCTCCTGGGTACAGGAGCTGATGAAAGAAGGGCAAGGAAGCCATTGTGGCTGATGTAGAGTAAAGAAGGAAGAGGATTAGTAAAAAGATGAGATCAGAGAGGGAGGGGAATAGTTGAGGACATATATTTTAGGGACCTGTAGTGCATTTTAACAGCTTCAAATTTTCCTCTGAATGAAAAACAATTCTGGAGCATTTTTGAACAGAGGAGTGATATGATTTTATGTACATCTAAAAAGCCAGAGCAAATAATAGTTTCAAAGGGAAGAGGTGAAATAGAATGTTAGGATATTATTGCAATAATCCAGAAATTTTTTAAAAAGAAGATGGTGAGAATCAGAGGAGTAGCAGTGAATGGAAGTGGTAAGAAAAGTTGGGCTGGATATACTTTGAAGGCAGAAACAATAGGAAAAGAGAAAATCTTTCTTAATGACTTTTTCAGGGAACTTTAAGACTTCTGACATAGGTAACTGGAAGAAAGATATTAATATTAATTGAAATGAGGAAAACTGAGAAAAAAGCTTGGTTGAGAAAAATAAGGACTTTATATTGAGTATGTTTACTTTGGGATATATTTGATGGCTAAGTGTAGATGTTGCATAGGCAGTTAGATACACCAGTCTGTAGACTGGGGTGGTGGGTGAGGACTGGAGAACAAAACTTGGGATTTACCAAATTAAAGATGATATCCAAATCTATGGATGGAACACATCACAAAATGTAGCTGGCAAAACGCAGATTACAAGAACAAAGCCAAGGGACATTCTAATTGGTACAAGTGTAGAAAAAGAGTGGATACCTGCAGAGGAAGCTGAAAGAAATTGTCAATGAAGTAGGAGAACCAAGAAAATGTGGTGTCCAGAATAAATATGAAGAAAGCCTTTCAACAAGGAAGGAGTGATCAACATTGTCAGATGTTGCTGATTGTTTGTATTAATTGAGGTTTGAGAACTGACCACTACCTTTATTAAAGTGGACATTCCTGGTGACACTGGAAAAGCAGATCAATGGAGTGGTCTGACATAAATTAGTGTGGGTTTGAGAGAGGGAAAGATGGCCACCTAGATGTAGTCAGGTGGAACAGCTGCCACCGAGGGACTGAGATGCTGGCAAATGCCTAAGAGATCTTCAGAGGGAAGGCACTGAGACTGAACAGAGGGAAGACACAGAAGCTGAGCTGAAGTGGGAGGAAGCTGGGAATCCTACACAGGCTACAGCACACCTGGACTTGTTCCTGGCCCCCAACAGCTCCGGGGAAACATGTAAGTTGAACTGGCAAGTAGCAGCCCACTCTTGCCAGGGACCTCTGGAATCCTGGCAGGAGGAGACCCCTTGAGCACCACAGACATTCAAATTGGCTGCTCAGAGAAGTGGTGGGGCAGCAAGCCAGTTGATGTGGAGCCCAGAGGGATTGGTGTGGATGTGTCAGTAGCGGAGCACGGCCAGGGACAGCCATCCCGTAGGCTCAACTTGCTCCCACAGGAGACTTTAGGCCTAAGGGAGGTGTTGGACCTGAACTCTGCAAGGTTGTCTTGCCCATCAGACTGGCTGGTCTGAACTGAGCACCCCTTGGTCTGCTGGCCTCTCCTGGGGCCCCACACTGATTGTGCCTTGGGTGCCTGCATCATAGCCTCTGCACTGGCAGAGCATGCCTGTGGAGAGCTCTAGTTAGGCAGCCCTAATGGCTATGCACCAGCCTGCCCACTCCCTCTCCATAGTGCAACTTCTCCTGGGCACCTGGCAACCCACCACATCACTTTGCTGACACATGTGTGCACAACTCACATGTCTGCATGCACTGTACCCTGCCACTGGTGCTGGCAGGAGTGAAGTCTGCCCCCATACTCCTTGTGGCTCCTTATAGGACCATCATTGCAGTCTGAGCTTTGGTGGGCACACAGCCATCCAGCCATGTCCCTGCCAGTGCCCCACCCTTGTGCCAAAATTGCCACACTAGTGAAACTAGATGCAGAGAACAGCAGACCATCCCCTGACCTGAGTGACCACCCCTGCCTGTGGCACACAGAAAGTGCACACAAACATGTGCCTGTCTGTACCCTGCCCCCATGCTAACACCATCACCTGAACAACCGTGTGCACATTCGCCAGCAGGGCCCCCTCCACTACCACAAGCTGCTGCCTCCACCACTCTGCTGGAGGCCCACAGGAAGGCTGGAACCCTGGCACCCTCACAACCTTCCCACAGCAAGAGTGTGCATCCCATCACACTACTGCTGCTGCTGGCACATGTAAACAAAGACAGATCCTGCAGCCACTGCACCATGAAATGGTTTGGCTGACACCAACCATTGGAGTGTTGTGACCAGGGTCTGTAGGCACTTCGGCCCCCGAGTGCAGTGAATTTCTAACCTTAAGGAGCCAGAGAACAAAGTTGGGGCTCAATACAAGTCCCCCAGAGTTAGAGCACATGGTCCAGAAGCTGAAAACTGAGCACTGGCCCTCTAAAATGTTCCAGAAATGAAGCCAGTCAGCTGAATTCACTTTATACCACAATAGTACCCTTAAGGTCACAAATAAGATAAAAGGAAAAAACATCATCTAAAGGTCAGCAACTTCAAAGATTGAGTAAACATTGACACACAAAGATGAGAAAGAACTTATGTAAAAATTCTGTCAACTCAAAAAGCCAGGATGCCTTCTTTACTCCAAACAGCAACATTATTTTTCTTTTTTGAGACGGGGTCTTGCTCTGTTGCCCAGGCTGGAGTGCAGTGGTGCAGACTCGGCTCACTGCAAGCTCTGCCTCCCAGGTTCACGCCATTCTCCTGCCTCAGCCTCTCCGAGTAGCTGGGACTACAGGCGCCCACCACCACGCCCGGCTAATTTTTTTGTATTTTTAGTAGAGACGGGGTTTCACCGTGGTCTCGATCTCCTGACCTCGTGATCCGCCCGCCTCGGCCTCCCAAAGTGCTGGGATTACAAGCGTGAGCCACCGCGCCTGGCCCAGCAACACTATTTTTCTAGTAAGGGTTCTGAACCAAGATGAGATGGTTGAAATGACAGAAATAGAATTTAGGATATGAATAAGAATATAGATCATTGAAATGCAGAAGTATGTTGAAACCCAATCCAAGGAGGCTAAGAGTCACAATAAAATGATGAAGGAGCTGATGGACCATAAAACAGCCACTGTAGAAAAGAATGTTATTGACCTAATAGAATTGAAAAACACACTACAATAATTTCATAATGCGATCAAAAGTATTAATAGCCAAATACACCAAGTGGAGGAAAGAATCTCAGAGCTTGAAGATTGGGTTTCTGATTTGACCGTTAGACAGGAATGGAGAAAAAAAGATGAAAAGAATGTACAAAACCTCTGAGAAATATGGGATTACATAAAGAGATCAAATCTATGACAAATTGGTGCCCCTGAAAGAGATGCAGAGAATATAAACAACTTGGGAAACATATTTCAGTATATCATCCAGGAGAACATTCCCAATCTAGCTAAAGAGGCCAACATTCAAATTCAGGAAATGCAGAAAACCCCAGTAAGATACTTCCCAAGGTCATCCCCAAGGCACATAATCATCAGATTCTCTAAGGTCAAAATTAAAGAAAAAATGATGAAGGCAGCTAGAAAGAAAGGTCAAGTCACATACAAAGGGAAGCCCATCAGGCTAACAGCAGACCTCTCAGAAGAAACCCTACAAGCCAGAAGAGTTTAGGGGCCAATATTCAACATTCTTATTAAAGAGAAATTCCAACCCACAATTTCTTATCTAGCCAAACTAAGCTTCATAAATGAAGGAGAAATAAGATCCTTTTCAAACAAGCAAATGCTGAGGAAATTTGTTTTCACCAGACTTGCTTACAAGTACTCCTGAAGGATATCTACAAAGAGACTTAGACTCCCACAAAATAATATTGGGAGACTTTGACACCCCTCTGACCTTAGTAGACAGATTTTTGAGGCAGAAAACTAACAAAGATATTCAGGACCTTAACTCAGCAGTGGGTCAAATGGACCTCATAGATATCTACAAAATTCTCCACACAAAGCATCATAATATATATTCTTCCCATTTCCACATGGCACATACTCTAAAATCGACCATGTAATGGGACACAAAACACTCCTCAGTAAATTCAAAAGAACTGAAATTATAACAATTACTCTCTTTGACCACAGCACAATCAAAAGTGAAATCAAGACTAAGAAGTTCACTCAAAACCATGCAACCACATTGAAGTTGAATAAGCTATCCCCAAATGACTTTTGGATATGTAATAAAATTAAGGCAGAAATCAAGAAGTTCCTGAAACTAATGAGAACAAAGATGTAACCTACCAGAATTTCTGGGACACATGTAAGGCAATGTTAGGAGGGCAATTTATAGCACTAAATGCCCATATGAAAATGTTAGAAAGTTCTCAATTTAGCAACCTAACTAAAAGAACTAGAGAACCAAGAGCAGACCAACAACAAAGCTAGCAGAAGACAAGAAATGATCCAAATCAGAACTGAACTAAAGGAGATTGAGATATGAAAAACCATTTGAAAGATCAACAAACCTCAAAGTTGTTTTTTTGAAAAAAACTATAAAATAGATAAACTGCTAGACAAATAAAGAAGGAAAGGGAAATGATCCAAATAAACACAATTAGAAATGACACTGACCCCTCAGACATACAAATAACCATCAGAGCCTATTATGAACACTTCTATGCACACAAACTAGAAAATCTAGAAGAAATGGATAAAACACGGACACATACACCCTCCCAAGACTGAAGCAGGCAGAAATTAAGTCCCTACATATATCAGTAATGAAGTCTGAAATTGAATCAGTAATAAATAGCCTATCAACCAAGGAAATCCCTGAAACAGATGGATTCACAGTTGAATTCTACCAGATGTACAAAGAAGAGCTGGTATTATTCCTACTCAAACTATTCCAAAAAATTGTGGAGGACAGACTCCTCCCAAACTCATTCTCTGAGACCAGCATCATCCTAATACCAAAACATGGCAGAGGCACCACAACAAAAAAGAAAACTTCAGGCCAATATCCTTGATGAATATTAACACAAAAATCCTCAAAAAAATACTGTTAAACCGAATCCAGTAGCACATCAAAAAGCTAATCCAACATGATCAAATGGGCTTTATCCCTGGGATGAAAGGTTGGTTCAACATACACAAATCAATAAATATGATTCATCATATAAACAGAATGAAGGGCAAAAAACACATTATCATCTCAATAGATGCAGAAAAGTATTTTGATAAAATTCAACATTGTTTCATATTAAAAACTCTCAACAAACTAGGTATTGAAGGAGCATACCTTAAAATAATATAAGAGCCATCTATGACAAACTCACAGCCAAACCCACATCATAGTGATTGGGCAAAAGATGGAAGCATTCCTCTTGAAAACTGGCACAAGAGAAGAATGTCCTCTCTTACTATTCCCATTTGATATAGTGTTGGAAGTTTTGGCCAGAGCAATCAAGCAAGAGAAAGAAACAGATAGCATCGAAACAGAAAGAAATGAAGTCAAAGAATCCCTGTTTGCTGACAACATGATCCTATATCTCAAAAACCCCATAATCTCAGCTCCAAAGGTTTTTTTTTTTTTTTTTTTTTTTTTTTTTTTTTTTTTTGAGATGGCGTCTCGCTCTGTCACCCAGGCTGGAGTGCAATGGTGTGATCTCAGCTCACTGCAACGGCAGCCTCCCGGGTTCAAGCAACTCTCCTGCCTCAGCCTCCCGAGTAGCTGGGACTACAGGTGCCCACCAGCACGCCCAGCTAATTTTTATACTTTTAATACAGACAGGGTTTCACCACGTTGGCCAGGATGGTCTTGATCTCTTGACCTTGTGATCCGCCCACCTCAGCCTCCCAAAGTGCTGGGATTATGGGTGTGAGCCACCATGCCGGGCAGCTCCAAAGCTCTTAAGCTGATAAACAACTTCAGCAAAGTCTCAGGATACAAAATCAATGTACAAAAATTACTAGGACTCTGGCAAACCAATGACAGTCAAGCCAAGAGCCAAATCAGGAATGCAATCCCATTCACAACTGCCACAAAAAGAATAAAATACCTAGGGACACGGCTAACCAAGGAGGTGAAAGACCTCTACAAGAAGAATTACAAATCACTGCTGAAAGAAATCAGAGATGACAGAAACAAATAGAAAAACATTCCGTGCTTATGAATACAAAGAATCAATATCATTAAAATGGCCATACTGCCTAAAGTCATTTACACATTCAATGCTATTCCTATGAAACTACCAATGACATTCTTCACAGAACTAGAAAAAACTATTTTAAAATTTATATGGAACCAAAAAGGCCCTGAATAGCCAAAGCAATCACAAGCAAAAAGAACAAAGCAGGAGGCATCATGCTACCTAACTGCATGCTATACTACATGGTGAAAGTAACCAGAATAGCACAGTACTACTACAAAATCAGATACATAGACCAGTGGAACAGAACACAGAGCCCCAAAGTAAGGCCGCATACTTACAACCGTCTGATCTTCAAAGCTGACAAAAACAAGCAATGGGGAAAGGACTTCCTATTCAATAAATGGTGCTGGGATAATTGGCTAGCCATATGCAGAGGATTAAAACTGGACCCCTTCCTTACACCATATAAATAAATTAAACTCAAGATGGATTAAATACTGAAACATAAAACCCAAAACTGTAAAAACCCTGGAAGATAGCCTATAGAACCTCATTGATTATTAGAGTAATGCAAATCAAATTCACAATTAGATACCATCTCACGCCAGTCAGAATGGCTATTATTAAAGAGTCAAGAAATAACAGATGCTGGCAAGGTTGTAAAGAAAAGAGAGCACTTTTACTCCCACTGTTGGTGGTAGTATAATTTAGTTCAACCATTGTGTAAAGCAGTGTGTTGATTCCTCAAGGAGATATTAAAAGTAATGGCAAAAACCACAATTACTTTTACACCAACCTAATGAAAACAGAACTACCAGGTGACCCAGCCATTGCTTTACTAGGTATATACCCAAGGGAAGATAAATCATTCTATCATAAAGACACATGAACCTATATGTTCATTGCAGCACTATTCACAAAAGTAAAGACATGGAATCAACCTAAATGCCCATCAGTGATAGACTGGATAAAGAAAATACGGTACAAATACACTGTGGAATACTACATGGTCATAAAAGAGAGCAAGATCATGGCCTTTGCAGGAACATGGATGGAGCTAGAGGCCATTATCTTTAGCAAACTAACCCAGGAACAGAAAAGCAAACACCACATTATCTCATTTATTAGTGGGAGCTAAATGATGAGAAGACATGGGCACATAGAGGGGAACAATAAACACTGGGGCCTATCAGAGATTAGAAGGTGGGAGGAGGGAGATGATGAGGAAAAGTAATTAATGTGTACTAGGCTTAATACCTGGGTGATGAAATAATCTGCACAACAAAACCATATGATACAGATTTACCTATATAACAAACCTGCATATGTACCCCTGAGTTTAAAAGTAAAAAAAAAAAATTAGTGTGGGTTCAAGAAATAATGTGAAAAATGGAAAGGTAGACCATGAGTACAGATGGTAGCTGGAGAGATTTTTGGGGTCAAGAAGATTTTTAAATAGATGCTGATATAGCAAATTTAATTATGAAGGAAATAATTCAAGTGTGGGAAAATCCTAATAATGCACAAAGAGGACAGGGCAACAGCAGAAGTGAAGACAGAACATGAGAATAAAAGTAGGTGGGTTGGTGGATGTGGTATTGGATGCTTCTGAATGCTTCTATGTTTTTCAGTAAAATATTTACAAGGTGAACATCTGAATGTGAGTAGTGGGGGGAGAAATTCCGCTAATTTGAGAAGAGACAAAATGAATATACCGGGTTTTTTAAATATACTTTAAGTTCTAGGGTACATGTGCACAATGTTCAGGTTTGTTACATAGGTATACATGTGCCATGTTGGTTTGCTGCACCCATCAACTCATCATTTACATTTGGTATTTCTCCTAATGCTATCCCACCCCCAGACCCCCAACCCACAACAGGCCCCATTGTGTAATATTCTCCTCCCTGTGTCCATGTGTTCTCATTTTTCAGCTTCCACTTATGAGTGAGAACATGTGGTGTTTGGTTTTCTCTCCTTGTGATATTTTGCTGAGAATAATGGTTTCCAGCTTCATCCATGTCCCTGCAAAGGACATGAACTCATCATTTTTTATGGCTGCATAGTATTTCATGGTGTATATGTGCCACATTTTCTTAATCTAGTCTATTATTGATGGACATTTGCTAAATCCATCCAAGTCTTTGCTATTGTGAATAGTGCCACAATAAACATACATGTGCATGTGTCTTTATAGTTGCATGATTTATAACCCTTTGGGTATATACCCAGTAATGAGATTGCTGGGTCAAATGGTATTTCTAGTTTTAGACCCTTGAGGAATCACCACACTGTCTTCCACAATGGTTGAACTAATTTACAGTCCCACCAACAGTGTAAAATTGTTCCTATTTCTCCACATCCTCTCCAGCATCTGTTGTTTCCTGACTTTTTAATGATCACCATTCTAACTGGCATGAGATGGTATCTCATTGTGGTTTTGATTTGCATTTCTCTAATGACCAGTAATGATGAGCATTTTTTCATATGTTTGTTGGCTGCATAAATGTCTTCTCTTGAGAAGTGTCTGTTCATATACTTTGCCCAGTTTTTGATGGGGTTATTTGTTTTTTTTCTTGTAGATTTGTTTAAGTTCTTTGTAGATTCTGGATATTAGCTCTTTGTCAGATGGATGGATTGCAAAAAATTTCTCCTATTCTGTAGGTTCCATGTTCCCTCTGATGATAGTTTCTTTTGCTGTACAGAAGCTCTTTAGTTTAATATGTCCCATTTGTCTATTTTGGCTTTTGTTGCCATTGCTTTCGGTGTTTTAGTCATGAAGCCTTTGCCCATGCCTATGTCCTGAATGGTATTGCCTAGGTTTTCTTCTAGAGTTTTTATGGTTTTAGGTCTTACATTTAAGTCTTTAATCCATCTTGAGTTAATTTTTGTGTAAGGTGTAAGGAAGGGATCCAGTTTCAGCTTTCTACATATGACTAGCCAGTTTTCCCAGCACCATTTATTAAATTGGGAATCCTTTCCCCATTGCTTATTTTTGTCAGGTTTGTCAAAGATCAGATGGCTGTAAATGTGTGGTGTTATTTCTGAGGCCTGTGTTCTGTTCCATTGGTCTATATATCTGTTTTGGTATCAGTACAATGCTATTTTGGTTACTGTAGCCTTGTAGTATAGTTTAAAGTCAGGTAACGTGATGCCTCCAGCTTTGTTCTTTTTGCTTAGGATTGTCTTGGCTATGCAGGCTCTTTTTGGTTCCATATGAAATTTAAAGTAGTTTTTTCCAATTCCATGAAGAAAGTCAGTGGTAGCTTGATGGGGATAGCATTGAATCTATAAATTACCTTGGGTAGTATGGGCAGTATGGCCATTTTCATGATAATGATTCTTTCTATCCATGAGCATGGTACGTTCTTCCATTTGTTTGTGTCCTCTTTTATTTCATTGAGCAGTGTTTTGTAATTCTCCTTGAAGCAGTCCTTCACATCCCTTGTAAGTTGGATTCCTAGGTACTTTATTCTCTTTGTAGTAATTGTGAATGGAATTCACTCATGATTTGGCTCTCTGTTTGTCTGTTCTTGGTTTATAGAATGCTTTTAATTTTTGTGCATTGATTTTGTATCCTGAGACTTTGTTGAAGTTGTTTATCAGCTTAAGGAGATTTTGGGCTGAGATGATGGGGTTTTCTAAATATAAAATCATGTCATCTGCAAACAGAGACAATTTGACTTCCTCTTTTCCTAATTGAATACTCTTGATTTCTTTCTCTTGCCTGATTGCCCTGGCCAGAACTTCTAATATTATGTTGAATAGGACTGGTGAGAGAGGGCATCCTTGCCTTGTTTTGGTTTTCAATGGGAATGCTTCCAGTTTTTGGCCATTCAGTATAATATTGGCTGTGGGTTTGCCATAAATAGCTCTTATTATTTTGACCTACATTCCATCAATACCTAGTTTATTGAGAGTTTTTAGCATCAAAGGCTGTTGAATTTTGTTGAATGCCTCTTCTGCATCTATTGACATAATCATGTGGTTTTTGTTATTGGTTCTGTTTATGTGATGGATTAAATTCATTGATTTGCATATGTTGAACCAGGCTTGCATCCTAGGGATGAAGCTGACTTGATCGTGGTGGATGAAGCTGACTTGGTCATGGTGGAATTGTGGTGGATGTGCTGCTGGATTTGCTTTGCCAGTATTTTATTGAGGATTTTTGCATCAATGTTAATCAGGAATATTGGCCTAAAATTCTCTTTTTTTGTTGTGTCTCTGTCAAGCTTTGCTATCAGGATGATGCTGGCCTCATAAAATGAGTTGGGGACAATTCCCTCTTTTTCTATTGATTGGAATAGTTTCAGAAGGAGTGGTACCAGCTCCTCTTTGTACCTCTGGTAGAATTTGGCTGTGAATCCATCTGGTCCTGGACTTTTTTTGGTTGGTAGGCTATTAATTACTGCCTCAATTTCAGAACGTGTTATTGGTCTATTCACAGATTCAACTTCTTCCTGGTTTAGTCTTAGGAGAGTGTATGTGTCCAGGAATCTATCCATTTCTTCTAGATTTTCTAGTTTATTTGCATAGAGGTGTTTATAATATTCTCTGATGGTAGCTTATATTTCTGTGGGATCAGTGGTGATATCTCCTTTATCATTTTTTATTGCATCTATTTGATTCTACTCTCTTTTCTTCTTTACTAGTCTTGCTAGTGGTCTATTTTGTTGATCTTTTCAAAAAACCAGTTCCTTGATTCATTGATTTTTTGAAGTATTTTTTTGTGTCTCTGTCTCCTTCAGTTCTGCTCTGATCTTAGTTATTTATTGTCTTCTGCTAGCTTTTGAATTTATTTGCTCTTGCTTCTCTAGTTCTTTTAATTGTCATGTTAGGGTGTCGATTTTAGATCTTTCCTGCTTTCTCTTATGGGCATTTAGTGCTATACATTTCCCTCTACACACTGCTTTACATGTATCCCAGACATTCTGGTATGTTGTGTCTTTGTTCTCATTGGTTTCAAAGAACACCTTTATTTCTGCCTTCATTTCATTATGTACCCAGTAGTTATTCAGGAGCAGGTTGTTCAGTTTCCATGCAGTTGTGTGGTTTTGAGTGAGTTTCTTAATACTGAGTCCTAATTTGATTGCACTGTGATCTGAGAGACAGTTTGTTGTGATTTCTATTCTTTTACATTTGCTGAGGAGTATTTTACTTCCAGTTATGTGGTCAATTTTATAATAAATGTGATGTGCTGAGAAGAATGTATATTCTATTAATTTGGGGTGGAGAGTTCTGTAGATGTCTTTTAGGTCCACTTGGTCCAGAGCTGAGTTCAAGTCCTGAACATCCTTATTAATTTTCTATCTTGTTGATCTGTCTGATATTGACATTGGAGTGTTAAATTCTCCCATTATTATTGTGTGGCAGTCTAAGTCTCTTGGTAGGTGTCTAAAAACTTGCTTTATGAATATGGGTGCTCCTGTAATGGGTGCCTATTTATTTAGGTTAGCTCTTCTTGTTGAATTGATCCCTTACCATTATGTAATGGCCTTCTTTGTTTCTTTTGATATTTGTTGGTTTAAAGTGTGTTTTATCAGAGACTAGGATTGCAACCCCTGCTTTTTTTTTTATTTCCATTTGCTTGGCAGATTTTCCTACATCCCTTTATTTTGAGCCTATATGTGTCTTTCCACGTGAGATGGGTCTCCTGAATATAGCACACTGATTGGTCTTGACTCTGTATCCAATTTGCCAGTCTGTATCTTTTGATTGAGGCATTTAGCTCATTTACATTTAAGGTTAATATTGTTATCTGTGAATTTGATCCTGTCATTATAATGCTAGCTGGTTATTTCGCCCATTAATTGATGAAGTTTCTTCATAGCTTCGATGGTTTTTACAATTTGGCATGTTTTTGCAGTGGCTGGTATCAGTTGCTTTTTGCCATGTGTAGTGCATCCTTCAGGAGCTCTTGTAAGGCAGGCCTGGTGGTGACAAAATCTCTCAGCATTTGCTTGTCTATAAAGGATTTTATTTCTCCATCACTTACAAAGCTTAGTTTGGCTGGATATCAAATTCTAGGTTGAAAATTCTTTCCTTTAAGAATGTTGAATATTGACCCCCACTCTCTTCTGGGTTGTAGGGTTTCTGCTGAGAGATCCACTGTTAGTCTGATGGGCTTCCATTTGTGGGTAACCTGGCTTTTCTTTCTGGCTGCCCTTAACATTCTTTTCCTTCATTTCAACCTTGGTGAATCTAACAATGATGTGTCTTGGGGTTGCTATTCTTGAGGAATATCTTTGTGGTGTTTTCTGTATTTCCTGAATTTGTATGTTGGCCTGCATTGCTAGGTTGGGTAATTTCTCTTGGATAATATCCTGAAGAGTGTTTTCTAAGTTGGTTCTATTCTCCCCGTCACTTTCAGGTACACCAATCAAATGTAGGTGTGGTCTTTTCATATAGTCCCATATTTCTTGGAGGATTTGTTTGTTTCTTTTCACTCTTTTTTCTGTAATCTTGCCTTTCACTTTATTTCGTTAATTTGATCTTCAGTCACTGATATCCTTTCTTCTGCTTGATTGAATTGGTTATTGAAGCTTGTGAATGCTTCATGAAGTTCTTGTACTGTGGTTTTCAGCTCCATCAGGTCATTTAAGGTCTTGTCCACACTGATTATTCTAGTTAGCCATTCATCTAACCTTTTTTCAAGGTTTCTAGCTTCCTTATGATGGGTTACAACATGCTCCTTTAGCTCGGAGAAGCTTGTTATTACCGACCTTCTGAAGCCCACTTCTGTCAACTCATGAAACTCATTCTCCATCCAGTTTTGTTCTCTTATTGGCGAGGAGTTGTGTTCCTCTGCAGGAGAAGAGGTGTTCTGGTTTTTGGAATTTTCAGCCTTTCTGCTCTGGTTTCTCCCCATCTTTATGTTTTATCTACCTTTGGTCTTTGATGTTGGTGACTTACAGATGGGGTTTTGGTGTGGACATCCTTTTTGTTGATGTTGATGCTATTCCTTTCTGTTTGTTAGTTTTCCTTCTAACAGACAGGTCCCTCAGTTGCAGGTCTGTTGGACTTTGCTGGAGGTCCAGTCCAGATGCCTGGGTATCACCAGTGGAGGCTGCAGAACAGCAAATATTGCTGCCTGATCCTTCCTTTGGAAGCTTCATCTCAGGGGGACTCCTGCTGGTATGAGGTATCTATCAGCCCCTACTGGGAGGTGTCTCCCAGTCAGGCTACACAGGGGTCAGGGTCCCACTTGAGGATTCAGTCTGTGTGTTATCAAAACTCAAACGCCATGCTAGGAGAACCACTGCCCTTTTCAGAGCTGTTAGGCAGGAACATTTAGGTCTGGAGAAGCTGTCTGCTGCCTTTTGTTCAGATATGTGAACAAAGTGGTGGAATCTAGAGAGGCAGTAGGCCTTGCTGAGCTGAGGTGGGCTCTGCCCAGTTTGAGCTTCCCTGATGCTTTGTTTACACTGTGAGCATAGAACTGCCTACTCAAGCCTCAGCAATGGTGGATGCTCCTCCCCTCACCAAGCTTCAGTGTCCCAGGTCAATCTCAGATTGCTGCGCTAGCAGCAAGCAAGGCTCCGTGGGCATGGGACTGGCTGAGCCAGGCATGGGAGGAAATCTCCTGGTCTGCTGGTTGCGAAGACTGTGGGAAAAGTGCAGTATTTGGGCAGGAGTGTACCATTCCTCCAGGTACAGTCACTCACAGCTTTCCCTGGCTAAGAAAGGAAAATCCCCTGACCCCTTGTGTTTCCTGGGTGAGGCAATACCCTGCTCTACTTTGGCCTACCCTCCACAGGCTGCACCCACTGTCCAACCCGTCCCAGTGAGATGAACCAGGTACCTCAGTTGGAAATGCAGAAATCACCCATCTCCTGTGTCGATCTCGCTGGGAGCTGTAGACCAGAGCTGTTCCATTCAGCCATCTTGGAAGCGAACAAAATATACTGTTGATCTAGGATGATGGGTAGCTAAACTGACTAAGGAAAGACAATAGGATCCAAATGAAAACACATATTCAGCCTGAGATATATAGTGAAGAATTTAGAGTTAGTAAGTAATTAATTCAGGGCCTTCAAGAGCCAGATGCCATGGTGGGATTAGATGTGTAAGTAATTTATTGGGAGAAATGATGGTGAAGGATAGAGGGGAGGGTTGGGCACAGATGAGAAGAGTCTTCAGACTGTGATGCAGGTCCGACACCTGTGAAATGAGAGAAAAGGCAGGAAAAGTGGGTAGGAGAGCATCAGTCTACAGTGTATCTGAGAATGTCTTGGCCAGGCCCATGTGGAGTCCCTCACAAGGTTGACTGTTGGAAGAGTTGGAATGTTAGAGCATGAGGCTGAAATAGCTGATCCCTAATATTCTTGTCATGCCCAATTATTGGCCCAAGCAGCCTAACCAAGTAGGGCTTTGGCCTGAGTGTGGCAGAGAATCTTTAGGTGCTGCAGGTGGGGGCTTTAAGTTAACTGTGCTCACTGCAGCAGATTATCTTGAAGGGAGATCTGAGGTGCACACATTCATGACCAGCATGGTCATCTTGGTTATGTGTTTTACTCTATCCACGCTTATTGCTCTGATGTTTGTAAGGAGGAAGTGATATGTTACATGTAGCTTTGACGACTTCTAGGGTAGAAATATGAAGGGAAAGAGGTATAAGCAAATGGAAGCATACGCAAAGCAGTTATAATGAGGAAACATTGAATGTAAGCTGGCTATGGAAATGAGTACCAGAGGGGACTGAAGTTCAGTTATTAATTCCTTAATTTTCTTCACAAGTTTATTTTCTGAGTATAAAAGGGCTTTATCATGTCACACACACACACACACACACACACACAGAGGGAGAAATAAACAATTTCAAAAATTTTCTATGTAAGTATTTACATATGACTTAGGTATGAGAGGAGAGATATAAATGTGCTATTCTCTGGTTAAGTTCCAATTCCCATATGTTTCTTAAACTTTTACACATGCTGAGTTTGATTGCAGCATTGATCCGAAATTCCACAGAACTACTTCATTAGATGCTCAAATGAAGAGGACACATCTAATGTAATGATCTTGTTATAATGGGAGATAATATGACATTCTGCAAGGTAATGTCTTACTTGGAGAATTCGAAGGGTACTTTGAACTCTAGGGATTTATGCTTCATTCACTGACTTTGGGATTAAGTCCTTGGAATTGAATCTCTAGTGCAGTCTCCACACTAGGGCCTACTCCTCGGTTACCTCTTAGTTTGCCTCCAGTTGCATATTTAGATACCCCATTCCCTGAGTGAATATTCTGGAACTAGCAAATTCACATATATCTGTGGCTTTTCCCACCGCATATCAAGTTCTAACCCCTGAATTTGTCTGCAGTTATTTCCTCTTTGTGCTGGGTATATCCCCTCAGTTCTTTTCCCACTTCAATGGATAGGTTTAGTTTCAAATATGGTCCTTCTTCAATATAGCTTGTCCTGCTCCAATTAACAAAGCCATGCTTGGCTATGTCAGCAATATAAACAAGTAAATAATAATTATGATCACTACCATTATCACTAGTAAGTGAGAGCAGCTATGCCCTGCTCTGAGAGCTTTAAGCAATAGACACATTCAATTCTTATAACCATACTATAGTATTTTAATACTATTATTATCTCTATTTTATTGATGAAAAAATGAAGCCCAGATTATATGATGTACCTAAATTTATACAGTAAATGGCAGCCACAGAGAAACCAGGTAGACTTCAAATTCTCTGTTTTAATTAGTCTCTTAACACTCTTAATGCTGGACACTGAATATCTGAATTTATAAATGCCTGATACCCATATTTTCAGTATACTCACAGATTTATCTCCTCTTAAATTTCTCCATATTAGTAGAGAAATTGCACTGTCTAGCTATAGAAAAAATAATATTCCTATGTCTATACAAGGCCATCATTAGGTAGTTGTTGATTTCTTTCAGGTGCTGAATACATGTCTTAGTGCTTACATTTATTGATGCCTCAGGGTAACTCTTCTGGTTGTAGCTACAATCATAACCATCAAACAGAGGTGTATATAATTTTTTTCCTTATGGTTTTAGGTCCTAAGTTCATTACAATTGTTTCTATAGGCTTGAGGCTTTTCAGATCATAAAGCTAGTCTCTTAAATCAGGAACAGAAAGAACTCTTCTGCAGTATGATATATGCCTTCAGATGTGGATGCTGAAATAAGCAATATACTGGTTAAAAGAAGATTTTTACCTTTTTATCTAATTCTTGGTCAATCCAAGAGTTATGCTTTCCAAAACTCTATTGAAAAATTAGTTACTTAAAATTACATTGGCTGAAAGGCAAATGAAAACTTTAGTAATGTCAGTGACAGTTTTTCACTGCAGAAGTAAAGCAATTACCTGTCTGAGACACTGCTTCTTTCTTTAACACATTTCTATCCATAAGTTATAGCATTTATTTTTGAATGTCGTAAGGAAATAGGTTACAGCATTTAAGTCAAGAATTTCACTTTAAGTAAATTATTTTAATTGATAAAATTAGACACAACATTTTTCTTGCTTTGCCTCATAGTCTGTGGAGCAACTGAAAGTATTCATTTTACTGTAAACAGAAGACATTTCTACCACTTAATTAAATATAATATGTTATATAAGAGTATTAATTTCACTGATAAGTTTTTGCAAAATTCAAGGTGTCACATTAACTTTTCACAGGAATTCAAATTAACAAAACAATATGAGAAAATAATATTGGAAGAGTATAGGAATTAATTTTGTAGGAAAGGTATAATGAAAAATTATTTTTAAACTTAGAAAATATTTCTCCTGTCAACATATATTTACCATTTTAAAAACTTTTTCAAACTTGCCATGAATAAGCAGAGTATGAAAAAAAGTTGAAAGAAAGAAGTACTTTTATTACTGTACTTTATGTTCCTTACTTACTGTGCAACTAGTATTGAACTAGCAAATCACGTAAAAAGGAAGAAAAATAATTATACAGCTAATACAGAAGTGCTCAAAATTAACCATACTCTTGGGAAGATAATTTTACTTCCTATATGCAATAAATTATCTAACATGTTCTCCATTTAAAGTCTTTCATATCTGTTTCTTCCTTTGCATTGTTAATATCTTATTCAGATTTTGATAACTTCACATTTAGATAACTTCAATAGGCTTAAATTTATATTTATGGCCACCAAATTCTTGCTATTTTTAAACTGCTTCTCAGTGCATATTTTAAAAATATCACTTTTATTTGGTTGTCCCTGTTTAAAACTCCTTATCCCTCAGTTCCAATGCAGTCCCATTTGATTGACCTGCTATGCGAGCACTCTAGCAAAGCCAACTTCTCTCTGGATAACCACAGATATTATGATCAGTGCTGTTGCTATTGCTTGTGTTGTTCCTCAGAAAAGCCAAATGCTTCCTTTCCTTTTTGCCCAACACCCTACTCATTTTCTCCACAAAATCTCACTCATTTGACTTATCTCTGTTAGGATATCCTCTTACCTGAATTCCTAAACTCATCTATATTGTATAATTTCTAACTGAACTCTTGTTTCTTCTTGTACCATATTATTTCTCTAAGTAGGTTATTAGTCTTAGAATATAATTATCTTCTCTACCAAGGCTTACTAAACACTAAGAAATAATCAGAATTTAAACAATTATAAACACTCCAGTAATACATATATAACAAAGTAATAATCTTTTTGTTAAAATATACTAGCGTGCAGTTTAAGATGTGAAAGGAAAATAAATCTTGGGGCCCCAAAATCACTAAGCTAAAGGAAAGCAGTCAAGCTGGGAATTGCTTAGGGCAAACTGGCTTTCCATGCTATTCAAAGGCATCCCTCTGCTCATAGAGATAAATGCATATCTGATTGATTGCCTCCTTTGGAAAGGTTAATTAGAAATTCAAAAGAATGCAACCATTTGTTGTAGCTACCTATAACCTGGAAGCCCTCTCTCCACTTCAAGTTGTCCTGCCTTTGCTTCGAGTTGTCCTTCCTTTCTGGCCCAAGACAATGTTCATCTTACATATATTGATTGATGTCTCTTGTTTCCCTAATATGTATAAAACCAAGCTGTGCTTGGACCACCTTGGGCACATGTCATCAGGACAGGCACTCATCCTTAACTTCGGCCAAAAAAAAAAAAAAACCGCTTTCTAAATTGACTGAGACCTGTCTCAGACATTTGGAGTTCACAAAGACAAGTGGTTTAAATGCTCATTAAGGTGTTCACAATTTTTATAGATTTTTATAGATTAATACACATGGAATTAGCAACATTTATTCAATTCTTCCAAGTAAAATCTAGCAAGATTGCATTCTATTTTAAAATTAAAAAATTGATAACTAAGTTTACATGTCACACATACAAAATTTCATAAGCTGAGTAAAATTTTTAGCAAAGTTTTAATTGATTCTCTTAATTTAATATCAAATTATGACACTTGTATTGGTCCGTTTTCACAGTACTGTAAAGAACTACCTGAGATTTGGTAATTTATGGAGAAAACAGTTTTAATTGACTCACAATTCTGCAGGCTATACAGGAGGCATGGCTGGGAAGGCCTCAGGAGACTTACAATTATTGCACAAGTCGACAAAAAAGCAAGTATGTCTTCACATGGCTAGCAGGACAGAGAGGGAGAGAGTGAGTGAGGTGCTACAAACTTTCAAACAACAAGATCACATGAGAACTCTGTCATGAGACAGCACTAGAGGGATGGCGTTAAACCATTAGAAACCACCCCCATTATTCAATTACTTCCCACCAGGCCCCACCTTTAACATTGAGAACTGCAATTCAACATGAGATTTGGGTTGGGACACAGAGCCAAATCATATTATTCCACCCCTGGCCCCTCTCAAATCTCATGTTCTTCTCACATTTCAAAACACAATCATGCCTTCCCAACTGCCTCCTGAAGTCTTAATTTGTTCCAGCATTACTTCAAAAGTTCCAGTCTGAAGTCTCATCTGAGACAAGGCAAGTTCCTTTCACCTATGAGCCTGTAAAATTAGAAACAAGTTAGTTACTTCCAATATACAATGGTGGCAGAGGCATTGTGTAAATATTCCCATTCCAAAAGTGAGAAATTGGCCAAATCCAAGGGGCTATGGGCCCCACACAAGTCCAAAAATCCAGCAGGGCATTCATTAAACTTTAAAGCTCTAAAATAATCTCCATTGACTCCATGTCTCACATCCAGGCAACAATGATGCAAGGGGTGGACTCCTAATGCCTTGGGCAGCTCTTCCCTTGTGGCTCTGCAGGGTACAGCCCCTGCAGCTGCTTTCACTGGCTGGCATTGAGTACCTGTGGCTTTTATAGGCACCAGAGGCAAGCTATTGGTGGATCTACCATTCTGGGGTCTTGAAGACAGTGGAGGACAGTGGCCCTCTTCTCAGAGATCCACTATGCAGTGCTTCAGTGGGGATTTGGTGTGGAGGCTCTCCAACACCACATTTCCCCTTTGCACTGCCCTAGGAGAAGTTCTCCATGAGGGCTCCACCTCTGCAGCAGATTTCTGCCTGGACATCCAGGCATTTCCATACATCCTCTGAAATCTAGGTAGAGGCTCTCAAACTTCAATTCTTGCCCTCTGCACACCCTCAGGCTTAACACCCTGTGGAAGCTTCTAAAGCTTGGGTGTTATACCCTCTGAAGCAGTGGCCTGAGCTGTACCTTGGCCCCTTTTAGTCATGGCTTGAGCTGGAGCAGCTGGGATGCAGGGTGTCATGTCTTGAGGCTGCACAGAGTAGCATGTCCTTGGTTTTGGCCCATTAAACCATTCTTTCCCTGAGGCCTCCAGTCCTGTGATGGGAGGGGCTTCCGTGAAGGCCTCTGAAATGCCTTGGAGGCATTTTCCCCATTGTCTTGGATTTTAACATTTAGCTCCCCTTATGCAAATTCCTGCAGTTGATTTGAATTCCTCCCTATATAATTTTTTTTGTTTATTTGTTTTTGTTTTTGTTTTCCTACCATGTGGTCAGGCTGCAAATTTTCTAAACCTTTACACTCTGCTTCCCTCTTAAATATAAATTCAAATTTCAGACCATCTCTTTGCAAATGCATATTAGTATAGCTGTTAGAAGCAGCCAGGTTACTTCTTGAACATTTTGGTGCTTAGATATTTTTTCCACCAGTTACCCTAAATCAATCTAATCCAACCCATGGCATGTAGGCTGCATGTAGCCCCAGATGACTTTGAATGTCACCCAACACAAATTCATAAACTTTCTTAAAATATGAATCTTTTTGTGATTTTTTTTTTTTTTAGCTCACCAGCTATTGTTAGTGTTAGTGTATTTTATGTGTGCCTTAAGACAATTCTTCTTCTTCCAATGTGGCCCAGGGAAGACAAAAGATTGGATACCCCTGCCCTAAATAATCTCTCTCAAATTCAAAGTTCAGCAGATCTCTAGAGCAGGGGCACAATGCCACCAGGCTCTTTGCTAAAGCATAGAAAGAGTGACCTTTGCTCCAGTTCCTGATAAGTACCTGATCTTCATTTGAGATCACCTCATTCTGGACTTCTTCATCCATATCACTATCAGCATTTTGGTCACAACAGTTTAACAAGTCTCTAGGAAGTTCCAAACTTTCCCTCAGCTTCTCTTCTTCTGAGTCCTCCAAACTGTTCCACCCTCTGCCCATTACCCAGTTACAAAGCTGCTTCCACATTTTTAGTTATCTTTATAGCAATTCCCCACTTCTCTGGTACCAATTTTTTGTATTAGTCTGTTCTCATGCTGCTATAAAGAACTACCTGAGGCTGAGTAATTTATGAGAAAATAGGTTTAGTTGACTCACAGTTCCACAGGCTGTACAAAAGGCATGGCTATAGAAGCCTCAGGAAACTTACAATCATAGTAGATGGTGAAGGGGAAGAAAGCATGTCTCCACATGGCTGGCAGGAGAGAGAGAGAGTGAGTGAAGAAAGAGGTGCTACACACTTTCTCACAACTAGATATCTTGAGAACTCTATCATGAGACAGTACTAGGGGGATAATGCTAAATTATTAGAAACCATCTTCATGATCAAAACCCCTTCCATCAGGCCTCAACTCCAACACTGGGAATTACAATTTAACATGAGATTTGGGTGGGGACACAGAGCCAAACCATATTAATACTCAACTTTTCTTTTCTTTTTCTTTCTTTCTTTTTTTTTTTTTTTTTGAGATAGGTTCTCACTCTGGCACCCAGCAAGCTGGAGTGTAGTGGTGTGATCTTGGCTCAGTGCAGCCTCTACCTCCTAGGCTCAAGGCAGCCTTTCACTTCAGCCTCCAGAGTAGTGGGCACATGGCACCATGCCTGGCTAAATGTTTGCATTTTGTGTAGAGACAAGGTCTCACTATGTTGCCCAGGCTAGTCTTGAACTCCTGGGCTTGCTCAAGTGCTCCTCCTGCCTCAGCCTCCCAAAGTGCTGGGATTACAGGCATGAGCCACAGTGCCTGGCACAGATTTTGCTTCTTAAAATTTTTGTTTTTTGTACAATTTTGTGAAACTGATAGTAAGTTCCACACCTGCCCACTATTTTACCTTTCTCCAAATAAAATGTACGTAAGTACACAATATATTTTTATGCCATTTGTTCTCGCTTGTATTAGAAATAGATTTCCTTTTTATGAAATATAAAGTGAATTAAAAAAAACTATTGTCATAGTCTGAGGAGTTTGAAATGAAATTGGTTGCTTTCTTTAGAAAAACAAAACATAAAGGCAAATTGGGCAGGTATATCCCAAAAAGTAAAGTTAATTCTGTTTAAAAGTATATTTAAATGAATAAGCTGCTGGTATTTTACTTGAATAAGAAGTTAGTATTTTGGATTTGATTTTGACATGGCAAAGCTCATGTGATATTTAATATCCAATTTAGGTTTTTAACTTTTTTATATGATAATAAACTTTGGTAACTTTATTCACACATTCATAGAAGCACACCAAATCAGAGTTCTGATAGCTTATGTTGCCAACCAAGTGTTGGCTTATGCCAAGGAATTCCTGATTTTTCCAAGGCTCTTTGAATCAGATTTATGTTCAATTATTTCCTATTTTTTTCCCAAATGAATAAGGTCGGTTTTGTAATGTGGCATTAGTCATGCTCACTATTTCAGCAAGATAATATTTAAATCTGTATTTTAATTTTAAAATATTATGGGAATTTAATTTTCAGGGTCCTCTAATATTTTCTGGTATTTGCACATTTCTGCTCATTGAGACAAGGTTTGGTGATTTATGATTTCAGAGAAGAGCAACTCTTCTTCCAGTTTTGTAAAGTCCAAATAATTATTTGCAATCCATATATATATATCTATATATATCTTTATAATCTTATTTTTTCTCTGCTTATAAAAGAAGAGCATAGGGAGACTTATAAAAATAGTATTATGTAGCTCAATCCCAATGGAGCCCTCTGCTCAGTTTGGTTTAACTCCATTATTTTGTTGCTGCTGTTTCTTTTGACTTCTCCCATCCTTGTGATCACACAAATCATAAATTTCATACAAACTCCTTTTTATCTCATTTCTCAAGAATTGATTACTGATCAAATATGCCATAATTCACCAGTTTTGTGAACTTCCTCTCTGAAAGCGTATGTTTGAGTGTGTATGGTATAACCTAGAAAATATTTAATAAAATACAATTTCTTTATCATCACTCTACTCCCCTTACTTGTTATGTGGATTTACTTAAATTTCCATTATCCCTGTTGAAAATGCTCACCATAATTTCTCAAAATCTTCTAAGTATTTTCCATCAGTGTCCCTGCAAATCCTCTTCCGGTTTAGCCAAGGATTTTCTGAAGCATCAATAAAGATGATAATTAAAACTTGTTTTGAATAATTCAGCTCATTTCTATGGCTAATTTTTCTGTGACTTATATCCAAGCTATGAATACACTTTTCCCTCATATATTATCCTGAGAATGGACTAATATATTCTTTCAAAAATATTAGGCTTCATGCTGTGATAGTTGAATATAGGTTAAGACAACTTGCTTCTATAGGATTATTCACATCCTGAGTTCTGAGATAAAACCGGCATTTAATGAAATAGTGGTGCTTAAAACATTTTCTAGGGACTCTTGGGGGTTCTCAGAGGCCCTTTCAGGGTTCTGCAACATAAAAATAATTTTCATAATACTACTAAGATATTCTTTACCTTTTAAAATTCGTTTTCTCGTGAGTAAAGAGTAAAGTTTTTCAGAGGCTACATGATTGGATATTGCAAAACAATGTAGCAACAAAGAAGCAGGTACGAAAATTTAGCTGTTTCTAATAAGAGAGATATTAAAGAGAATTGTAAAATATAAAAAATGCCACTCAATTTTAACTCTTTTATTGTTGTTTCAGAACGTATAGCTTTTAAAGATAAAATGTATTAAAATTTAGTGGTTTTTAATGTTGATTTTAAATAAAATAATAAATATTTTTACTTTCTGTTTTGATTTCTAATACAGTAATTGTAGACAGTGATATAGCTTGGATCTGTGTCCTCATCCAAATCTCATGTTGAACTGTAATCCTCAATGTTGCAGGTGGATCTGGTTGGAGGTGATGGGATCATGGGGGTGAATACTTCATGCATTGTTTGGCACTTTCTCTTTGATGTTGTTCTTGTGATAGAGTTCTAATGATATCTTGTTGTTTAAAGGTTTGTGGTACCTTCCCCCCATTCTCTTTCTTCTCTTTCTCCTGCTCCAGTGAACATGAAGTGATGGCCCCCCTTGCCTTCTGCCATGATTGTAAATTTCCTGAAGTTTCTGCAGAAGCTGAGCAAAAGTCACTATGCTTCTTGTATAGCCTACAGAACAGTGAGTCAATTAAACCTCTTTTCTTTATAAATAACCCAGTCTTAGGTATTTATAGCAGTCCAAGGCTGGACTAATACAGACAGATTGCTTACGTAAATCAAAGCTCTTGAGATCCTCAATACCTTTTAATAAAAAGGTTCTGATGCCGAAAGTTTGAGAACTACTCTTGTAGAGGTTGCCTACCTGCTTTTTGAATCTTGAAATATAGCCAGTCTTCTACATACAAATAAAGAACAACTTTTAAAGCTAGCTCTAGTTAGTACCAAATCTAAGTATTTGTTCAGGTCCTATGCCCTGCTAAATTTCTTGTTCATCTTGATGGAGAAAAAGTGAGCTCCAAAATTGGGGTTTGGCCTGTAAGGGTTATTGGCTTCACCCAGAAGAGGATTCAATGGTGAGCTGATGTTGTTAGATGGCAATCTTTTATTGAATGATACTGCTCCTTATGGAGCAGGGCTAACTCATAGGCAGTGTGCCCAGAGTCGATAACATATGAGTTGTTGGCAATTGTATTTATACCCTCTTATACCCACTTTTAATTAAGGTACAGGTTGATGCAAATTAAGGGGTGGGTTGTTTAGAACCTTCTAGGAAAGGGCTGATAACTTCTTTGTTATTGCCTTGGCACTTGTAAACTGTCATGGTGCTGGTAGAAGTGTCTTACACTAATGAACAATGAGGGCAGCTAGGGATTGCTTTTGTTGTCATCTGTTGGTTTCTGCTGTTTTCTTTACTTCATTCCATTGTGACCAGGAGATAAGTCTTCTAGTCTCCTACCTCAATCTGATCTACATTCTTGTCTTCCTGGATGACAGACTCTGATTCCACTTCCCTGTGGTTTGAAAACTTTTTGTATGCACTTCTTTGGCTTATTGATCTTTGCTTGACCATAGTGTTACTAAGATTTCAGGAGGGACATACTCCTTGTACAATTGAAGCCTGAGGAGCTCTTAACCTTGATTCAGCCAAAAAGATTATAAACTTCTATGCTTATATTTGTTCATTATGAGTTTGGCATAATGGACATTACCACTAATTATGTATCTGATATTTTATCTTGGATCTAATAGAGTTTATAATTCCCTTCCCCTCCAACAGTATCCTTGATGTGTTTATCGACAATCACTATCTTCCTCTGTGTCCAAGTTCTAACTTTACCCTATGATTGAGATTCTCCCCTGCCTTCTTCCATACATTCATTCTATTTTGCCCTAATCTTCCAGTAATTCTCCTGATTTAGGTAAAGTTTTTCAGAAGCTACACTTGCAATAACACGGATGGAACTGGAGAACATCATGTCAAGTAAAATAATATAGGCACAGAAAGAAAAGCTTTGCATGTTCTCACTCACTTCTGGCAGTGAAAAATTAGAAAATTATTTTCATATGGCTAGTGAGTAGAATAATTGTTAACAAAGGTTAGGAAGAATGTAAGGGTGGTGTCTAGTCCTCGCAAGCCAGACTTACCACCTGCAATTAGAAATTCCAGATGTTTCCTAGTTTAGGCATCTCTTAGTTCAGCCTACTACTAAGACACCTAAGCAACTTAGCTGGATTTTCTTGGTTGAAATAAAAAAAATTTAAGCATAAAATATGTTATTTATATGTATAAATTATAATCATTCAGGATGATGCATTTTCACAAATTGAACATAATCATAAAACTAAAATCCAGACTAAGAAACAGAATACTGCCAGCATTTCAGAATCCAACTTTATCCACTTTTGGTCACTTGCAAAAATAAAACAATACTTCTGTCTTCTAACAACATAGAGGAATATGCTTGTATTGGAAGTTTATATATATGGGATTGTATTAGTCTATTTTCATGCGCTGATTAAGACATAGCTCAGACTGGGAAGAAAAAGAGGTTTAATTGGACTTACAGTTCCACATGGCTGAGGCAGCCTCAGAATCATGGCAGGAGGCAGAAGGCACTTCTTATATGGTGGAAGCAAGAGAAAATGAGGAAGAAGCAAAAGCAGAAACCCCTGATAAACCTGTCAGATATCATTAGACTTATTCACTATCATGAGAATAACATGGAAAAGACCACCCTCCATGATTCAATTACCTCCACCAACATATGTGAATTCTAGGAGATACAATTCAAGTTGAGATTTGGGTGGGGACAGAGCCAAACCATATCATTCTGCCCCTGGCCCCTCCCAAATCTCATATCTTCACATTTCAAAACCAATCATGCCTTCCCAACAGTCCCCCAAAGTTTTAACTCATTTCAGCATTAACTCAAAAGTCCACAGTCCAAAGTCTCATCTGAGATAAGGCAAGTCCCTTCTGCCTATGAGCCTGTAAAATCAAAAATAATCTAGTTACTTCATAGATACAATGGGGATACAGGTATTGGGTAAATACAGCCATTCCAAATGGGAGAAATTGGCCAAAACAAAGAGGTTGCAGGGCCCATGCAAGTCTGAAATCCAGTGAGGCAGTCAAACTTTAAAGCTCCAAAATAATCTCTTTTGACTCCAGGTCTTACATCCAGGTCACACTGATGCAAGAGGTGGGTTCCCATGGTCTTGGGCAGCTCCATCCCTGTGGCTTTGCTGGGTATAGCCCCCCTCCTGGCTGCTTTCACAGGCTGGCATTGAGTGCCTGTGGCTTTTCCAGGTGCAAGGTGCAAGCTGTCAGTGGATCCACCATTCTGGGATCTGGAGGAAGGTGGCTGTCTTCTCACAGCTCCACTAAGAAGTGCCCCAGTGGGGGGTCTGTGTGGGGGCTCAGACCCAAATTTCCCTTCTGCACTGCCCTAGCAGAGGTTCTCCATGAGGGCCCTGCTCTTGCAGCAAACATTTGCTTGGGCATTGAGGTGTTTCCATAAATCTTCTGAAATCTAGGCAGAGGTTCCCAAACCTCAATTCTTGACTTCTGTTCACTCACCGGCTCAACACCACGTGCAAGCTACCAAGGCTTGGGGCTTCCACCCTCTGAAGCCACAGCCCGAGCTGCACACTGACCCCTTTCCGCCTTGGGTAGAGCAACTGGGACACAGGGCGCCAAGTCCCTAGGCTTCACAGAGCATGGGGACCCTCGGCCCAGTACAGGAAACTACTTTTTCTTCCTGGGCCTCTGGGCCTGTGATGGGAGGGGCTGCCGTGAAGGTCTTTGACATGGCCTGGAAACATTTTCCCCATGGTCTTGGAGATTAATGTTAGGGTCTTTGCTACTTATGCTAATTTCTGCAGCCGGCTTGAATTTCTCTCCAGAAAATAGGTTTTTCTTTTCTGTCGCATTGTCATGCTGCAAATTTTTCAAACTTTTATGCTTCCCTTATAAAACTGAATGCCTTTAACAGTACCCAAGTTACCTCTTCAATGCTTTGCTGCTTAGAAATTTCTTTTGCCAGATACCCTAAATCATCTCTTTCAAGTTCAAAGATCCACAAATCTATAGGGCAGGGGCAAAATGCTGCCAGTGTCTTTGCTAAAACATACCAAGAGTCACCTTTGCTCCACTTCCGAACAAATTCCACATCTCCTTCTGAGGCCACGTCAGCCTGGACCTTATTGTCCATATTGCTATCAGCATTTTGGGCAAAGCCATTCAACAAGTCTCTAGGAAGTTCCAAACTTTCCCACATTTTCCTGCTTTTTTTTTTTCTGAGCCCTCCAAACTGTTCCAATGTCTGCCTGTTACCCAGTTCCAGAGTCGCTTCCATGTTTTTGGGTGTCTTTTCATCAACACCCCACTCTATTATTCTGTTTTCACACTGCTGATAAAGACATACCCAAGACTGGGAAGAAAAAGAGGTTTAATTGGACTTACAGTTTCACATGGCTGGGGAGGCCTCAGAATCATGGTGGGAGGCAAAAGGCACTTTTTACATGGCAGCCACAAGAGAAAATGAGGAAGAAGCAAAAGCAGAAACCCTTGATAAACCCATCAGATCTTGTGAGACTTATTCACTATCACAAGAATAGCACAGGAAAGAGCAGCCCCCATGATTCAATTACCTCCCCCTGGGTCCCTCCCACAACATGTGGAAATGCTGGGAGATAAAATTCAAGTTGAGATTTGGTTGGGGACACAGCCATACCATTTAAGGGATCAAATAATGTGAACTATTTTCTGTATAGCTTGTTTCATTCAACATTTATTATTTGTGATTTTTACATGTTCTTGCATTATTCATTCCCATTGTTGCACAGTATTCCATTGTGATAAAATATTTCACATTATTTACCATCTTACTATTGTTCTTGCTTATGAATAGTATTGCTATGAATATTTTAGTGTATTTTTTTATATATCTATGTATACATTTTTATTGGTTATATGCTTAGGAGTAGAGTTGCTAGATTCTAGGATATGTTTATGTTTAGCTACAGTAGATAGCATTAACAACATTTTAAAGTGATTGCACAGAGTTGTACTCTGATAAGGACTGTAAGAGAATTCTGGCTGTGCCATGTCCCTTGCTATTTTTTTGTCTTTTGTGTTTAATGTAGTAGTAATAATACATCGTGGTTTAATTTGCATCTCCCTGATGACCAATGATGCTAAGCATATTTTCAGATGTTTGTTAGACACTTGAATACTCTTTTATTCCTTGACCAAGTTTTTGGTCCATTTATTGTTTGATCATCATTTAGCTATTAATTTATAGTACTTTACATATTCTGGTCATAAGCCCGTTTTTAGATATCTGTCTTGCAAATATCTTGTCTCACTCTGTTGATTACCTATTCAGTCTCTTCAGGTGGTTTTTGGTGAATAAAAATCTCTTAGTTTTCATATTTCCTAAGTTATTACTGTTTTTCTTTACAATTAGCTCCCTGTAGTGTTAGGAATCTTTAGAAATCTTTGCATACTCAAAGGTCAGCAAAATAATTTTCTGTGTTTTCTTTTTAAAATTTTAGTATTTAACTTCTTATGTCACTGTTTTAAATAAATTTGAAGATTTTTTTTAAAAAGTTGAATTGTTTTGGTATTTTACTTTAAACCGTTATTGTTTAGATTGCAATCCACATGGAACTGATTTTTGTATATGGCATGAGATAAAGGTCAAGATAATTTTTTTCATATGGAAATCCAATCTAGCATTATTTATTTAAAGATCAATGATTCTCACTGCCGTATAGTATCTCCTTTGTCATATATTAGTTAATTCTAATTCCAAACTCTTTTTTATTCCATTGCTTTAGTTATCCTTGTGTCATTACCATACTGCATTATTATTATTATCACTTTGTAATAGGTTTTAATAACTGATAGTATAAATCTTTCAGGCTTATTCTTCTTCAAATTTTATGTATTCTTGACCCATCACTTTTCCATATAGATTTAAAACTAGCTTTACAATTTTAATGAAAACAAACGTAATGTTTCAAAATTTTTTTTGATTATAGATTAATTTGGGGACATTTGGCATATTTTAAACATTTGAAGCCATGTGTCATGTTATAATTAGGAAGTTATTTTTTACTCCTCATTTGCTAAGAGGTCTTCTCATAAATGATCAATAACTTTTAATTCTGTATATATTTAGAACCCTATAATATATGACATTATTTTCTATATTTGACATTACTGCATATTTGCATACATATTTTGCCCCCTTTTTGGGGGTTCCTCCTCCTCTTCTTCTTCCTTCTCCTCCTCTGCCACCATCTATTCCTCCTCCTCTTCCTCCTCCTCCTTCTCCTACTACTACTACTCTTCTTCTTCTTCCTCTTCTTCTTCTTCTTCTTCTTCTTCTTCTTCCTTCTTCTTCTTTCTTCTTCTTCTTCTCCTCCTTCCTCCCTCCCTCCCTCTCTTTCTTTCTTTTCTTTCTTTCTTTCATTTTCTTCTTTCTTTCTTTCTTTCTTTCTTTCTTTCTTTCTTTCTTTCTCTTTCTTCTTTCTTTCTTTCTCTCTTTCTTTCATTCTTTCTTTCTTCCTCTCCTCCTCCTCCTTTCCCTTCTCCTCCTTCTTTCTTCTTCTGACACAGGTCTCAATATGTTCCCCAGGTTTTTCTCAAACTCCTGGGCTCATAGGGTCCTCCTCCCCCAGCCTCCTGAGTGGTAGAGATCCACAGGAATGACCGCTGTGGCCAGTTCTCTCTCTTTTTTTTTTCCATCTGAGAAAATTTTCTTTTGGCCTAAAGAACTCATGTTTAGCGTATCTTTGTAGTTCAGACTGGCCTCCAACTGATTCTCTCAGATTTTGTCTAAATATGTCTTTATTCAACCCTTATTTTTTAATGACATCTTTTCTGTGTATAGAAATATAGGCTCAGTTATTTCATTTTTCTTTACTCAAACATTTATTCTATTGCCATTTTCACCCTAGAATTCAGTGAATTTAATGTTTCTCTTTTTAAGTCCATGATCATCATTATAGCTCTAGCCTATTAACACACTGGATTACAGAAAGTTGGTTGGTATTAATATTCCTGCTTCCTTCATTTATTTTACAAGTTTAATTTTCTAGTGCCTTCTGTGAATTCTATATTTTTAAAATAGATTTACCATAAAGAGTGGCTAAGAAAATTCTAACATTTCTCATTTTATATTTTTAATTAATGATAGACTTAGATAGACTTTTTTGTATTTTGCCCCAAGCTGATTATTGACATATATATTTTTCACACATCCGATTATATATTTAGATAAGGATGATGCTATTCCAGGATATATTTATCTTCTTGTTTTCCTATTTATCATTTTGTCATTAGTCAGCTGTCTTTATTTCTATGTCTCCAAAACAATTTGATTTCACTTGAGTCTCTAGTGTGTCTAGTGTATTCCTTTTCTTATTGTTGAGTTTTAGTATATTTTGGATAACTTTTTTTTATATCAGATATGCCTTGTGTTAGTCCATTTTCATGCTGCTGATAAAGACATACCTGAGACTGGGAAGAAAAAGAGGTTTAATGGACTTACAGTTCTACATGGCTGGGGAGGCCTCACAATCATGGCAGAAGGCAAGGAGAAGCAAGTCACATCTTACATGGATGGCAACAGGCAAAGAGAGAGAGCTTGTGTGGGGAAACACCCTTTTCAAAAACCATCTGATCTTGTGAGACTTATTCACTATCATGAGAACAGCATGGGAAAACTGGAACTCATGATTCAATTACCTCCCCCCAGGTTCTTCCCATGAAATGTGGGAATTGTGAGAGTTACAATTTAAGATGAGATTTGTGTGTGGACACAGCCAAACCATATCATTCTGCCCCTGGCCCCTCTTAAATCTCATGTCTTCACATTTCAAAACCAATCATGCCTTACCAACAGTCCCCTAAGGTCTAAACTCATTTCAGCATTACCTCAAAAATCCACAGGCCAAAGCGTCATCCAAGAAAAGTCAAGTCCCTTACATCTATGTGCATGTAAAATCAAAAACAAGGTAGTTTTTTCCTAGATACAATGGGGGTACAGACATTTGGTAAACACAACCATTCCAAATGGGAGAAACTGGCTAAAACAAAGGGGCTACAGGCCCCATGGAAGTCCAAAATCCTGTGAGGCAGTCAAATCTTAAAGTTCTAAAATTATCTCTTTTGACTCCATGTCTCACATCCAGGTCACACTGATGCAAGAGGTATGCTCCCATGGTCTTGGGCACCTCTGCCCCTGTGGCTTTGCAGGGTATAGCCCCCCTCCTGACTGCTTTTATGGGCTGGTGTTGAGTGTCTGTGGCTTTTCCAGGTGCATGGTGCAAGCTGCTGGTGGATCTGCAGGATCTGCTGGTGGATCTGGTGGATTCTGGGGTCTGCAGGATGGTGGTCCTCCTCTTACAGCTCCACTAGGTGGTGCCCCAGTAGAGACTCTATGTGGGGGCTCCTGCCCTACATTTCCCTTCTGCACTTCCCTAGCAGAGATTCTTCATGAGAGCCCCCACCCCTGCAGCCAACTTCTGCCTGGGCATCCAGGCGTTTCCATACATCCTCTGAAATCTAGGGCGGAGGTCCCCAAACCTCAATTCTTGACTTCCGTGCACCCACAGGCTCAGCACCATGTGGAAGCTGCCAAGGGTTGGGGTTTCCACCCTCTGAAGCAACAGCCCGAGCCACACCTTGGCCCCTTTTAGCCATGGCTGGAGTGACTGGAATGCAGAGTACCAAGTCCCTAGGCTGCACAGAACAGGGGAGCCCTGGGCCCGGCCCATGAAACCATCTTTTCTTCCTAGGCCTCTGTGCCTGTGATAGAAAGGGGCTGCAATGAAGACCTCTGACATGCCCTGGAGACGTTTTCCCCATTGTCTTGGAGATTAACATTCAAGTCCTCATTACTGATGCAAATTTCTGAAGCAGGCTTGAATTTCCCCTCAGAAAATGAGATTTTCTTTTCTATTGCATTGTTAGGCTGCAAATTTTCAGAACTTTTATGCTCTGTTTTCCTTTTAAAACTGAATGCTTTTAACAGGATCCAAGTGACCTCTTGAATGCTTTGCTGCTTAGAAATTTCTTCCACCAGATATCCTAAATCATCTCTCTCAAATTCAAAGTTCCACAACTCTTTAGGGTAAGGGCAAAATACCACCAGTCTCTTTGCTAAAACATAACAAGAGTCACCTTTGCTCCAATTCCCAAGAAGTTCCTTATCTCCATCTGAGACTACCTCAGCCTGGATTTCATTGTCCATATCATTATCAGCATTTTGATCAAAACCATTCAACAAGACTGTAGGGAGTTCTAAACTGTCCCACATTTTCCTGTCTTCTGAGCCCTCCAAACTGTTCCAACCTCTACCCGTTACCCAGTTCCAAATTTGCTTCCACATTTTCAAGTAACTTTTCAGTAGTGCCCCACTCTAATGGTACCAATACATGTATTAATCAGGGTTCTCTGTAGGGACAGAATTAATAAGATAGATGTATATATAAAGGGGAGTTTATTAGGTACAATTTTTTTTTTTTTTTTGAGTTGGGGTCTGACTCTGTAGCCCAGGCTGGAGTGCAGTGGTGTAGTCTTAGCTCACTGCAACCTCTGTCTGCTGGGTTCAGGCGATTGTCTGCCTCAGCCTCTCAAGTAGCTGGGACTACAGACATGCACCATCATGCCCGGCTAATTTTTGTATTTTTAGTAAAGACAGGGTTTCACCGTGTTGGCAAGGCTAGTCTCAAACTCCTGACCTCATGATCTGCCTGCCTCAGCCTCCCAAAGTGCTGGGATTACAGGTGTGAGCCACCGTGCTTGGCCTATTAAGTGGTATTAACTCACACTATCACAAGGCCCCACAATAGACCATCTGCAAGCTGAGGATCAGGGAAGCTAGTCTGAGTCCCAAAGCTGAAGAATTTGGAGTTTGATGTTTGAGGGCAGGAAGCATCCAGCATGGGAGAAAGATGTAGGCTGGGAGGCTAAGCCAGTCTAGTCTTTACATGTTTTTCTGTCTGCTTTTTTTCTGGCCATGTTGGCAGCTGATTAGATTGTGCCCACCCATATTAAGGTTAGGTCTGCCTTTCCCAGCCCACTGACTCAAATGTTAATCTCCTTTGGCAACACCTTCACAGACACACCCAGGATCAGTACTTTGCATCCTTCAATCCAGTCAAGTTGATGCTCAGTATTAACCATCACATGCCTTTTTCAAGTATTTTCTTTCAGTCCGTGACTTGTCTTCTCATTCTTTTTTCAGCTTTAGTAAGGTTTAATAATGTGGTATTTTAATATCTGTATAGACTGTGAAATGATTAAATCAAACTAACATACTTATCTCCTCAGATACTTATTTTTTTGATGAGAACATTTAAGATCTACTCTCTCAGCAATTTTTAAGTATACAGTACATTATTATTAACTATAGTTACTTTGCTGTAGGACTGTTTGTAGAAATGTAAATTAGTACAGCCATTATGGAAAACAGTAGAGAGGTTTCTCAAAAATTAAAAAATATAACTAATGTGTGATCCAGCAGTTTCACTTCTGGGTATATATCTTAAGCAAATGAAATCAGCATCTCAGAGATATATCTGCACTCTCATGATTATTGCAACATTATTCATAATAGTCAAGCTATGGAATCACATTGTGTCCATCAATGGATAAATGGATTAACAAATGTGGTATATACACACCTACAAACACACGCACACACGACAGAATGTTATTCAGCCTTAAAAATAAAAGATATTCTGTCACTTGCAACAACATAAATGAAACTAGAGGATACTATGCTGGCAAAAATAAGCCAGGAACAGAAAGAGAAATATCACATGATGTCACTGATGTGTGTAATCTAAAAAAGGTTGAAATTATTGAAGCAGGGAGTAGGATAGTGATTTTCAGGGGCTACATGGGTGGGAGGGTACAAAGCTTTTGCATTCTATTGACAGTGTCTTTCACAGAGCAGACATTGTAAATCGTACTGGAGGCTAGCTTATCAATTCTTTCTTTCTTTCATAAATCATACCTTTAGTGTTGTATCTAAAAAGTTATCACCATGCCCAAGGTCATTAGATTTTCCTCTATGTTTTCTTCTAGGAGTTTTGTAGTTTTGCATTTTACATTTAGGTCTGGAATCCATTTTAAGTTAATTTTTATTTCATTTGATTTTTTTTTTTTGCATTTAATTTGCTGGGTTCTAAGATATGAAATTTAAACAGATGGGTACCATATCAAACCAAGAAAGCTACTGCTTCCATTTCTTAATTATTTTAAACCTCACCACATGTAGCCAAATCTTCTCTCAGCCACTGAATTTGTAACTCATACATTAGGGACTCCACAATTAGGATAATTAGTATAACATGGAATAAAGATAACATTCCATATTTACCTTAAATAAATAAACTAACCACAATACAGAGTTGTAAGAAAGTAAATTCATGGTCATATTCCCACACATCTGGAGTGGTACAAGTTCAGACCCTGTTTTGACCCACTCTCTGAGTAACTCATGGAATATTTTATTCCTTGAATCTTTAAACAAGAGTAATACTAATATTACTTGTACTTGATTCAAGAGATTTAAAGTTTTGCAAGTGTCTTATCTCAACTACGTATTTTTAATAAATATTAAAATAGACATTTTCTTCAATTTCTAGATTAATATTCTATAAAGTAACTTCTCTAGGATCTTCAAGTAGGAATGAAGCTACTTACAAAATTTCAAACCAAAACTTTATACAACATAACAAGTACACGAGCTAGGAAATATTTATTTTGAAAAATACCACTTTCAAATATTCAGGTTAATGGGTTAAAACAAGTGTTTTTGCCTCCATCACAAACCAATGTGCATGTGAATAAACAATGTGCTAGTGGAGATGCAAGTTGTTATCAATGTTTTACTTGTTCGCTAGTCATTCACTCACTTGTTAATAGTTATTGATTCACCCAGTAGATACTGTCCTAAGCTCCATCATTGTGACTGAGAGAGGAATATGGAAATACAGAGGAAGAATGAATATATATATATATATATCAAACACATCTGCCCTATAGACAGTTTTAGTTCATTAAAATTCCAATATTTTTCTTGGTAAAGGAGGATGTGGAAAAAAATCATATATTTTATACCTTCACCTGGTTAGACATCATGTCAAAATTTTAGACAGAGTTTAATATTTATGTCTTATAATAATCTTTATAGGTCTAATGTTATAGATTAATCAAAATATAATTTAAGAACTTAAGCTCAAAGTGACAGAGCCAGAAAGGGTGTCATTTGATCTTAGAGCTAATTCATCTCAAAACTTGTGTTTTTTACAATCTCTAAGATCTAACTTTCTCAAAGCGTATGCTATTTTTATTATTTCCTCTAATACAAGAAAACGCCAAAAGTTAATCTGAAGTTTTTCAATCACATTGTAGAAAACAAAAGTCTTATTTTTTTTTATTGTACTTTAAGTTTTAGGGTACATGTGCGCAATGTGCAGGTTTGTTACATATGTATCCATGTGCCATGTTGGTGTGCTGCACCCATTAACTTGTCATTTAGCATTAGGTATATCTCCTAATGCTATCCCTCTCCCCTCCCCCCACCCCTCTTATTTTATCTATATTTATTCTAAAACAAAAATACACCATTCAGTTATTTACTGATGGCAATATGAACTGGGGAGATTTATTGCAAATTAAAATGTCTGTTCAGTGTACATATAATGATATTATTTCAAATCATGGCCAAATCACCAAGGTTACATTCAAACAAGTACGATAGACTTAGACACAAATTCTTATTTTTCGAATACTAAAGCCAAAAATATGCCAAGTCATTTAAAAAAAAATCACATTTTAACAACTTACAAAGTTACTCAATTAAAATCAGTTATACATAATATTAATATAACAGTGTGTTATTACTAAACAATTAGTTTATCACACAAATTAGGAAGAACCAAATACATACTCATTAAAAATAATCTGCAATAACTTTGAGACATACATTTGATAGAATATAATAATTAAATGGTCAGGTCAGGATTTACTACCCTTCTGAGGCAAATCATAAGAATTGCAAAAATATAGCATTTTTTCAATTCAAAGATATATCAAAGACTTTAAGTAAATTAAACTATCTTACTATAATGTAAAATCCATGACAAGAAGAATTAAACTATGTGAATTTTCTTTTCTTTTCAATAGCATAGTTCATATTCTTTGTTTTTTTTCTCTTAATGAAGGACTGACTTTGTAATTTAACTTAATTTATGTAATTATGAGCCTTTTATTACATAGGCACCTGGTTGACTACTTTGATGGGTCTACATTTTCAAAAGTCAATTTTAATGGTTCTTATGGAGATTTAAATCTTTATATAATAACCATTGAGATAATTCACTTCAAAAATCCTGCCCAAGCAGGTACTGTCTGCAGTGAAAGGAGCAGGGAAATTTCTTGTTTTTATACAATACAGATTATTTTTTATTCTTTAGCAAAAATTTCAGGGTAACTTGGAAAACATCCTCCTGAAGATAAAAATATAAGTAACTTAAGCCAATGCAAAATCCAAATGGCTAACCTGTATACAAATATGATTTTGAGATGAGATTAATACTGAAAAGTATATTTAGTTTATTTATTCCTGCTAGGTGCCCTAACAAAATTAGAAAAGAAAATCTAAAGGTAGCAATAATGGGCCTTGTAATTTTAGGTGGACAAACATTTATTGGAATCTGCAAGGATTTTAGATTGAAGTCTGTTGCTTTTGAGTAGAGGAAAAAAAAATTAAGAAGTCAATAAATAATACAAAGCATCACAGAGAAAAATCACCTCCGATTTGGTTTATTTACATAAGCTACTGACCTTTACTTTAAAGCAGAAACAGAAGTCATGAGCAAAACTGATTCCAAGTAGTAAAAAGCCCGGAAAAGTAACTTTTTATTTATTTAACCTTCTGAATTCTTGATTTGCAAATTTGCTTTCTGTCTTGGTTTCCTTTGTTTGCGTGTTTTAAAGTTGTAGGCCGGGCGCGGTGGCTCACGACTGTAATCCCAGCACTTTGGGAGGCCGACGTGGGCGGATCACGAGATAGAGACCACCCTGGCCAACATGGTGAAACCCCGGCTCTAAGGCCCGGCGCGGTGGCTCACGCTTGTAATCCCAGCACTTTGGAGGCCGAGGCGGGCGGATCACGAGGTCAGGAGATCGAGACCACGGTGAAACCCCGTCTCTACTAAAAATACAAAAAAAAATTAGTCGGGCGTGGTGGCGGGAGCCTGTAGTCCCAGCTACCCGGAGAGGCTGAGGCAGGAGAATGGCGTGAACCTGGGAGGCGGAGCTTGCAGTGAGCCGAGATTGCGCCACTGCACTCCAGCCTGGGCGACAGAGCGAGACTTCGTCTCAAAAAAAAAAGAAACCCCGGCTCTACTAAAAATAGAAAAATTAGCGGGGCATGGAGGCGCCTGCCTGTAATCCCAGCTACTCCGGAGGCTAAGGCAGGAGAATCACTTGAACCTGGGAGGTGGAGGTTGCAGTGAGCAGAGATCATGCCATTGCATTCCAGCCTGGGCAACAGGGCAAGATTCTGTTTCAAAAAAAAAAAAAAAAAAAGTTGTAAAAGGCTAACAACAAAGATAAACCAGATGATTAAAATATATGATTATTTCAAATGAACTGAGATAATATAAAATATACTAACATTTACTCTAAAGTTTAAGCTATATTCGTGTCTGTGCAGGCTAGATGAATGCTTGAGTAATTGGATAGAGTATAATTTCTGTTTTAATAAATATAATTTAAATGGAATCTCAACATTAAAATTCCTTTCGAAAGAATAACAAAAAAGAGAAAAAAAAAGTTCCAGTAAATGGCATTCTATCATTGGTAACATGCATCAGATCCCATAGGCTTTTGGAAATTTATTGCATCTACTTGATTATTACACGAGCATGTTAAAGCCAATTGAAAGGAAACAAAATAAAAAAATATATACTTCACTGGCCTAACTTAAACTGTGCTAGAAATTTGCAGTGGCATCGGCTACTACAGAAATGGGGCAATACAGGAATAGTTAACTATGTAAAAATGCAATACTTACTACTACGTTTATGAAAATAGCATATAACTTCCCATTACTAAAACAGAAGTTATATAAATTTTTTCCTTTTACATTCCTTATGAATGGATTTAGGTTTTGGATTACCTGTATGAACTATCTCAAATCTATTGCTTTACTTAACTCACTTGTAGAGACTTATAAACATATTATTACAGAAGAAACATAGACGCCAATAAGAACTGAAATACTATTGAGTATAAATATCAAATTATTAGTAAGAATGCTTCCAAATGTATTCCACTATGGAATTTAAGCTGTCTTTGGTTTTCAGATTATTCTCCTTCATTATATTATTGGTTTCATGTTATTATTATTCATTTCACCATATTAGATTTTATATTATTTAAAGTGAAATGTGTATCATGTTCATCTTTATATTTTGTTTTTATACATCAATAAGAAGATGCCTAGAAAAATGCCTTATATAGCTTAAGTGCCTAATCAGTGTATATTATATAAAGGTGAATTTCAATATAAATGAACACATCAACTATTTTATTTTAGTCTTTAAATTGAAAAAGCTGTTCTTCGTAACATGGACCAGTGAAAATGAAGTTACATAAAATATGTGATGATAATAATATAATATTTAATATTGTATATAAAACAATATCAAATACAATTTAATGTCAGATCAAAACAACAACAGAAATTTATTAGAGTAAGAAGAGAAATTGAGAAGGGTAAAGTTTCCGGAACACAGAAAAATTGTGTATACATCCTAGATTTAGCAAGGCATCCCTATTCTGTTATTCACCATTGATGAATGATTAAATAAGAGTTGATGTTTACAGAAAGTAACTTACTATTTAGGTCTCAGTAGTCATATAGTCCTTCCTTTTACTTTGTGTATGAAATGTTCAATGTATCCAGAGTCAAGACAATCAATTTAATAATTTGTCTTTTGGAGCCAAATAGAGGTTGATTAGCTATCTATCTTACTATCATTTTCCATTTTGATGACAAGATTTACAATTCAGACATGTTGGGTAAACCTATAACATGTGGCTATCTTGTACTTTCTCTCCCCAAATAATAGCAACAATATTTGTACATTTTGGATGGTTCATATTGCCTCAGTTAAAAAAACAAGCAAAAAAGGCATTATCAGCAGGAATAATATGGGTGCATTAGGCAATGCTGAAATGGAAACTTGCTGAAGGATAGAATATATGAGCATAGCTTGCAGAATAGTTCCCAAGAGTAGTATCATAAAAGATAGAAACTCAGGTAAATTCTTCTATAAATATTTTAATACTAATGAAAAAAATCTTGAAATTTGTCCCATATTTCTCAGGCAGTAGCTATAAGCACAGAGAGCATAAGGGAACATAATTCAAGAAACTGTGAATACAAATTTTGTTATTCTAACCCTAAACTCATGATTTGGCAGTAATCTAGTCTTAAATTTCAAAGGAAATAGCTATGATTTTATATAATTTAACCCTCCCTTGAAAGGTAAATTCAAGTTAATACTATGAATCAGTAGATTACAATTTCACAAATGAATAACAGTTTTGTAAACTGCAGAACACCATAAAATCAGAGATTTACTGCTTTCAAAGCCTTTAAAAATTATTATTAATTATTTTATTTTAACCTACTACTACTCAGGTTTATTCTCTGAATGATGGGGTATTTTCTACACCACTTATTTTGGTATATTCGTTATCTATCTTTTCACCCAAGCTATTAACCTGGTCAACAAGACTTCTTCTCCTCCCTTAATGTCCAAGTTTATCCTGATACGTATACATCTAATTTTACCTTTAAGTTATTCTTTTGTTTTCAATTTTCTTCTCCTATTTATTTTCCATGACTTATTAAATTCCCTTCAACTTGTATCTAGTATACTTTGATTTCCTTTCTGATTGGTCTCCTCACTTGAATATTGCCTTAACCAAGGAAGAAAATATGCCCTTTTTAATGGTCTGATTCAGCATTTCTCAAAATGATATTTACATAGAAATCACCCAAGAACTTTGTGAAATGACAGATTCTGATTCGGTAGATCTGGAATAGAGTCTGAGTTCATTTACAAGCTCACACATGATGCTAATGATGTTGTTCTGCAGATCACACTCTGAGAAGCAAGACTCTTAGGCAAAACCTTAATTGTTCATGTTACTCTCTTTCACGAAATTTATCACAGCAGCCCATTGCTGTTGAAATATAGTCAACATACTTTAGAGTGGAATATGAAGTGGAGCACTTCTTTAAGCACTTCTCATTCTCAGTGGCAGGCCTTGGTGTGTAATCTACCAATACCAAACTTGGGAGCATTTCTCCCCAAAATGTTGTGTCATGCCTACATGCATGTGTATTAGTTAGAGTAAGAGGGACAGACCCAATAGGAGAGAGAGAGAGAGAAAGAGAAGATTTATTAGGAAGAGAGAGACAAAATTACTTTTTCTTTGCCTTTTTTTCTATCCAGCCCCCAATCAATTTGATGGTGGCTGCCAAATTGAGTATGGATCTTTCCCACTCAGTCTACCAATTCACATGGCAACTTCCTCTGGGAATACCCTCGCACAAACACCCAGAATTGATGCTTTACCAATTCTCTAGATAATCCTTAATCCAGTCAAGTTGATACCTAAATACTCCATCACACCTCTTGACACACTCTTGGCCCTGTCTAGGACATTTTCATTGCCATTTTGCTCTGTTTTCAAGACTCACTTTATTTTTACTTCTTCAAGGAAATGTTCACTGGCAGCTTCAGGCTTGGGTTTACTACTTTTATATATGCTCCCTTATCACTCTGGGCTTGATGTTATGATGCCACTTACAACTGTTCTGAAACTATTCAGAGGTATTTACCTCGCTGGTTTGTAAGTTCAAGGCATTGGTATTTTCACCTTTGTATCCCATAGGCCTAGCTACGGTACTGATATATAATAAAAGAAAAGAAATATTTGCCTAACTCAATGGATGATATGTGAGTTCACTTCTCGAATTTGTCCAAATTATATATGTTGCTGAAGTATTGCTGGAACAAGTGGGATATTAAATATAAAGTTTTCCCAATATTTACTGATTTCCATATTCTGTTTTTATGGTATTTAGTGATGTCCCTTTACTGATTCCTGGTGCTGTCTACTTGTGACTGCTCTCTTTATTCTCTGATCTTTTTTTGCCAGAAGTATCAATTTTATTAGTTTATCTTCTGGCTGTGTAGATCACGTTTCCTGTTTGTTTTCTATATCCTTCATTTCTTCTCTTATCTTTATTATTTATTTTCCTCTTCAGTTTTGGTTTTCTTTATTCTTTTATTAACATTTTTCTATCTTCTTAAGAATTATGCTTAAGATCATTAATTTTCAGCTTTATTATTTTTTAATATATGTTTAAGTCTGCAAATTTTCCTCAAAGCAATAGCTAGATCTTGTAAAGTATGATTTGTATTATTTTATTACTATTAAGTTCAAAATATTTTGTAACTTCCATTGTGACTTCTTGATCTTGAGTTATTTAGAATTGTATTGCTTTTTTCAAAGTATGAGATTATTTTCTCATTAACATGATCAAAGAGCATACTTTGTATAATTTTATTTTATTTATTATTCATTTATTTATTTATTTTTGAAACAGAGTCTCACTCTGTTGCCCAGGCTGGAGTGCAGTGGTGTGATCTCGGCTCACTGCAAGCTTCGCCTCCCGGGTTCACGCCATTCTCCTGCCTCAGTCTCCTGAGTAGCTGGGACTACAGGCACCCGCCACCACGCGTGGCTAATTTTTTGTATTTTTAGTAGAGATGTGGTTTCACCGTGTTAGCCAGGATGGTCTTGATCTCCTGACCTCGTGATCCACCTGCCTCGGCCTCCCAAAGTGCTGGGATTATAGGCGTGAGCCACTGCGCCCGGCCCATACTTTGTATAATTTTAATCCTTTTGAATTGAGATTTATGTTGTGGCACAACAAAAGACTGGCTTTGATAAATGTTTAATGTGAATTTGAAAATAATGTGTATTGTGCCATTTCTCTGTGCATGTTCTTTTCTTTTGTGTCCTATCGATAGTGAAAAATTATTGTTAAAATGCCCTACTACATTGAGCTGTGTCTATTTATTATCAAGGGAACATTGGCTCCAAATGTCCAGCTTACTTCTCTTTCTTTCTCTTCTGAATCTTTAACCCACAAATTCCTTGCACTGGTAGATCTCCAATGAAATCTTTTTAACAATGTAAAACGTTTTCTGCATTTTAAAATTTATCTAGCCTAGAAATTTGTATCAACAATCTACTCAGCCATTGTTAAAGTCCCTGGATAGCTCTTTAAAGGAATATCATGTATAATTTATTTCTAAAACGGCAAAGGGTCAATTTATGTTTATTGTTTATCTTGACTCAAATTTGGTATTTCATATTCTGGATGAAAACCTATTTTCTACATTTTCATATTTTTCCCTTAAAGTTGTTCTCTTATATATTTTTTCACATATGAAGATTGCATATAAAGTGTTTGCTTCTTAGGAACTAAAACATACCCTCTCCAAAATGAAATAAAATAAAATAAAACTAAATAAAATAAGATTAAAAAATATCAAATAGAAACTTAGAGTGTATCCTGATGAGTTGGAAACCAAGTGCAAATTAAAGGACCTTAAGATATTTTGAGTGTACTCTAGTGAAAAACTATAGAATAAATACAAACCATATAATATATTATTTTTCTCTCTGTACACTAACTTTGAGAAGATTTGAATCATATGAGTGAGTTTTCTCATTCCGGACTACTTACACGTTTTTCAGATTTCTTTTGCATATCTCAGAATAGATTTTTCTGGGATTATATTTAGTTTTTAAAATGCAACTTCTGTAAATTTCTTGGTAAATTTTTCTTCAAATTTAGTATATATTGCTAATATTATTTTCCCCCATTATTATTCTCCCATACATTATTATATGTTCCAAAGGTTTAAGATCAGTATATATATATATATAAATATATAGAGAGATTTATGTATAATAAATCTCATATATAAATTCTTTCATATATTTATGTATAATCTTATATATACACATATATAATGTAAATTATTTTTAGATATTCTGTTGCATCAGGGTTTTTGTACAATAATTTTTTTTCTCTTTCCTGCATAAAACAACCTTCTCATATCTACTTATTCGTCTGACAAATTATGACAATTAAGTTTTTGGCTCACTAAACCTTTTCCCCAATAATTCTTTCTTGACTCTTAAAGTTTGGGCAAGGCCTGTCTCTTCAACTTTATTTCATTTCTTATAATATGCAACTCACTTAATTGTAATTCTCTGTATTCTTCAGGAGCAGTGGTTAATGATTGATTAGTTATACATAAAATAATTATTTGTAAAGGTTTTATTTGCTTCCATAATAAAGGGACCTAAAGCAAATTTAAAAAAAAGACAAATACTGCGTGATCTCACTTATATGTGGAATCTAAAAAAGGTAAGCTCATAGAAACAGAATAAAATGGTGTGGTGGAGGGATTGGGGAGGCTGTGGTCAAAGAACACAACATCAGAGGCTGTGGGGTGGAGGGATTGGGGAGATGTTGGTCAAAGAACATAATGTTTCAGTTAGATGGGAGGCATTAGTTTAAAAGATTTATTGTATAACATGGTAAGTATAGTAAATAATAGTGTATTGTAGACTTAAAAATTGCTAAGAGAGATTTTAAGTGTTCTCACCATAAAAATTATAATTATGTACGGTTATACATATATTAATTAGATGTGCTTAGCCATTCAATAATGTATACCTATATCAAACCAACAATGTAGGGCCAGGTGTGGTGGTTCATGTCTGTAATTCCAGTTCTTTGGGATACTAGATGGGAGGATCACTTGTGCTCAGGAATTGGAGAACAGCCTTGGGAACATAGTGAGACCTCATCTCTACTAAAATCCAGAAAAATTAGCCAGACATGGTGGCACACACCTGTAGTCCCAGCTACTTGGGTGGCTGAGGTGGGAGAATTGCCTGGGCCCAGGAAGTAGAGGATGCAGTGAGACATGGTCCTACCACTGCACTCTAGCCTGGGTGACAGAGCAAGACCCTGTCTCAAAACAACAACAACAAAACATGTTGTACACCATAAATATCTATGAGTTTTATATATCAATTAAAAAATAATAAAGGGGTCTGTGCCCTACCCTTAGCTATTAGGACTCAATAAGTCTGGAATGTGGCTCAAGCATGCACATTTAGCAAAATGCTCCTCAGTTTAATTCGGATGCACAGCTGGGGCCGAGGAACACTGCCGTAGGCTAAGCTGTGTGAACAAAGGGACTCTGATCATTTTTCACTGTTTCATTCTTTAAGCAGCAAAATATTTGGCACAAAAGCACGTGATAATTATTTAATTAAAGAAGATTAAGCTAAGTATTGATTTTTTACATATATTTTGTAATTGGCCACCTTAGTGTTCCTTTCAGAGGCAGGCATGGTGTAAGTTTTAATTATTTTTCCTTGTTTTAAATTATTTTGCCTAATTCATTTTATCATACAATTATATTTACTAAGAATTCCAGAACAAAGTTAAATTGTATCAATATAAAGATACATTTTTCTGTCATGTTTCTTACTTTATTTGGAATGCATTTAGTGTTTTACCATTAAGTATTATATCATGTTGACAATTATTTGGAGATTTATATTTAGCTATTTAATTATGAAACTTCCCATCTTATTTCACTAAAGATTTTTTTTTTAAATCAAGACTGGATGCTGCATTTTACCAAGTGCCTCTTGTAAATTTTCATAGATGTAAATGTATGTACATGGATAAATTCTTTTGCAGTTTCACGTATTTTCATGGTAATCCTTATAGAAAGAAAAAAAAAACCCATACTTACTGTAAGAAAGGGGTTAACAACGAGTTCTTTGTCTTATCCTATTTCTCACGTATGCCTAATGCTTTAGCTGGAGTTCAAATTATTTTTGCAACGTTAACTCAAGAAATTTATAACAGAGACTAGATCCAATATAGATGAGAATCTGATCAAGAACTATGTGCCAGACTAAGAACTGTACTTCATCACCAATAATGTTTATTGAATAACTAGTTGCCAATATTGACGAGATAGAGTAGCACTGGAGAATGTGAGCTAGTCATTGCTTTTGAGGGGCTGTGTTACTAGCAATGTGAAATGTGACCATAGTAGTTATAGATTCTCTAGACTTAGGCAAATATGTGTGTCTCAAGTGTGAAATAATTTTAGGACATAGGAAGGTGCACTAGAGAGTCATAGGACCTCCACTTTGCTGTTGCTGCACATGCTACATTAGCAACCTATCTTACATTCTTTCTTAAAATTAAATAAATTTAATGTTATGTGAAGTGTGCTGTGTCTTATGAGTTTGCCTGTTAATTCAAAACTAAAGTTGCCACTACTGGTTGAACAGAGAGCTAACTTGAAAATATTTTCATATTCTGAAATGAACTCTATTTAGACTTGGCATATTATTCTCATAGTAAACTGCCAACTCTACCCATATTTAATTTAGAAATTTTGTAAGTATAGTTCCAAACTTATATTGATCTATATTTCTCCCTTTCTATCACATTCCAGTTCATGCATTATACAAGCTTTAAAAAATCATATTTTCCAATCTCAGATTCATTCATCATGTTTCATTTTTATTTATTTGTATTTTTATCCTTATATCCACATTAATTTCTCATATTGTAATTTAGGTTATGCTTTTTCCCTAAAGTATCTGTAATGAAATGCTGAGCCATTTCTTCTATTCAGATATGACTACCGAATTAATTATATAGATAGCCACACATATATACACATACACAAGAACATACATGATGCTAAAATACAGTTTGAAATCACATATTTGCACAATTGCAGGCTAGGATGAAGTTAGCCTCATCTCATATTAAGATAACTAAATAGAGATGTCATTTGTTATGTTGCTATGCCTTCATGTTTTGAACTAATAACTAGTAATGTCTGCCCAGGTCGTATGAACACTAGTACAAAATAAAATCTCAAGACTGTGCTTCCAGCCTTGATGGAGTACTGGGCTTCCCTTGGAGCAGTAAACTATTCGAATATATAAAGCAGCTCTTTTCATATATTGGATAATAAGCAGGACAGGACTATGGTCTGTCAAGAAAGGGGTAATCAAATGAAGTGCATGCAATAACAGCTCCTGCTTTCTGCTAGGGAGAAATGGAAAATAAAAGAATTACAAAGGAATTGCTAGAGATGAGAAATACAGTAACTGAAAAAAATTTTACTAGATGAGATAGATATGAGATTAGACCCTTCGGAAGAAAAGATCAATGAACCTGAAGATATAGCAATAGAAACTATCCGCCAACAACAGAGAGTATAAAAGACTGGAAAAATAAAATAAATAGAAATTCAGTGATCTGTGTGAGAACATCAAGCAATCTAGGTTCTGTGCAATAGAAGACTTCTTGTATAGAAATGAGTTGAGTAAGAAGACTATGGAATGACATAGAAAAGACAAGTTGCATACAGATACGCTATAAATACTTTTTTATTGGAAAAAAATCAAGTTGCTTAATTTTGGTGATATGGTAGGAATGGGAGAAAGACTAAATGAAAAATATATATTCTACAAATTAGAGGAGTAGGAATTGAATAATATTCAGTATATATTACAACAAGAAATGGGCAAACAAACCATTAAAATATAGAACATTAATTCATTCCACTTACTGAATTGTCTCAAAGTTTCTGGAGAAAACAGCAGTTTTAAAATATGGAGTTATGAGCTCAATAATCATGTATCATATAAAATTTGTCAATTTTTAATAGCCCAAATTAATATTTAGCAAAAACACAAAAACTGCAATTTAAGATTTTTTAATTAAAATTTTTATCTTCCCACATTTCTCATATTTCTTGGATCTGACCTAAATGTTGAACTTTTATTAAGTTCAAAAGAATTTCTGTTTTTATGTAACCTAAAAGAAGGCATAATATTTATGTGTTACATGTCTAGAATCACACCTTTTTAATACTTGCCCTAGTTTGCTTTATTCTTTGGAATATATACAGTCCAGAAAGTGTCACCATCATGATATTTTTCACTGGCTCCATTTTGAAATTTGATAACCAAAGAAAGACACAGTGAGAACACTTGGACCCAAGGTGGGGAACATCACACACTGGGGCCTGTCATGGGGTTGGGGGCGGGGAGGGATAGCATTAGGAGAAATACCTAATGTAAATGATGAGTTAATGGGTGCAGCACACCAACATGACACATGTATACATATGTAACAAATCTGCACATTGTGCACATGTACCCCAAAACTTAAAGTATAATAATAATAAAAAAGACATACCTTTTAATAAAGTATAAATAGCAAAAAAAATCTTTTCTCCCATCCTGTAGGTTGCCTGTTCACTCTGATGATAGTTTCTTTTGCTGTGCAGAAGCTCTTTAGTTTAATTAGATCCCATTTGTCTATTTTGGCTTTTGTTGCTATTGCTTTTCTTGTTTTAGTCATGAAGTCCTTGCCCATGCCTGTGTCCTGAATGGTATTGCCTAGGTTTTCTTCTAGGGTTTTTATGGTTTTAGGTCTTACATTTAAGTCTTTAATTCATCTTGAGTTAATTTTTGTACAAGGTGTAAGGAAGGGATCCAGTTTGAGCTTTCTACATATGACTGGCCAGTTTTCTCAGCACCATTTATTAAATAGGGAATTCCTTCCCTATTTCTGGTTTTTGTCAGGTTGGTCAAAGATCGTGTGGTTGTAGATGTGTGGTATTATTTCTGAGGGCTCTGTTCTGCTCCATTGGTCTATATATCTGTTTTGGTACCAGTACCATGCTGTTTTGGTTACTGTAGCCTTGTAGTATAGTTTGAAGTCAGGTAGCATGATGCTTCTAGCTATGTTCTTTTTGCTTAGGATTGTCTTGGCAATGTGGGTTCTTTTTGGTTCCATATGAACTTTAAAGTAGTTTTTTCCAATTCTGTGAAGAAAGTCATTGGTAGCTTGATGGGGATGACATTGAATCTATAAATTACCTTGGGCAGTATGTCCATTTTCACGATATTGATTCTTCCTATCCATGAGCATGGTATGTTCTTCCATTTGTTTGTGTCCACTTTTATTTAGTTGAGCAGTGGTTTGTAGTTCTCCTTGAAGAGGTCCTTCACATCCCTTGTAAGTTGGATTCCTAGGTATTTTATTCTCTTTGAAGCAATTGTGAATGGGAGTTGACTCATGATTTGCCTCTCTATTTGTCTGTTATTGGTGTATAGGACTGTTTGTGATTTTTGCACATTAATTTTGTATCCTGAGATTTCACTGAAGTTGCTTATCAGCTTAAAGAGATTTTGGGCTGAGACAATGGGGTTTTCTAAATATTCAGTCATGTCATCTGCAAACAGGGGCAATTTGACTTCCTCTTTTCCTAATTGAATACCATTTATTTCTTTCTCCTGCCTGATTGTCCTGGCCAGAACTTCCAACACTGTGTTGAATAGGAGTGGTGAGAAAGGACATCCCTGTCTTGTGCCAATTTTCAAAGGGAATGCCTCTAGTTTTTGCCTATTCAGTATGATATTGGCTGTGGGTTTGTCATAAATAGCTCTTATTATTTTTAGATACATCCCATCAATACCTAGTTTACTGAGAGTTTTTAGTATGAAGGACTGTTGAATTTTGTCGAAGGTACTATTTCTAAGTTTCATGCATTGTCAGTTTTTTCTTCTTTAGATCATCCTCACAATCACTCAATATCCACCAACAAGGAAAGTGTGATGGTGAGGAAGTCAGAGTGAAAAAGAATAGGTGGGAATTGAACAATGAGAACACATGGACACAGGAAGGGGAACATCACACTCTGGGGACTGTTGTGGGAGGAAGGGGGAGGGATAGCATTAGGAGATATACCTAATGCTAAATGACGAGTTAATGGGTACAGCACACCAACATGGCACATGTATACATATGTAACTAACCTGCACATTGTGCACATGTACCCTAAAACTTAAAGTAAAATAATAATAAAATAAAATAAAAAAAGAAAAAGACACTGATTTCAACTGATTATAGTTAAAATGTCTTACTTTTCACATTTTACAAATACATGTGATCCTGGAAACCCAATGTTCACAGCCATCCTAAGGCTGTGAAGGTGGTGGGGGATACTTTAGCTTATTTAGTTTCATTATCTTTCTGGAGCATCTCTCTTCTCTAATAGCCATTCTTAAAAACATACAAATAACAAACATCTTAATAATATAAGAATTTTGAAAATTGAGTGAGGAAAGAATTCAAATTGTATTAATGCACCTACAGTATTTTTGGGGTATGCAAATGGGAGAAGGTAAACTCCATCCTTCTAGAATCTACAATTTCCCACAGAATGATTCATGTTCCTTTTTTTTTAAAGCTTCTCTAATGAAACAATTTATTCTAAATGCAAAGGTCTCCTTACTTCAAATATTAAATTTCCTCTCTCTTTCTCCTAAAAGGGCTGTCTAGTACTATCTAAACTATTTTTGTAGTTATAATAGATGTTAATATTTATTCTGTAAAAATATTTCATTTTCTTTCATAGAGATCAGATATCTCTTTTTTGCCCAGGCTGGAGTGCAGTGGCACAATCATAGCTCACTGTTGCCTTTAACTCCTGGGCTCAAATGATCCTTCCTCCTCAGCTTCCCAAGTAGTTGGGGCTACAGGTGTGTGCCACCATACCTAGATAAAATTACTTTAGTCTTAAAATACCAAATTCTATATCATAAAACATTCTCTGGCATTATCAGTAATGTTAGTTTGAGATTTTGGAGTTCATATTTTCTTTTTTTTTTTTTTTACTCTTTTGCATTGTTTGCATTTTTTATGTAATCTTTTTTTTTATTATACTTTAGGTTTTAGGGTACATGTGCACAATGTGCAGGTTTGTTACATATGTATCCATGTGCCATGTTGTTTTGCTGCACCCATTAACTCGTCATTTAGCATTACATATATCTCCTAATGCTGTCCCTCCCCCCTGCCCCCACCCCACAACAGTCTCCGGAGTGTGATGTTCCCCTTCCTGTGTCCATGAGTTCTCATTGTTCAATTCCCACCTATGAGTGAGAACATGTGGTGCTTGGTTTTTTGTCCTTGTGATAGTTTACTGAGAATGATGTTTTCCAGTTTCATCCATGTCCCTACAAAGGACATGAACTCATCATTTTTTATGGCTGCATAGTATTCCATGTGTATATGTGCCACATTTTTTTTTTTTTTTTTTTTTTTTTATTTTTTTTTTATTATACTTTAGGTTTTAGGTACATGTTCACAATGTGCAGGTTTGTTACATATGTATCCATGTGCCATGTTGATTTCCTGCACCATTAACTCGTCATTTAGCATTAGGTATATCTCCTAATGCTGTCCCTCCCCCTCCCCCCACCCCACAATAGTCCCTGGAATGTGATGTTCCCCTTCCTGTGTCCATGAGTTCTCATTGTTCAATTCCCACCTATGAGTGAGAACATGCGGTGTTTGGTTTTTTTGTCCTTGCGATAGTTTACTGAGAATGATGTTTTCCAGTTTCATCCATGTCCCTACAAAGGACACGAACTCATCATTTTTTATGGCTGCATAGTATTCCATGGTGTATATGTGCCACATTTTCTTAATCCAGTCTATCATTGTTGGACATTTGGGTTGGTTCCAACTCTTTGCTATTGTGAATAGTGCTGCAATAAACATACGTGTGCATGTGTCTTTATAACAGCATGATTTATAGTCCTTTGGGTATATACCCAGTAATGGGATGGCTGGGTCAAATGGTATTTCTAGTTCTAGATCCCTGAGGAATCGCCACACTGACTTCCACAATGGTTGAAGTAGTTTACAGTCCCACCAACAGTGTAAAAGTGTTCCTATTTCTTCACATCCTCTCCAGCACCTGTTGTTTCCTGTTTTTTTAATGATGGCCATTCTAACTGGTGTGAGATGGTATCTCACTGTGGTTTTGATTTGCATTTCTCTGATGGCCAGTGATGATGAGCATTTCTTCATGTGTTTTTTGGCTGCATAAATGTCTTCTTTTGAGAAGTGTCTGTTCATGTCCTTTGCCCACCTTTTGATGGGGTTGTTTGTTTTTTTCTTGTAAATTTGTTTGAGTTCATTGTAGATTCTGGATATTAGCCCTTTGTCAGATGAGTAGGTTGCAAAAATTTTCTCCCATTCTGTAGGTTGCCTGTTCACTCTGATGGTAGTTTCTTTTGCTGTGCAGAAGCTCTTTAGTTTAATTAGATCCCATTTGTCAATTTTGGCTTTTGTTGCCATTGCTTTTGGTGTTTTAGACATGAAGTCCTTGCCCACGCCTATGTCCTGAATGGTATTGCCTAGGTTTTCTTGTAGGATTTTAATGGTTTTAGGTCTAACATTTAAGTCTTTAATCCATCTTGAATTAATTTTTGTATGGTGTAAGGAAGGGATCCAGTTTCAGCTTTCTACATATGGCTAGCCAGTTTTCCCAGCACCATTTATTAAATAGGGAATCCTTTCCCCATTTCTTGTTTTTGTCAGGTTTGTCAAAGATCAGATAGTTGTAGATATGCGGCATCATTTCTGAGGGCTCTGTTCTGTTCCATTGATCTATATCTCTGTTGTGGTACCAGTACCATGCTGTTTTGGTTACTGTAGTCTTGTAGTATAGTTTGAAGTCAGGTAGCGTGATGCCTCCAGCTTTGTTCTTTTGGCTTAGGATTGACTTGGCGATGCGGGCTCTTTTTTGGTTCCATCTGAACTTTAAAGTAGTTTTTTCCAATTCTGTGAAGAAAGTCATTGGTAGCTTGATGGGGATGGCATTGAATCTATAAATTACCTTGGGCAGTATGGCCATTTTCACAATATTGATTCTTCCAACCCATGAGCATGGAATGTTCTTCCATTTGTTTGTAACCTCTTTTATTTCATTGAGCAGTGGTTTGTAGTTCTCCTTGAAGAGGTCCTTCACATCCCCAGAGAATACTACAAACACCTCTATGCAAATAAACTAGAAAATCTAGAAGAGATGGATAAATTCCTCGACAAATACACCCTCCCAAGACTAAATCAGGAAGCAGTCGAATCTCTGAATAAACCAATAACAGGTTCTGAAATTGTGGCAATAATCAATAGCTTACCAACCAAAAAGAGTCCAGGACCTGATGGATTCACAGCTGAATTCTACCAGAGGTACAAGGAGGAACTGGTACCATTCCTTCTGAAACTATTCCAATCGATAGAAAAAGAGGGAATCCTCCCTAACACATTTTATGAAGCCAGCATCGTCCTGATACCCAAGCCAGGCAGAGACACAACCAAAAAAGAGAATTTTAGACCAATATCCTTGATGAACATTGATGCAAAAGTCCTCAATAAAATACTGGCAAACAGAATCCAGCAGCACATCAAAAAGCTTATACACCATGATCAAGTGGGCTTCATCCCTGGGATGCAAGGCTGGTTCAACATACGCAAATCAATAAATGTAATCCAGCATATAAACAGAACCAAAGACAAAAACCACATGATTATCTCAATAGATGCAGAAAAGGCCTTTGATAAAATTCAACAACCCTTCATACTAAAAACTCTCAATAAATTAGGTATTGATGGGACATATCTCAAAATAATAAGAGCTATATACGACAAACCCACAGCCAATATCATACTGAATGGGCAAAAACTGGAAGCATTCCCTCTGAAAACTGGCACAAGAAGGGATGCCCTCTCTCACCACTCCTATTCAACATAGTGCTGGAAGTTCTGGCCAGAGCAATCAGGCAGGAGAAGGAAATAAAGGGTATTCAATTAGGAAAAGAGGAAGTCAAACTGTCCCTGTTTGCAGATGACATGATTGTATATCTAGAAAATCCCATTGTCTCAGCACAAAATCTCCTTAAGCTGATTAGCAACTTCAGCAAAGTCTCAGGATACAAAATCAATGTACAAAAATCACAAGCATTCTTGCACACCAATCACAGACAAACAGAGAGCCAAATCATGAGTGAACTCCCATTCACAATTGCTTCAAAGAGAATAAAATACCTAGGAATCCAACTTACAAGGGATGTGTGCCACATTTTCTTAATCCAGTCTATCGTTGTTGGACATTTGGGTTGGTTCCAACTCTTTGCTATTGTGAATAGTGCCGCAATAAACATACGCGTGCATGTGTCTTTATAGCAGCATGATTTATAGTCCTTTGGGTATAAACCCAGTAATGGGATGGCTGGGTCAAATGGTATTTCTAGTTCTAGATCCCTGAGGAATCACCACACTGACTTCCACAATGGTTGAACTAGTTTACAGTCCCACCAACAGTGTAAAAGTGTTCCTATTTCTCCACATCCTCTCCAGCACCTGTTGTTTCCTGACTTTTTAATGATGGCCATTCTAACTGGTGTGAGATGGTATCTCACTGTGGTTTTGATTTGCATTTCTCTGATGGCCAGTGATGATGAGCATTTCTTCATGTGTTTTTTGGCTGCATAAATGTCTTCTTTTGAGAAGTGTCTGTTCATGTCCTTTGCCCACCTTTTGATGGGGTTGTTTGTTTTTTTCTTGTAAATTTGTTTGAGTTCATTGTAGATTCTGGATATTAGCCCTTTTTCAGATGAGTAGGTTGCAAAAATTTTCTCCCATTCTGTAGGTTGCCTATTCACTCTGATGGTAGTTTCTTTTGCTGTGCAGAAGCTCTTTAGTTTAATTAGATCCCATTTGTCAATTTTGGCTTTTGTTGCCATTGCTTTTGGTGTTGCTGGAAGTTCTGGCCAGAGCAATCAGGCAGGAGAAGGAAATAAAGGGTATTCAATTAGGAAAAGAGGAAGTCAAATTGTCCCTGTTTGCAGATGACATGATTGCATATTTAGAAAACCCCATCGTCTCAGCCCAAAATCTCCTTAAGCTGATTAGCAACTTCAGCAAAGTCTCAGGATACAAAATCAATGTACAAAAATCACAAGCATTCTTGTATACCAATCACAGACAAACACAGATCCAAATCATGGTGAACTCCCATTCACAATTGCTTCAAAGAGAATAAAATACCTAGGAATCCAACTTACAAGGGATGTGAAGGACTTCTTCAAGGAGAACTACAAACCACTGCTCAATAAAATAAAAGAGGTTACAAACAAATGGAAGAACATTCCATGCTCATGGGTTGGAAGAATCAATATTGTGAAAATGGCCATACTGCCCAAGGTAATTTATAGATTCAATGCCATCCCCATCAAGCTACCAATGACTTTCTTCACAGAATTGGAGAAAACTACTTTAAAGTTCATATGGAACCAAAAAAGAGCCCGCATCGCCAAGTCAATCCTAAGCCAAAAGAACAAAGCTGGAGGCATCACGCTACCTGACTTCAAACTATACTACAAGGCTACAGTAACCAAAACAGCATGGTACTGGTACCACAACAGAGACATGGATCAATGGAACAGAACAGAGCCCTCAGAAATGATGCCGCATATCTACAACTATCTGATCTTTGACAAACCTGACAAAAACAAGAAATGGGGAAAGGATTCCCTATTTAATGAATGGTGCTGGGAAAACTGGCTAGCCATATGTAGAAAGCTGAAACTGGATCCCTTCCTTACACCATACAAAAATTAATTCAAGATGGATTAAAGACTTAAATGTTAGACCTAAAACCATTAAAATCCTACAAGAAAACCTAGGCAATACCATTCCAGACATAGGCGTGGGAAAGGAGTTCATATTTTCTAAATGAACATTGTGGGATATTGTTATCATCTGCTGTATTCAATTTTTATTTCCAATTTTTCTCAATTAATGTTTAAATGTATATTATTTTTTATTGGTTTTGAACCAAGAACTTCTGGTTTACTGTATTATCAAGCAAGATTTGAGTTACTTATGGTTTCCAATGGAACTCAACCTCTGTGGAATAGGTCTTAAGATGGTTCAGGATTTTAACCTTCAAAAAAATTTGGTATTCAGTGATTGGTAATAGCACCAGTTTTCTGGCAGCACATTTTGCTTGCCCAGGATGAGTTTTGTAGAAAGCATTAGGTTTCATCAACTAGACAACACCATTTGGAAGGAATGTTCTTTTGTTCGTTGACTGTTAGGTTGTGATAAGCCTTTTTGCTTTTGGAAGTGATCTAGTTAGTGTAGCTCCCTATCAATTAAGGTAGAAGCCAGGTGTCTCATGTGGTGGTTCTGCTTTGATAACCACATAAGAGCAATTCTGGCTTGCTTATGAGGGCAAATAGCAGGCAAGAGCCACATTACAAGACAGATACTTATATTTTATTATAACAAAATGTCCTAAAAGAAAATGTTGGCAATACTAATTGAAGTAAATGGGTTGGATATTTATTCTATGGATAATGGATACCTCGAAAAAGAAATTATAGACAGTAATTAAATGTATGTCTAGAAATATGTTGCTGGTTCTTCTAGAAAGGCAGAATGAAATTTTCAAATCTCAATTGCAAACTTATGTGGTTATTTTAGCTACCTGTTCTATGAAAAGGAGAAATATGTCATTTCTCCAGAAAAGGCCCATTGGATATCAAAATTCTGCTACTCACTTGGGTTCTCAACTAAGCTTTGACAGTATTAATTGCTTTAGGAAAATTACATAACCTCCCTGTAGGTTTCTCTGTTCTCTAACTGTTCTCTAGACTCAGCAGTAATATTATGCATATATTATATATATATGTCAGCAGTAGAAGACTTTAAAAAAATAAAACCTCTTAACAAATTTTTGATATGTTAAACAGATACCAATGACTTTTTATTAGTATATATTTCTATTTTAATGTAGATTTCATTACTACAAAATCAATCAAGTAGAACATTGAAAAGGATCTAATGTAAACAAAAATTTGAAATTAGAAGCTATAATGACAATAAGGCTTATGGCATATTTTGCAGTCAGATAATTTCTGTTTTATTCCCTTTCAAGTTATCAACATGATCTTCATTCATATAGATAATTCCTTATAGCTTACAGAAAATTTTCACTTTTGTCATGTTTTATTTTGCATCTTGGCTTGCAATATGCAAGCTGCATGAGAACAGATATCTTCTCTGTTACGTTAATTACATATCTTGGCACTTTACTGGAGAGGCTGGGAATACAAATATTTGTTGCATTAGCTTGTTGAGTATATTTCAATGTCAAAACAAAATGCTAATAATAATGATATTAATAATCACTACTATTTTTGAGCATCTCTTTGCTACGTAAAATTTTATTTGCTTTACAGATATTCTCTAACTTAGTACTTATAATAACTTAAGATAAGGTATTACTATTAACCAAGAGATTAGGTAAATTTCAAGATTTCAGAATTAGTTTTTACCAGAGCTGAAATTAAAATCCATGCAGGCTGACTTATGAGAAAATACTCTCAACTAGTAACACTAGAGTAAGTTTCTCAAAATAAACTAAACTTGCAATAATTAAAGGTAAGTTATATTTTGAAATAATAATTTAAATCTAAATTAATTAAAATTAAATGCAGAAAATCAGTTTACCTGTCCCATTAGTTATATTTCAAGCTCTTAATGGCCACATGTAGCTAGTGGGTATTGTATTTCATAGTGCAGATATGGAACATTTCTATTATCACAGAAAGTTCTATTTAACAGTGTTAATCTAGAGCAGAAATTGGCAACCTTTTTCTGTAAAAGGCCAGAGAATCTTTAGTCTTTGGAGGCCACACTGGTTTCTTGCAACTACTCAACATTGCCATTGCAACACGAAAGCAGCAATAGACAATACATTTGAAAAATGAGCATCACTGTGTTCTAATGACATTTTATTTATAGACAATGAAATTTGAGTTTTATATAATTTTTATACGTTATGAGATATTACCTTTTCCTCAACCATTAGAAGTATAAAAACCATTCTTAACTCTGAGATCAGAAAATAACAGGCAGTGGGCTGAAGTTTTCTGATTCCTGGTCCAGAAATTCCCTAACATCTTAATTCTAAAATGCTATAATCATATGTTATCCACAAATTTCAACAAAATTATTATCTGTCTGATTATGGAACATTAGTAAGAATTACCTCTAAGACTCACTTTCCCATACTTTTATATCCTTTGAATATTTCAGTTTTATGTTAATTATTAAAAGGAAGTAAATCATCTGAAGATCTCTTTTGCCAATTAGTGTTTCTTTAGATTAAAAACCATGTCTAATGTTCGTTGTAGTAGTCTCAGAAGTTTGCAAATTCGTGACCATTAGTAGAACTTTGGCTCCTGCTTCTTGAATTAGTGTATTTATAAACCTAAAAATTGGGAAATACAAGAAGTTGTTTGTTGTACAGATAATGTTTCACAGCTCATGACGCATAGCAAGGGTTGTATAATATAAAAGACTATTATAATTACTTTTTCAAAACTGTATAATAGTGAAGCATAGAAAAGAAAAGAGGTTTAAAAGGATCAACTTTGTGGGGATTATGCCCTCTCTGACAGTTAACAATATGTAAGGTTTTCCCACTGTTGTCATTTCTAGCAATAAATCAAAGAGTGGTCTACCGTGGTCCATTAAATAGAAGTATTTTCAGGTCATTTAATTAACAAACCTAATGAGTATTTATGAGGTCTTTATGAGGTTTAGTAAATCCTTTTTTTCTTTCAACATAATTATCTCAGAGAGTGAATGGTAAGCCTACTTGTTTCTCATCATTTTCTGAAAATTCAGAATGTAGTGAAGATTTTCTTAGTCATCTAACAGAAAAAAATATTATCCATGTATTTACACCAGTGTTTTTCAGTGTGGTGCCCAGGACCAACCCCAGACCATGAAATAGTGCTGGGATGAGTTGGTAACTGGACATCAGAAATTACTTGTAAGTTACCTGGAAATTTTAATGTGCAGCAAGGATTGCAAACCAATGATTTAATAAAACATATAATTAAGAGCTTTTCTTTCAATTCTGCCATGATATTAAAGTAGGAGCCTGAGCTATCAACCAAACTACCTCAACACCCAATACACTGCATAGGACAGCACTGGAAAGAGAATAGTGGACCAAAGTACCTTGCTGGTGTAGCAATCATAAGGAGATCATCTACAAACGTTAATAACATAGTGAAGTGCAGTAGTGATTAATTAGAAGGTGCTGCAGCCTGGTAGTGGGCGTCATAGAAGCATGAACATAGTTATAGCCTAGTTTTGGACAGAGATGCACACACATATAACAATGCAAATCTAGATTTTAGGTCATGGCACTGGGACTCTTAAGAGCTGATTTAAATTAGTGGCCATTCAAATATTATACAGATTATTGACTAGTTTGTTCAATATTCTAAAATAATTGATAAAATGTACCAAACAGCAGATAATATAAAAACCAGAGGATATAGATCAAATAAAAATGTAGTAATATAAGAAAGCATAAAGTAAAGAACTAAAGGATGAAAGATATTCAGGATTCGAAAATGGTAAGATTAATGTGATGTTTAAATATAATTAAACTAAATGATATATATTAAATAATATAAACAGTATTATGAATCCTGAGAAGGCATTCTAGATTATTTATAGTTCTATTGGAAATTGAAGTTAATATTCCAGGAAATAAAAAGAAAAAAACAGCAAGGAACTTATTCAGATCAATTATTCTAAAGTGATATAAAATCCTTGGCAAAAAAAAAAAAATTGTCAATAACAAGATGAAATATTAACCAAGCTTTTATTTTAAAGTATGTGGAAATGTCTAATTTGTCTATTATTAGGAATATTTAACAACTTTTTTTTCCAGCCAACCTCTGCAGATTATTCTAATCTTTTTTTTCTCTTAGAAGGCAAATAATGAATTTTGAATTTTATATTAGGATTTTTTTCATAGTCATATAAGTAGAATTTTGAACAGTGATTTTACTTACTCATAGTAAAAATAGTTATTTGATAACACTTACTCATAGTAAAAATAGTTGTTTGATGACACAAGTATATGAAATAATTTTGCATAATGTGGCAGATAATATGCATGTTAAGTCGACTGCACTTAGAAATTGATGTGAAAAAATTTGCAAGGAGACACAATTTGTATGTATCTTTCCTTCTTTAAACTTATTTTTGTGAGTACATTATATTGGATCTCCTATAGACACTCATTATAACTTTATCTGTGGCAAGATTTTATGGAATGACAGAAAAGTGAGTTATGGAGCTGTATTAAGATCTCCAGTAACCGAAGTTTGGATTTCTTGGTCTGCTGAGTTTTAAGTTTGAAAGTTTTGCATGCATGACCTATTTTTATAGACTTGAAACCCTTAGAATGTTAAAACATGTGAAAGTTACATCTATATAAAACTAAAAATGTGACTAAAGTTTTCAATACATCAATTTTGATGACGGTTTGAGTTTTTTCTTGATAATACTTTCTTATCCCAATGTTTGGAAATGTGTAATTCAAGGATCAATTGTTTCTAGACCTAAAGGTTTTCTGCAGTGCATAAATGTTCTGCTATCATGAATTTGATGTATGTAGACATAGTCCATGATATGCTTTGGCTCTGTGTCCCCACTCAAACCTCATCTTGTGGCTCCCACAATTCCCATGTGTTGTGGGAGGGACCCAGTGGGAGATGAGTGAATCATGGTGGAGGGTCTTTCCCATGCTATTCTCATGATAGTGAATGGGTCTCACGAGATCTGATGGTTTTAAGAAATGGGAGTTTCTCTGCACAAGCCCTCTCTTTGCCTGCTGCAATCCACCTAAGATACAACTTGCTCCTCCTTGCCTTCAGCCATGATTGTGAGGCTTCCCAGCCACATGAAACTGTGAGTTCTCCATTAAACCTTTTTCTTTTGTAAATTGCCCAGTCTCAGGTATGTCTTTATCAGTGGCATGAAAACAGACTAATATAGTCGATTATTTGCTTTTAAATCTTACTATATGTCACTTATGTTTCGTTGCTATTAGAAATCATTGGGAAAATAATATGCAATTGTCAGAAAAGCACTAGTGATTGAGAACTTTGGAAACATGATGCTCTGTCAGTATTTTTTTTTGTAACATAAATAACAGCAAATCTTAATAGACATAAATGAACCTGCATTTCTGTTGTACAAGATGTGACTTTTTACTAATATAGTACAAAAGTTAATATAGTTCCAGGTTAATATATGCAAAGTTAACCTGGAAAATAGAACCTATTGGGAAGAGAAATGAAGAAATGGTATTTATAAAATTCACAGCTGGCCATATAACAGTCCAACTTAAAGACAAAGGATAACTTTCTTTACTTATGTTTAGAACTCATATAGTTGTAAGGTTCCAGAGATTTTGGTCAAGCTCTCGCACACAGAAACTTAGATAAACAAACTTAATAGTAAATTAAACCTGCAGTTGCAATAACTCTTTCTTGAGGGAAATGACTGCCTAATACTTTAAACATGTTTTTGATTATATAAGTCAATGTAGGTCATGAATCATGACCTTTTTAATACCTTTTTAGTGATGCATATTAAGGGTAATTTTATTCGAATTTAAAGACTAAGTAAAGATGGAATTCTAGACACCTGGGTATACTTCTCATTATTTTTCTAGTTGCTATTTCTCTAGATTTTAAAAGAATCAATTTTTCAGACTGGGATTTTACAGTGCTTCCTTATTTATTTATTTATTTATTTTTGGCTTTCTTATATTTTAGATTGATGTGTTTCAGCCCAGAGAATTTTTCAGTAGGAATGGGAACCTGAGATTTTCACTGCAACTGCATACAAATTTAATGATATGGTTTTATATAAAAGCATACTGCAAACACAAAAATCCTCTGATATTGATTACAATTTAGTTGGACTGTGCCTACAATTAGTGGGTCATTTTCATGCTAAGAGATCTAGTGTCCCTGTGATTTACTGTCACTTAAAAAATGCTCCTGAAGAGGTCCAGAATTTCTACAGAAGGCACATTTTAATGTTACCATTCAGTTTTATGACTAAGGTTTAAATGATCACTTGACCCTTACTTACCTTTCCAACCTAATTTAATGTTGTGCATTACCCTAAATCCTTGTTGCTGAACAAATTGTTCTCCTTGTTCTTACCTTTCATTCCATGAACCATTCTGTCTTTGTGTTCTGGCTCATCCTGCTCTTTTTGATTGGAATACCTGCCTGCCCCCTCCTCCCTCCTACCCTTTCTTTCTTTCTGCCTTCTTTTCCTTTTTCTTTCTGTTTAAATGTTTCCTATACTATTTTCAGGACTCAGATTTTGTTCCAGATTGCATGAAGTCTTTTATTACTATCTCACCTCTTAGTGACTTCTCCATCCTCTGAAATCCTACAAATTCATTATTTTACCCCTTCTCTGGAACTTGATTTAGAAATGGCATTATACAATCTTCAGAGAAGCAAAATTATTTAGGTAAAGTATATTGATATTTAGCATCCCCATTTTGGACAGAATAAAACAAAAAGGAGAACCCATTTTTTACTATCACTCGGAAAACTTGTGACTGACAAAAGAGAGAATCAATATTGTTCATTCCTATACTGAGTCTTAGAGAACTCATTTCCAAAGTTCATCAGCAAAAAATGGTAAAATAAATACCTAAAGTTAAAATTACTTTGCAAGTCCATAGTCTTAAAAATTATTTTATGTCTTTTTCATAAAGTCATTATGATCCAGTGGCCTTTGGAGGAATCATACTTTGCTGTTAGAACAAATCCAAGAATCCTTAATAACTTCTAAGATTTCCTCATCTTTATACCAGGTATGGAGGAAATAACTGAAATGAAGAAGATGAAGGAGAGAAAGAAGGAGATGATGGTAATGAAGAAGAAATATTTTTTCGTGTGTCCAAAATGGAGTAATAATGGCATTAAATAAAAGACTGTGCAACTCATATAATTTTGAGGAATTAATGCAGATGACACAAAATGGACACATTTTTGGAAGCTGTGGTTTGTTCCATAATTTTATTGGTCACCTGCAACAGAAGTGTTAGATTTTATCATCCCCAAATATTTGTCATATTCATGTGGGTAAACATATTTTGTCACTGTAAAACTAAAGATGACAGAAATCTGTATTTTATTGGCTCAATAATAAGTGATTGTAGTTTAAAAAGAGGCCACGACAAAGATTTAAGTCATTGCCTTATGACTGTTCCTGTAGACATACCTCCCGTAATAAAATACATAACATATACATAACATATACGGTAACATATACGGAGTGTTCACTATGTGTCAACTACCATGTGAAACTCTTCCATGCATGTTTTGTTAGAACAAATTTTGCTTTGTGGATGAGGAAACAAAAAGAGGGTCACAGCAAAGTGACTTGCCCAAATTCACAGAGTTGTCAGTTACTGGGAAAACTGGAATTTGAACCCAAACAATCTTATTCCAGAGCCCTCATTCTTTCTATATTTGTAGGCAGCTAGGCAGGCTCAGAACTACCAATGTTTATCAGCTCTGTTGCTTATCTTCTCTTTTACTGTACTTCTTTAGGACTGCTCTAAGTCAGTAACATAGGTATTTTGCTGTGCAAATATCTGATTAAGTGAGGACAGGCACATGTTTCCTTTTTCAGGCTAATGTTAAGGGAAATAAAAATCCAATCATATTTTGGGATTCATATGATTGATATAACCTTGGGAAAAGTAGTCAAACCAATACTGTCATATGTCCATTTCTTCTTTAAATGTAAATTTGTCCCAAATGAAGTGAAGCCCCCAATATACAACAGTTATTGTTTCCCTTATTATATCAATCATACATTAAACACACACATACACACTTTTATTATTTTCAATTGACCAAAAATTTTAAGACTGGAAGCAACTGCTTTCAGTTTTATTTCAGAATAATGAAAACTAAAATGTTGCAACATTTTATTTTGAGAAGGTAGATTTCACTGGATAAGTTTTCACGCGAAAATGTTAACCTTTTTGGACTTTGTTTATGCATTTTTTTAAAAGAACTGTAGAGATAAAACTCCTTAATATTGGTGCACTGAGTCCTACCATTTATCTATGATTGTACTTGACATAGCTGCTACTTGACATTTATGGCCAATAATATGATTATCAGCTATCCCTCCTAACACACTAAACTAGAATGTCTGTGAGCAAAGGACTGTGCATCCCTGGTACTTTGCATAGATTTTGTTATAGCTTAAGCTCTCAATAAATTTATGTAAAATAAATTAATCAAATATACATTGTGAAATAATTATATATTCTTTTTCATTTCACAATTGGGTCTGATGAAAAAACATTTGGTATTCTAGGAAAGTTATATAACAAGTATAATTATTTTGAATTTTTATTACAACTAATTGAAAATTATAATTTATTTGGTATATGTGATTGCTGGACTTTTTTTTAGCATGATCTAATAAATATTTATTTATTTATTTTTATTTCAATAGGTTTTTGGGGAACATTTTTTTTAATGACTTTACTTTAAAAGTGATGTACAGATTCAATGCAATCCCTGTCAAAATACCAAAGACATTCTTCACAGAAATAGAAAAAACAATTCTAAAATGTATGTGGAACCACAAAAGACACTGAACTGCCAAAGCAGTCTTGAGCAAAAAGAACAAAGCTAGAGTCATAACTCTACCCAATTTCAAAATATGCTATATATGATGTTAGTTGTGAGCTTGTGCAAAAATGCTATAAAGTGATAGTAACCAAAACAGCTACCAAGCTGCCCCACCACTTCTTTAAGCAGTCTTCCTTACCAACTCAAGTGTCCATCATGGTTGAGGTCTCCTCCTGCTGGGATTCCAGAGGCTTGTGGTGGAGTGAGTTCCTCCCTGTCTGTTCAACTCATTCTCTCCACAGGAGTTGTTGGGGGCCAGAAACAAGTCCCACGGAGCAGGAGTCCCTTGCAGGATTACCGGCTTCCTCCCGCTTCAGCCCAGTTTCTGCGTCTTCCTCTGTCTGCTCTCAGTTCCTTCCGTCTGAAGATCTGCTAGGAGTGCACCAGTTTTCCTAAAGTCCTGGTCCCTCAATGGGTGATGTTCTTCCTGGCTGCATCTAGTTGGCCATCTTGGAGCATGCACTTCTACTTTTCAGAGTTTTAAGTAACAGTGTTAAAAGTTATGTTTACAGGAATAATTTTATTCATATCACTGCCAAAAACGTTGATTTTATTTCAGTAAAAATTATGATTCCAAAACCTGTTGAAAGCTAAAAGTAAATAATGCAAGTACAGGAAATGTCCACCCTGTAAATAGCTGTATAATTTGATAAAAAAGAAAAATTACAAAACAATGATAATAAGAAGGTGAAGTGAGAGGCAATGAAAGTTTAAATGTTTCATCATTTGTTTCTTTTCTAAAATGACTCTATTATGTATAATCTTCATGTTTAGTAACAGAAAAAAAAATAGTTTTCTGGAGTCCAAAGAGGCTATCCAAAGTGTGATTAGATCACAAAATTCTGCCTACGACTATGACAGTAAACATACCAGTGTTTTCTATTCATTTTCTTTTTGTTTTTCACAGGTGTTAAGTCGACAATTTGAGACACAGAATAACTTGAAAAATGGCATATTGTCTGTACACAGAGATGTATAAAACCCAGATTTCTGTCCAATATGATAATCTCATTCCTTGGCAATATTTAAATATGCACAACAGCTGCAACTATTCTCAGATCTGACTAACAATTTATCCACGGAGAGCAACTTTCATCAGGAAGAAACACTGAGAAAATGATGGAGCAGCATTTGGGCATTGAACCATGTCTTCAATCAAGCAACAGCAGCAGTAGACTCTTCCCAAATCATGGCTAGTGTCCCTTCGATCATCATGCATGCATGATGTCCCAATCTCAAATGCCATGTGAAAATCTTATTTCCAAGCAGAACTATAGAAAAACCTTTTGCCCATTCCTAATGTTTAGCTATTTTGTCTAAAAAACATTAGCAATATATAGTATCTCTGTAACCACTAATATTAATTCACCTTGGAAACTTATTTATCCTCAGTTTTTGCTCACAATAAACAAGTAAAATGTCCACCTAACAGCAAGTTTAATATTTCCAAGCAGAACTATAGAAAAACCTTTTGCCCATTCCCAATATTTAGCTATTTTGTCTAAAAAACATTAGCAATATATATTATCTCTGTAACCATTAATATTAATTCACCTTGGAAACTTATTTATCCTCAGTTTTTGCTCACAATAAAATAAGTAAAATGTCCACCTACCATCAAGTTTAACATGGAATTAAACATGATTAAAGCCCAATCTTTCATGGTTGGTTGAAGGCTCAGATAAAAGTCAATAAAATTGAGTTAATATCCTCATTATTAAATTAAACGTAAGAACTGAACAGATAGTTACCGGGGCACACTTGTGAATATAGTTCAATGGTCTTTAGTTTAGAACCTGATCAATGTGTTTCTGTTTCATTTATAATATCCAAAGAAAATTAATGATTTGAGCACAGATTTGGCTTTCTAATTTTTTGTTTATAGTTTATATCTTATCCCTTATATTTGGCACCAGAACAAGGACGTTGAAGTGTTTTTTAAAACCAGAAATCTTCAAAAAAGGCTCAAAGTTTTACAATCACACTAGGTATTGAATGAATACTAAAAACTCAAAAACAAAAACTTGCCATGCCTAATATGATTTGTAGGCAAGTTTTTCAACTTCAAAAAACAGACTATTTCTATCTTATACCAAATATTTTAAACAATAGAATAAAAGAAGGGAAACTACAGAACTTGTTTTATGAGACTGTTACAATATTTCATCCAAATGTGGTAGGGGCAATACAGGATAAACAAAAACTACCAACCATTCTGACACATAAAGATAGAAATACCTCAAACTTATCGCAAATTAAAATCATAACAACAACAGAAGTACTATTGCGTGATTAGGGGTCATCCTAAGCATTAAAAATCAACATAGAAAGTGTATCTGTATAAGTGAATATGTGAACGTATTAAAGGAAAAAGTCATATGCCTATCTCATTAGACACAGAAGTATATTTTTTCAAAGTTTAGCACATATCTGTGAAAAAATCCAGCAAGGCAAGATTAAAGGGAACTTCCTCAGTCTGATAAAAATAACCAAATATGTACAAGAAAGCATTTGATAAAATATTGGAAACATTTTATTTAAAGTGAAGAGAAAGATCAAACTTAATGCTTACATTAGAAATTATAGCTTACATAGAGTTACAAGAATTAGAAAGTACATGAAACCTTTGATACTAACAGAAAATGATACTCTACAGAAAATAGAAAATAATTTACAAAAAATGGTTACAATTCATCAAATATTTGAACATTGTCACTATATAAAAGAGCACCTTTTAACTATCTTTCATTTCTATATACCTTCAATATCAATTAAAATGTCTCCCAAAATTTATATATTGAAGTCTTAACCCTCTATGTATCCCAGAATGGGTCCATATTTAGAGATATAACCTTTGAAGAGGTAAGTAGGGTAAAATGAGATGATATGAGTGAGTCCTAATTCAATATGACTGCTATCCTTATTAGAAGAAGGAGAGATGCCAGGGACACCCATGCCTAGAGAAAAGGCCACATGTGAGAACCCAGTGAGAAGGTGGCCATCTGTTAGTCAAGGAGAAAGGCCTCCAGTGAAACAAAACTTGCAAACACCTTCATCTTGGACTTCCAGTTTCCAGGAATGTGAGAAAGTAGATTCCTGTTGTTTCAGCCACCCACTCTGTGGTATTTTGTTATGGCAGCATTGGCAAACTAATATAGTAAGTGTGGAAGAAGGGAAGCAACTAACTTACAATTAAATTCCCATCTTTTAGTGCATCTGTATCTATGGACTGTAATATTCACAAATGCTTTTAGCTTTTTTTTTTTAACTTTTTAGGTGAAAATGGAGGGTAAATAAAGATTGAGTGAGCTAAAAGCATTTCTGCAAGTGAGATATGGCCCTGGTAAAGTGTTTTATGCTGAGGAGCAGGATTTGTTATCAAGAATGCTTTGGTCATATTTCACAATGGTTAATATTCTCCTTCCTCTATCAGAGGTTCAAAGGGTCCATCTTAGTGTGAACTTGGTCGGATTCTTAGAGGTAAAATCCAGGAAAGTGCAGGGGCTTCCTTAATACTGCTGCTCCCAGGAGTTTCTCACTTCCATTCTTTACATACTCAGCCTCCAGCCATTAGTCAACATCACCAGGAAATGTTCCTACCAGTTAGTGGCTCCCATGGGTTCTGTTCCAGATAGGCAGGACTTATTGTGATTCTCATGTCTCACCTGTCTCTTCAGTGTTCAGGGTGGTGGTTTTCCTCATCATTGATTTTTAGTCTGTTCAGTGGTTTCTTGTGAGGATGGTAGTGGTGACTTCTAAGGTCGCTATATGCCAAAGCTGAAACCAGAAATTCCCAGAGACACTTTTTAAATCTGGAAGTTGGTAATCTAAGCCCTGTGCTCCTAACAGTTTCACTATTTTCAGCCTAAATACGTTGATCCACTATACTTTCCAAATCAAGTCTCTGCTTTTAAGAATTGGTGTGGTGATGAGTACTTGATTCAGTTTGTGAATATGAAAATACTTAATACATATTTTAAATATGAAGAATACAAATAATAAGCTGTAAGTACCACTGCAACATGTAGGCAACTTGCTGAACATAGGATACAAATTCCATGGGACAAATACTTCCGTCTTTTTTATTTATCACTTTCCTTCCAGAGCATAGAACTATACAGGCATTAAGTTTTCAGTAAATATTTGTTGAATAAATAGTTATTCAAAGGAAATCCAGGATGGTGACTTCAGTATGGGTAAAAGAAAGTGATTTATTCCTAGAAATGGCAACAGTGGGAAAAGCTTACATATTTTCAACTGTCAGGGCATAATGCCCCACAGTTGATCCTTTTAATCCTCTTTTCTTTTTTACACTTCACTCTTTTATAATTTTGTAAAAGTACTTATTACAAAAATGTTCTATACCATACGACCCTCGCTATGTGTCCTGAGCTGTGAAGCTTTATCTGTACCCAACACCACTACTTGTATTTCCAAATTTTTAACTTTATAAATTCACTAATTATTTCAGTTGCACAGTCTTTTATTTAACACCATTCTTACTCCATTTTGGACACAGGAAAAAATATTTCTTCTTCATTACGATCACTGTCTTCTTTCCCTCCTTCATCTTCTTTATTTCAGTTATTTCCTCCATACCTGGTATTAAGATGAGGAAATCTTAGAAGTTATTAAGGATTCATGGGTTTGTTCTAACAGCAAAGTGTGATTCCTCCAAAGGTCGTTGGATCATAATGACTGGTGAAGATGTAAAATAATTTTTAAGACTATGAACTTGCAAAGTAATTTTAATTTTAGTTAATTATTTATTTTACCATTTTTGCTGATGAATTTGGAAATGAGTTTTCTGAGACTCAGTATAGGAATGAACTATATTGATTCTCTCGTCCGTCAGTCACAAGTTTTCTGAGTGATGGTGACAAATGTGTTCCCCTTTTAGTTTTATTCCCTCCAAAATGGGGATGCTAAATATCAATATACTTCACCTAAATAATTTTGCTTCTCTGGAGACTGTATAATGCCATTTCTAAAGAAATAAACACAAAAGTCAGTGCAAAACTGGTACACATTAAGTGTAACTAAGTAATCCATTGTTGCAATGACAACAGAAAAACTTACTCTTCACAAATAAAAGACTGAAGGTGTGAAGGAAGCCATAAATTGTTCAGGGAAAATGAACAAATAAGAAAAGAGCTTCACTGAATACTGAGTACCAATATAATACTTATCTTGAAAAGCAAAATTTATAATCATTACTTTCACACTTTTCTGTATAGGACATATATTATACAATCACATAAAAAACCGGTGCATTTAATCTCTGGGCTTATTTTTTAGTTCAGCTTTTTAGTTCCTGCTATTGTTTCTTTTTGAAGCATGTTTTTATGATTGCAGAATCTATAAGAAGAGTACATGCAGAATCTACAAGAAGAGTGCATTCTGAATTATTTGATTACTCAAATGATAAAATGGTAAAGTCTAATCTTTTGCTTTTAAAAATATTTGACATTTTAAAAAAGTAAATAATATACCTTAAAATTTTTTTCTTTTTTTTAAAACTTTTATTCTAGGTTCAGAAGGTAAACTCATGTCATGGGAGTTTGATGTACAGATTATTTTGTCACCTGAGTATTAAGCCTAGTACCCAATAGTTATTTTTTCTGCTCTTTTTCCTCCTCCCACCCTCCACCCTCTTGTAGGCCCCTGTGTCTCTTATTCCCCTCTTTGTGTCTGTGTGTTCTCATCACTTAGCTCTTTCTTATTTGTAAGAACATGTGGTATTTGGTTTTCTGTTCCTGCATTAATTTGTTAAAGATAATGATGTCTAGCGTTCTGCTATGAACTTTATCTCATTCTTTTTTACAGCTGCATAGATACTACATTTTCTTCATCCAGTCTTCCACTGATGGTCATTGAGGTTGATTCTATGTCTTTGCTATTGTCAGTAGTGCTGCAAGGAACCTATGTGTGTATGTGACTTTATGATAGAACAATTTATAATGCTTTGGATATATATCCAGTAATGCGATTGCTGGGTTGAATAGTTGTTCTGTTTTTAGCTCCTTGAGGAATCACCACACTGCTTTCCAAAATAGTGGAACTAATTTCTACTCCCATCTATAGTATATAAGCATTCTCTTATTTCCACAACCTCGTCAGCATCTGTTATTTTTTGACTTTTTAACAGTAGCCATTATAACTGGTGTGAGATGGTGTCTCATTGCGGTTTTGATCTGCATTTGGGAAAAGGACAGTCCAGTCAATAACTGGTGTCAGAAAAACTGAATATCCACATGCAAAAGAATAAAATTGGACCTTTCTCTCTCACTATATACAAAAATCAACTCAAATGGATTGAAGACCCAAATATAAGATCTGAAACTATGAAACATATGGAAGAATAGATAGGAGAAAAGCTCCATGATGTTGGTTTGGGCAATAATTTTTTAATATGACCTCAGATGCATAGGTAACAAAAGCAAAGGATACACAAATGGAATTACGTCAAACTAAAAAGATTCCTCACCAAGTGTAGAAACAACCTACAGAATGGGAGGAAATATTTGCAAAGTATACATCTGATGAGGGGTTGATATCCAAAAATATATAAAAACTCAAGCAACTTGATAGCAAATAACCCAATCAAACAATGGACAAAAGATCTGAATAGATGTTTTTCAAAAGAAGATATACAAATGGCCCAAAGGTATGTGAAAATATGTTCAGCATCACTAATCATCCAGGGCAATGCAAATCAAAACCACAATGAGATATCACCTCACTTCTGTTAGAATGACTATTATGAAAAGACAAAAGATAACAAGTACAGTGAGGATGTAGAATAAAGGGAGGCCTTGTACACTGTTAGGGGAAATATAAACTGGTATAGTAATTATGGAAAACACCATGCAGGTTTCTAAAAATACTAAAAATAGAACCACCATATTACCATATGATCCAGCAATCCTACTAATGGGTATCTATCCCAAGAAAATAAAATCAGCATGTTAAAAATATATTTGTACTACTATGTTTATTGTAGCACTCTTCACAGTAGCCAAGATCCAGAATCAACCTAAGTGTCTATCCATGGATGAATAAAGAAAATGTGGTATATATACACAATAGAATACTATTCAGCCATAAAAAGAATAAAATCCTGTCATTTGTGATAACATGGATGAACCTGGAGAACCTTATGTTAAGAGAAATAAGCCAGGCATAGAAAGACAAATACTGCAGGATATCTCTCATATGTAAAATCTCATAGAAGTAGAGAGTAGAATGGTAGTTAACAGAGGCTGAGATGGTTAGATGGGAGAGGAAAATGGGGAGATGTTAACTAAATGATGTGCATTTGGTTAGACAGGAGGAATGTATTTAAGAGATTTATTGTATAGCATGGTGATTATAGCTAATGACAATATATTATATTCTTGAAAAAACAGTGAATATTAAGTGCCAAGATAGCGAATATTAAGTGTTCTCACCGCAAAAATAATGTGAGGTAATGCATTTGTTAATTAAACTATTCCACAATGTATACGTACTTTAAAACATCATGCTGCACATGGTCAATACATCATTTAGTAAGGCTTTATCTTATTTACAACAAGCTTTACTAAAGGATCTATATCTAGATGGAAATAGGGTAAAGATAACTACATATTTTCAATATCTTAGACAGCAAAGGCAAAAATAATGATTCAGAGTGCTACTCAGGTTTCTTAAATAAGGTAATATACTAAAATCGTGGTTTTAAAAATAGCTCTGTTAAAATATTCAGGCAATTTATTGATTCCCCATGTAAAAGATAAATATATCTTAATGGTCAGATAATTGCAGTCCTCTTTCAATTTGCATTGTCTAATTCACCTATTTTTTTCATTCTGTACTACTACCTATCACAACATCATGTGTGAGAGGTAGAAAAAAATATTAGATAAGTGCTTAAATTCTGAAGAAACCATTTTCCCCTGTTTTGGGTTATTACTATAAGTCACTTTAAAATATGGCCCAGTTGCTGCTTTAGATATATTCATAATGGTTACAAGTGGCACTCTGTTCTATATTCACAACTCATGGTCTCTATTATACACTATAAGATGAGATATTATTTTAATAATTCTACAAAGACTTAAGAATGCATTCAGGCATGTTCAATCGATTAGAAATAAGTCCCCTAAGGATAGTAGAGAGGATTATTTTTTCATTTCTAATATTCAAAACAACTTGTATTTGATTAAATGTTGCAGATCAACAAACAGCCTTAAAGATTGATGGCCTCTCAAATCCCTAAAACTGGCCAATGAGTGTTATCACTCCATGAAATTCCAACTCTGTTTTGAAGAATGATTTCTTCAAAAGCTTGGAAAAGAAAAAACAGTATTTTATTTTCTTTTAATACTTAGCACCCTTTGGGACTGTAAGATCTCTGGAGAATACACTTTCCCCCTCTCTCTCCTTCCCTTCTTCTTTTTATTTTCTTTTTTTAGCAAACATATTGGGCACTTATATTGGTCACATATTCCAGGTACCATGCTGCATTCTGAGAATACAAGCATGAATGAGACATTGTTTCTTATCTGCCAGGGTCTCATCATCTATTAAGTGAAATGAGCAACTAAGAAGAAAAGCACCAGAGAGTATCACATGCCCTATGACAGATCTTTACTTATTATTTAAAAAAATTAACAAAACACTTACTTGAAAGGTTTTACCAAAAATGTACCATATATTCAATTTTGTAGAAGGTTCTACTAGATTAATGTACTGAAAAGAAAGTGGTCACTTTTACCATTTAATACTGAAACAAGCGAACTTCTAACTATAATTGAAAACTATATATTTTACTAATATACAATTAATGACATGTTCAGTGAAGAGACCTATAATTAAAAAAAATCCTCAACCTGAAGATCTGTATTCGCTGAATTAAAAGTTATAAGAATGAGACCATGTAGCAGAATATAAAAATAATTTAAATACAACAGCAGAATGCTGATTCTTAAGCAAATCAAATTTTCTCCACAGCATCCCTTCTGTAGTTCCCCTTGTGGGGATTAAAGTGGTTCTTGGTTATACATTTAGTTCTACATCATATTTTTCTGGTCCTTGTTTGTACATTATCAACTCTTACACTTCTTCCTCTTAAGTGAAAAAAAAAAGGCATCACGATGAATGTATCATTTTAAAATGCTAGATACCAGTTATTTTTCTTCTATGGGGTTTTTCTTTAGAAAACTCGAAAATAGAAGCAGTCCTTGATTATGCACAAATCATTTAATACTTGGCCTTCCATCTGAAATTTCTAAAAAGAGTATTAATTAGTGTTAAAATTAGTCTGCTAATGCAAGATTTGTGAAGTGGGATAGAAAACCCATTTTCATATTATATTAATCGGTTATTGTGAAATATCTTTTAAAATTATTTCCCTGACTATGTAACATATAAAGTATGAAATAATCCTTACTCATAATAATAAAACTCATATATTTCATCACTAATAGTGATGAAATAAAATATTTTGGCATAGGTATTTCTTATATATTTCTTACATACGTAATATTATAATATATACACATAGCTTTCATCTTCCTTTTTAAATTACCTGAATAAGCTTTTCTCTATCTCAAGAAATATTCAAATTTAACAGCTGCATTATATTATATGATATGAATTTATTTCTCAGTTCTTGGATTTTTAAAGTTGAATTAATATTTCAAAGTATTAAGTATTTCCTTTTGTGATTTCAAGCTTTCTGTTTTCTTCTTTGCTTACTGTTACCTCAACACTGCTACAATTAAGGAAGTGCCTACTACCCTTATGAAAGGCCAGTCTTCCACTCGTGCTCCAGATCCTGTTCTGTCTCATCTTTCAAGGTCATTGTTTCCGAAATTTCTCTGTCTTTGGCACTAACGATTTCTCCCTCTCTCTTGTATTATCTTCATCAATATAAAACATTCTTTGGGTTCTTCCGTCTATTAAAAAATCCTGCTTTAAAAAGTATAGCCACATTTTCCTATTTGTTTTACAGCATAGCTTCTTATAAAAGCTGTCAGTAACTTCATATCCACTTCTCAACTTTCGTTTGTCAAGTTCAGCCAGACTTCCACTCCTGACCACTCCACTGAATCTGCTTTTAACCAATCATCAATGAGCTTCGTATTTTCAACTACAGTGAACCCTTTTCAACTCTCAAATTACCTCATCTCTAGGCCTATTCTATGCATTTTCTGAAAACTAATATTATTCTAGGCTTCTTGTATATTGTACAGTATTGTATTTCCTTCTGACTCCTCAGCTGCTCCTCCTCAGTTTTCTTTGCTGAGCTGTTTCTCTAGATCTCTGGATATTTCAGGACTTAAATTAGTTTCCATTTCTTTCTGGATTTATTCCCTTTTCTAGAAAATCTTATCCTTTGCCATGGCTTTAAATATCTACATGACAATAATATCCCTAGTCCTGATCTTGTCCCTGAACTCCAGACTCACAACCAGCTGTTACTTTAAATCTCCACTTAAGTCTCTAATAAATATCTAAAAGCTAACTGAACTCAATAAACTCTTGGTCCACAAACTCTTTCGCTTATGCAACTGCAGTAATGTTACCACCATCTACCAGTTCCTTAAGCCAAAAACAAATGAGGTGGCATTGATTCCTCTCTTATCTTAAGCTAGGCAGCCAATGTACCCCAAATCCTATCAGTTCAAACTCATCATGTTCCCAATCCCTGTAATCCTCTTCATTTTTCCTACTCTCACTCATTGCCTAGTTTGCATGCTTGACTGCTTACAAATCACTTGCTAGAACTATTTTTAAACAGAAATTATTATTTTTTTCACATATTCATTTAACTAACCCACTTTGTTTGCTTCCTGTTGTTTTTACTACAAAATCTATATTCATTACCCCAGCCTTTTGGATCCTGAATTAGACCCTGCATATCTCTGTGACTTCATCTCATATGACAATCGTTGCATTTGCTGACACCAGTCTCACTGTCACTTTTCGTTATCTTGCTGTTGCCCTAATATGCCAAGTTGTATAACCTCTGTGTCTGCTTTTTTATATTTGATATGTCTTTCCCTTTCCAGTGGCTGGCCACTATTTTTTTTTTTATTAATTTCTGGGACTAAATATCACTTTTCTACTAAGGCTTTCTCTTAGCCTCCAGTGAAAAGTAGTTCCTCAGTCTCTTCATCACATTATCTGGTTTTATTTTCATCCTGGAACTGATACTTTATTATGTATTCATTTTATTATGCTTTTAATTTTTTGTCTTCTCGTAAAATGTCAGCCCCGTGAAGCAAACGCCTTACTGTATTCTTCTCTGATTTATCTCCAGTGCCTAGAAAATGTGTGAAATAGATATTCAGTGCATAAGTGCATTTTGTACACCTTTGCATGCATTTTTGGTATTTCTTAGATCTCTATAAATAAAATAATTGAGTCTTAAGCCATTTGTTTTCTAGAAAGCTTGTGCCTATATTAGGGTGTCCAGATTTAACACATAAGAAATATAAGACATTTTCTTTTCAAGAAATCTTTTCAAGATACTGATTTCGTTTCTTTTGGATATACCCAGAAGTTGGATTGCTGGATCATGGTGGTTGTAATTCTCATTTTTTAAGAGCTTTCATGCAGTTTATCCTAATTGCTTTACCAATTTTCATTCCCACCAAGAGTGTACAAGGGTTCCCTTTTCTCCACATCCTTGCCTAAACTTCTCTCTGGCCTACTTGATAATAGACATCCTAACAAATGCGGGGTGATATCTCATTGTAGTTTTGATTTGCGTTTCTCTGATGATTAAGTTATATTGAACATTTTTTCATATCCTAATTAACCATTTGTGTTTTCTTTTGAGAAGTGGCTTATGCAACTTTTATAAAGAAGGAAGTTTTATCATTTGCAACAACAGGATGCTGCTGCTGTACATTATGCTAAGTGAATAAGCCAGGCACAGAAAGACAAATGCTGCATGATATGGTTTGTCTCTGTGTCCCCACCCAAATCTCATCTCGAATTATAATCCCCATGTGTCCAGGGAGGGATGTGATGAGAGGCGATTGGATCATAGGGGTGGTTCCCCCATGCTGTTCTCATGATAGTGAGGAAGTTCTCACAAGAACTGGTGGTTTTAAAAGTGTTTGACAATTCCCTCTTCACACTTTGTCTCGCCTGCTGCCTTGTGAAGACAATGCTTATCTTCCCTTCACCTTCTACCATGACTGTAAGTTCGCTGAGGCCTCCCCAGCCATGTGGAACTCTGAGTCAAGTAAAGCTCTTCCCTTTGTAAATTACCCGGCCTCAGGTAGTATCTTTGTAGCAGTGTGAAAACAGACTAATACACTGCATCATCTCACTTATATGTGGAATCTAAGAAAGTAAAACTCATAGAAACAGAGAATAGAAGACTGGTTACCAGAGGTCAGAGAGTGAGGAAAATAGGCAGATGTTGGTCAAAGGGTATGAACATTCAGATACAAGATGCATAAGTTTTGGAGACCTAATGTATAGCATTGTGACTATACTTAATAATAATGTGTACTTGAAATTTGTGAGGAGAGAAGGTCTTAAGTATTCTCATCACAAAAAGAAAAAATGATAATGATATAAGGTGATAGGTATGCCAGTTATAATAGCTTGGGGCTGGCAATCATTTCATAATGTGTACATACATCAAAATGTCACATTGTACTCCTTAAATACAGTCATGTGCCACATTAACACATTTTGGTTGACAGTGGACCACATATGCAATAGTGGTCCCATAATATTATAATACTGTATTTTTTTACTATACCTGTTCTATGTTTAGATATATTTAGATATATAAATACTTATCTTTGTGTTACGATGCCCTATAGTATTTAGTACGGTAATATGCTGTGCAGGTTTTAGCCTAGGAGCAATAGGCTATACCACATAACTTAGGTGTGTAGTTAGCTATATTATCTAGGTTTATAATCTGTAGTGTTCCCACAATGACATCACCTAATGATGTGTTTCTCAGAAGGCATCTCTGTTGTTAAAGAACACATGACTGTATATATAATTTCTGACAATTATATCTCAATAAAGCTAGAAAAAGATAAAGGAAATATGACACTCAGTTAAGTTAGATTTTTAGATAAATAATCACTATTTAGTATAAGTATGCTCTATGCCATATTTGGCACACACTTGTGCTAAAAAATTTACTTATTTTTTATTGGAAATTCAAATTCAACGGAGCATCTTGTATGTTACCTGGCAACATTAACCGATATGTATTTTTAACCAAAGTTGATAAAAATAATGATGACTTATTTCCCTTTTCATCATTTATAAATATGCGTTAACTGAACACACACACAGATGCACAAAGGCCATTGAACATAAAAGAAAGATGAATATCTATACCCAGATTACAATCTATTTCACAAGGTATAACTTTTATTTCATTGACATTGTGCTTGAAGCTGTAGTCATTTTATGCAATGCCACAGGTGCTCAATCGAAGTGTTTTTGAATCCACGTGAGGCTTAATTCGATCATGAAGTTGCTTTGATCTGATTGGACTTTGTGAACTGTTATTCTCTCCAGATAAACAATAATAAGGAGGAAATCCATTTCTTGCTGGGGTGATGTGATATGCGTGTCGAAGAATAAGCAGAGGCCTGGCTCATTTGTCTGTGGAATTAAGACGACATTACAAGAATCAAAATCTTGAATGTGTTAGGTTACTAAGGATCCTCAAAAAACATTAGGAGTATCTCTGGAAAGAGTTTCCTAATCTAAAACTTTCCAAATATTCACTTAAAACTTTGTGTCTTCTGTGTTTTTATCTTTCTCTGTAAAGAAATTTAATGCTCTAAGTAGACATAACGTTAAGTTCTTAAAAAAAACTACTAGCAAAGAAAGTTTAATGTGAAATTTAACTTTTGCTGTTGTGTTACTGTAAACTCATATAAAAAACATGCTGACTAGAAGTGTGAGAATGATATTTTTGTCATAAGAGTCTAACATGTTAGGAACTCGAAAAGGAAATATAAAAACCCAGGAGTAGCATTAAATGAAATAACATTGAACACTCTAAAGTGAAAATGATTCTCATTAGGGAGTCTCTGCATTTTGAAAGCTTTACAATTAAAAGTGCTGTAAGTAATTTTATAAATAGCTGAAATTTTTGGTTTATACTAGATTAGAGACTGCATTAGGTGGTGTCTATTGTACTCAACCATAAAGGTTTGACCGTTCAATTTAGAATTTTCATAAAAGGTAATATTTTCAGAGTTCTTACTATTATTAATTGTCAGTGCCTTTTTTCATCTGTGACTTAAGTCAGCTGGGTTTGCCATCATCATGAGCAACAGTGGAAGGCAAGGAAAGTACAAAGGCACTATAGTGAGGCCACTGACCCCAACAGTTTGTAACCATTTCACCATTGTATTCAGAATTATAGAATGAATAATTACATTTCAATCACATCATTAAAATAGTAGCAATAGTTAATGTGAAGTGCTTACCATGGTGTGTATAAATAGATACTGTTTGATATTTAAACCAGCATCTGAACTTGTAAGATTTTTTCCCATCTCCTACAAATGAAATTTGTCTAATAATGAACGTCCCAGACAATCCACCATGAATTTGAAAATAGAAGCTAGTGACTCATGCATCATCACCTGTTTCCCTTTTACTCTATGCCTTCATGCCCTCAGGTGTCAGCATTTAGGTTCAAGATATCAAGGAAAGAGCAAGTTCCCTGGTCTCAGAGGATCTGGGTTTGAACTCTGTAGAGGAGGAAAGATTTCTTTCCCTACTCATTACTAGGTTCGTAGCTAAGGCACCTATAACAAAAGACAGATTAACAAGCATAGACATTTATTTTATATAAGTTTTATGTAATTTGGGAGGCTTCAGAAATTAAGACCCAAATAAACAGGAAAACCTGTGTTTTTTTACATTTAGTTTGATGAAGAAATGGATAGTTGTAGAGAAGTGTGATGAGGCAAAGGAGGTCTAATCAAATGGTAATAAACTGGAGGGAACATAGAAGGGCCTATTTTTTCAGATTCTGCTCTGTTATCTTCAGAGATTAGGATATTGTTTTTCCTTGGGTATGGAGTGGGCACCTCTGGAATGAAGATTTTATAAACTGCTTCAGGAGAGAAGGACCAGAAAAAGATGAGAGTGGCTTTCCTGCTTTTGTTATTTTCTCAAATGCAAAAATACCATATTTTGGAGTAGCATGTCTGGAACCTCATCAACTTTATACTATTAACCACATCTCAGTAAACAACAATAACTCTATTGAATTCTAATTTCTATTTATAATATGAATCCTTGATTATTTAATGAGGAAAAAATAAGTAACCTAAGAAAAGCACTTATCATGCTTTACATTTATAATAGTGATTCAAAAAATATTATGTTACTCCTCTTCTCCCAAATCCTAGGGTCATTATACTTTATTAATACCTTACTCTTACTGAGTGCATATTATGTATCAGAAAATATTGAATGGCTTCATTTATGGTGTTGCTTTTAATCCTCACCCTGCTTTTATGAAGTAGTTTCTAGGATTTCTATTATTCCTGTTTATAGGGGAGAAAAATAAGATATCAAAGCTCAAAGATGTTAGTTACCTGTGGGTGTTTCTTTGTTCCCTTAACCACATGACTGCTTACCATTTGGGAATATAAGGTTTTAGATACATATTACACTAAATAATACTCTATATTTTTCCATTAACTATGTTTCAATTCAAGTATTCAAAGTCTATTAGTTGTCTGAGTATAATGCACTATATAGGCACTATGGAAAAATACACATCTAACTAAGAGTCTCTTATCTCAAGAAACTCAAAATTGGAAGCAATCCTTATTAGTTCCAACCTCAAATCCATTGGCTGAACCATGAGTCTTATTTTATGATCACTTAGAACAAAAAGAAGACAACAACCATCTCGTATTCTCTTGGGCTATTAGAAATCAGAAATTACTAATATAGATAAATTGCCAAGACATGCAGCTGAGAATTTATGCACATGCTAATGAAATCTGGTCACCAGGGCAATTTACTGAAGTTAAGGCAACTCAATTAGAAGAAAAAGAATAATGGATATGGAATTAACTTTAAGAAGTAATTTTAATAGTAGACACAAAGAGTTCAGCTTACTTTCTATACTGCAGGAGGAGATTATAAAATTTAGACATAAATTTATTGGTATTTAATCCCAATTATAATAAAAACTTGAAAAAAATAAGAGCATTTAATTCTGTTTCCCATAAGCATTGGGATTTTGAAATGAGAGTTTTATTTTTAAATAAAGATCAAATGTTCTGTGGTTATAAAAGAAGCCCCAGAGTCATATTTTAATAAAATGTAATTAAAAACTGATAAACTAGTAAACTTTGTGCAGCTTAAAATAAGCCTTTTCATACAGGACAATGAACGCGAGATTAATGCAGTTGTCGCTACAATCTCTATGCTGTTCAGGGCCTGAATTCCAGCATTATTTTAAATTTTGAAATAATGGAGACATTAGACAGAATGACTTCATAATATTGAGCAGTATACTTTTAGAATGAAAAATTAATTCCATTTTTTCAGAGCCGTAATACGAACTAGATTGTTAAGGAGGCATTTAGGCTATTCATTGATTTCAATGAGCAAGATCACCGTATTAGATTGAATGTGAAACTATTTCACTCTTTGGTTGTTGATTGGCCGACATTATCTACTGAATTTTATGTATTAATACAGACAGTGAGTTATCTACGTTTTTAACACAGAAACACTGGTCATAAATGAACAAAAATATATTGGATCTAAAAATTTCTATCTGTCAAAGGCATTTCTTTGACATATTCCATTCTACCTATCAAAATACTCAAATCCTCTATTAAAATAAATACTAAAAACAGTTTCTGGCTAAATACTAACATAATTGAATTTAAACTAAACATGTCAGAATATTATCTATCACACTAGCACTGTTTGACTCAGTTTTATTATCCAAGATGTTGTGCATTTATTTCAGTTTTTCTGCAATTGCCCAAAATATTTTGTGAACGAAATCTGGAAATTATCGATAGAATTAGAAGCATGTCTATTTGAATACTCAGAATTAAATAGAAAAAGGAAGTGTTGGGACTCATCTTTTGGGAAAACAATTATATATGAATATATGTATTTCTGTGCTATGTAAAAGACTGTGGATTAATAAATATAGCATCATTAACTCTAGTTATTTCAGGAGAAGGGAGTTGAAAAATAGAAAACATATTTAAATTTTATTTAATATTTCTTGAAATTGTTTTCATTGGAATGATGTGCATCACATACAGAAGGAAAAAAAAACCAATGAAGTTATATTTAAAGATGTGTAAAGACAAAAATTACAAAAAAAGAAAATGCCTGCCTCCTCATAGTGATAGGGCTCTGATGAGTGGAGAGACAACAGGGTTCTTCATCTCCAGTTGAATTAGAAAAAACGACGTGGACACATGTGGAGCAGTTTTAAGGAGCAGGGAGTTTAATAGGCAAGAAAGAAGGGGGAAGAAAGAAAGAAGCTCCCCTGTACAGAGACAGAAGGAGGGTGGCTCCAAAGCCGACAGAGGTGTTATATATAAAGTTTCGGTGTCAGAAAGGAAATAGCACTCGAATATAAAATTTTCTTTTTAATTCTCAGCAAGGCAAGTTACTTCAATAGAAGGGTGCACCCTTACAGATGGAGCAATGGTGAGCGCACACTTGGACAACGGAGGGGAAGGGGTTCTTATCCCTTACACACATGGCCCCTACTGCTGTGTGGTTCCCCTATTGGCTAGGGTTAGACCGCATAGGCTAAACTAATTCCAGTTGGCTAATTTAAAGAGAATGATGGGGTGAGTGCTTTGGCGAGAGTCAGGGCAGAGCAGGTAGCAGGTAATTGGAATAATTTAGGGTGGAGCAGGTGATTGCAATGTAGGGTGGAGCAGGTGATTGCAATGTAGGGTGGAGCAGGTGATTGCAATGTAGGGTGGAGCAGGTGATCAGAATGAGTCAGGGTGGAGTAGGTAATTGGGATGAGTCAGGGTGGAGTAGGTAGTTGATAAAGGTTGCTTTAGGAGGAAGTTAAGTTTAAAAGTAGAAGGCAAAGAATTGAACATACTGACATATTAATTCTTTGAAAAGAAATTTAGAACTCATATCTAACAGAAGGAATTTCGCTTTCAGGTAATATTAGCTACCTATATTTGATGGCTGGAGGAGATGGTGCCTGATTTGCATAGGGCTGAGGGGACTGTTTTGACCAGGCATGTCATTCTTGTAGCCCTGGAAAAAACTGGCCCTCCCACCCTAGCCTTTTAATATGCAAATGTAGAGCATGATGTTCCACGCGTGGGGATGTGTGGAGGTGGGCTTGTCGACAGGCACATGTGGGAGCAAGGGCAAGAGGATAACGGTGGGAATTGCCATGTTGGGTGGACCCAGTTTCCAATGGCTGGTATTTGCATATCAAAGATTGCCTGCCTGGGTCTAAGACCCAAGGCTTTCATGCTAGAAAAGAGCTGCCAAAAATCTTCCAAGGACCCCTTTTTTCCTCTCTCTGCCTAAAATAATTTCTCAACAACTCCTACCTCAAAATGGAATAAATATGTTGATTGTCATCACAGCCCTGTGTGAAAAATCTTCCAAGGGCTTCTTTTTTCCTCTGCCTAAAATAATTTCTTAATATCTCCTACCTCAAGAGGGAATAAATATCTTGACTGTCATCACAACCCTATCCTGAGAAACTGAGATGTTTAGAGTTGTTACTTTCTAAATAACACACAGCTACTAAACGTTAGGTCAAACTTTTTGATCTACTTATGTCCAAGACCTATGTTTTCAGGCACTATATGATACTCCTATTATTTTCCAAAAAAAACCTCATTGTATTTTTTTCTGAAATTATATATTTTTATTTGTCCTAGAGAATAAAGTAAAAATAATTTTAAAGCCTTTCTTTAATTGAGATATCTTTCTTGCTATATTGAAGATATGCGACTGCTTCATTAAGAGGTTACTTTTTGTGTCTGATTTATTTTTCTCAACAGATTGTTTTAGAAATTCATTCATGTTGTTTTTTATAGCTGCAGTTCATACCTTTTTATTTCTGGGTAGTATCTATTGTATGAATATACCACAATTTGTTTAACTAATCTCCTTTTGTGGGCATTTGGGTTGTTTCCAGGTTTTGGCTATTATATGTAAAGCTGCTGTGCTCATTCTTTCACAGGTTTTTTGAGGACACATTCTCCTCACTCCCACTTTTCTCAGGTAAGTACCTAGGAATGGAATTGCTGGGAGATAAGGTAAGAAACTGCCAATGAGTTTTCCAGAGCTGTGCCACTTTACAGTCTCATCAGCAATGTGTAAGAGTTCCAACCTCTGTATGTCACTCATATTTTCCTCTTTCTCTCAGAGACTGTGCAGAGCTTTTTGAAGAATACCTAAGCAATAAGAACACAAACAGCACTTCACTCTGACTTATACAAGAGTGTAATGCAATTGAAATGAGGGTAAAGTCAAACTTCTTTCTACAGCATTTCCTATTAGATCACATTGTGAAATGGTTCTTAACAATGGCTGAAGCTATTACCAAAACATTCTTCATAAATAAACTCACTCATAGTGTCAAGTATAGACATGCATGAATGGACAGATTTTCCAAAGTGGAAGAGTGTGACACTAATGACTATTTGAGTGCACATGTGAGACGGCCTTAAAGATGTCTTTGACTAGTAGGGATTGAGCACAGTCAGAATTTTAGAAAGCCTGAGCCAGGAAAAATATCATTATTAATCCCTGCCACAGTGTTAGAGGAAAATATTAATATCTGATTGGACTTTAATGCTCCCTGATAAAGATAGATAAATACAAGCATTTTGCATATGGCCCACACATATACACAACTACAGAAAGTAAAATGACCCTCTCTTATAAAATCCAAAGCTTACTTCCTTACTTTTCTTCACAATTAGCTTTTAAGAAGTTACTGTGTCTGGTGGTCGGGGTGGGGATGAATGTCAGGATTATTATTGCAGTTGACAAGCAGGGCAGCTAAGTTTTTCTATTAGCTTGAAAACAAATGCTTTGTGATGCTCTTTGGTTAACTCAATAGCATAGATAAACTAAAATAAACATGTAAGCAAACCATTCTTGTGTCTTTATTATATATATTTGTTTCTTGAAATTTCCAATAATCTAGAAAAAGTTCCTACACAGTATTTTTGTAGAAAGAAAATTTTTACAGAATAAATACATTATTGTCATTGCAAAACTACTACTTCAATGATTATTCATTTCTAGGACAAACTTAAAAAGTAGTTGGCCTTATATTAATACACATTTTTTTCCCAAAAAGTTTATGTGGAAGTTAGTTATTTGAATATGTTTAACATACGTTAAGTGCATGTGCTTGTTAGGCCAAACCCTGGATCTGTGTATCATCATACATTGAGGCATAATAAAATCATAAGATGTCTGGGTTGGAAAAAAAAATCACCCTGTAATAGTGTGTCTAATATTGGGACTATAGTGAAAATAATTTCAAGCTCTAATTTAGATTCTAGGAATACATTGGCCATGCCTTGACAGCATTAAAACACATTCTCACAGATTTCCTGGACCCTATTTACTTTGGCTCTTGTGGTGTCTCTGGCAGTGGGAATGATATTAAAGTGCTATCTGGGCTTACTTATAAGGGAATAAAAGCTGTATCCCAGTCACATATCATAATAATTCATGTCGATAAGTGGAAGAGATAATACCCTGCCAGACAAAAAGTAATATCCTGTATTAAACTAATTTTATAGAAACTTTAAAAATGCATAAGAAAGTTGAGGGAGGAGGTCCTTTATAAATACCTGAATTGGAATAGAGAAGATATGTGGTTGATACAAATGATCAGTTGACTTTAAGCAGTCAAGAGTTGGGAGCTATTTCTCTTGCTTCCACTTTTTCATTCCTTTTCTCTCTTTCACACACATACACACAACACACACACACACCCACTTCCGACTATTGCTTGTCTTTTTCTGTTTTCACTGACTTATGCCATTATGAGAAACAGAAAAAATCCATCATAACAGGAATTTTGTGACACATACACACAAAACAATAAAAACGGCACACACAAAGCAAAACAGAAACAACAAATTTGAAAACAATGGAATCCAGGCTATTCCTGATACTCTTGGTAGGTGGAACAGTTTGAGAGTCATGCCCAAGTTTCCTGATGGAAAATAAGTGGATTCTGTCATTTATTCTGTACTTCTTTCAGTCTAAGTTACAAGGTCACAGAAAGAAAATCCAATTAGCCATGTTAAGATCACTTCATTTCTTCCAAAGTAGAGAGAAAGATCTGAAGTGAAAGCACCAATCACCAGAAATGGCAGCAGGAAAGATAGAGCTACTGTTTTCAAAAGGAAACCAAATACAATTAGGATGATGAACAGATATTGAGGACTGTAAACAAACAAAACTCTATGAAACTCTTCCATACATATAATTCTGCCTTTATAAACTGAAGATAAGTGACATTGAATCATCTACTAATACATATTTTTCAAAAATGACTGCCCCCACTAGGAAAAAAGCAAATTACAACAACAGCAAAACAGAAAATAAATGTGTTTGGAATTGGGGAATACAGATTAGATATTGATAAAGAACCTCCCAACCCCATCATTCTCTCTCTCTTGAATGTTTTGTGATCTGGGACATCTTACTCTCTTCTCTGATCCTCAGATTTATTATCTTTTAATGGAAAAAATTTTACCTTCCTCAAACAGTTATACAGAATTAGCTACAACATATTAGAATACTTTGCAAGTGCCTGACATAGTCAATTATTAATAGATGATTGCCACTATAAATATATTATTATTTCATAACTATAATTTATCATTAATACAGAAACATATTATTTTTATTATTATAGACAGGTTGACTGACTTCTATCAAGTATATTCTACATTTTTTCAGGCAGGAAGAAGAATTATTAATCAAAATAATTGTTTCACTCTCCTCAATGTACTTAGAAAAGTGTTATCTATCTAAAAGATGCCAAGAAAACTTTTTTATTTTCCTGAAGGTAATATTTCCATTGGCTTCCATCAATCAATAAACAAAAATTTGGTGAGCACACACAGTGGTGGGTGGAATGCTCAGATACATTATAAAATGAGCAAGTAAACATATAGAGGATAAAGTGAATGGATATTATCTCATCAGAGTACAATAGTTTTATTTTGTCTTCCTTACTAATTTTTTTCAGGATCTATATTCTAGAGAAATTTAATTGTGTTCTTCTTAAAGAGTTTTTATGAAGATGATCCTCTTCTTTTAGTCTAGTGTCTAGTCAAGTATAGAATCTTGCTAAGGAAAACTGAATGTGCAGATATAGCTGCCATAATGAAGTACCACAGACTGGGTGGCTTAAGCAATAGAAATTTATTTTCTCACAGTCTGGAAGCTGGAAGTCCAAGATCAAGGTAATGCTGAGGCTGATTTCCTCTGAGGCCTTACCACTTTGGCTTGCAGATGTAGCCTTCTTCTTGTGTCTTCGCGTCGTCTTTTCTTAGTGTGCCTATGTTGAAACTCTTTTTATAAGGAACCCAGTCATATTAGATTAAGGCCTACCCTAGTTACCCATTTTACCTTAGTTCCCTGAAGTCCTTATTTCCAAACAAAGTCACATACTGAGGCATTAAGAATTAGGGCTTCAGTGTCTACATTTTGGGAAGACACAATTCAGCTCACAAAAAGGTATTTTAAAACTCTCTAGAAATTTATTTAAGAAAACTCTCAACTGGAGTCCGCTACTCCCTAGAAAAATCATTTACTACATTTCTCTCTCAAGGCTCTTAAAATTACATTTTAAGTTGTGGAAAAAAGATTATTATGAAGTGTTTCAAAAAAGTATACTTCTATGAATTTTTCATAGTGAATAGAAATCCTAACCAGAAACTTAACACTTTTCCTATAATCATGGCTAATTTTCAAAAATGTATAAAAACATAGCTCATAACTGCTTTTTTCTTCCCAGTATCATGGACCTTTGCTGGTGAAACTGTATTGGTTAAATATCAGACAATAAGTGTAAGCTCACTGATTTATTCAGGGATCTACTGTACAAATTAGATTATGATATTATATTATTATGCTAAACATCCTAGCTATGTCCTGAAATTTAACTGTGAAATCACTTTATCAGAGAGACCACAACTGACTTATAGTACATAAAATAAATTAAAATAGCTGTGCCTCCTTTCCCTTTTGATATTCTCACTTTCATAGTTCTTATAAAATTTGTAGATAATCTCTATGAAAATCAGCCTCTTGATCTGACATTAGATGGTATTTAACTTAGTATTGTCATATCCTAACCTAAGCTTTGTTTACTGCTGAATGATTTTTTCAGTACTGTTGATACTCTCCTACTAACACAACTCGGTTTCAGCATGTGAGACTATGTGATAGAAATCTATACTGAAAAAAATTGCTCACTACTTAAATAGCAGCATTCTGGCTTTAAATCTTTTATTAATATAAAAAGTCAGCAAGGGCATATCAGGATGATATATTGTCTGTTTTGGGCATTTTAAAGTTTCTCCATGCAAAAGAATTCCTTTCACAAATGCCAACTATGCTAAAATGCAAAGCATCAACCTAATAAAATAGTGCATATGGCCATTCAATTAGATTGTTCTCTCTCTCTTAAAGGAGCATTGCAACTAATGGGCATAATTGCCTTTGAGAGCTTGGGACAAGTTTATTTCCACCCAAGATGTTTTATATGTCATTTAAGCAATAAGAACTTTCTGGGGTAATGCCTTTACACTTTAATTAGAGAGTAGAACTCTGATTTTAATACTTAAACAGCCCACCAAAATGGAAATTGTAAATATTTGTGAAAAAGAAATGCCAGCAGAATTGTGCCAAACACTACTCTTAAAATATGGTAAATATAACATGTGCTAGGTTTAATTAACTTCTATTATCCATCAGTAAGGCTACATACCTGGCAACAATAGTGAACAGATGTATAAATACTGTAGGAGACTCTTGCTGAAAATCTCTGAAGATTTTGCTCAGTCGGTAAGTACAACCTCTTGCTAGAGGATGTACTACTTTTAAAAATTGTGGCAAACATTCGAAGTTTTGCATGGAAAGATAAATCTTGGAGTCTTTCTTCACAGGATCGTATTTTCTCTCCTTAAAATTTAAATTGAGTCTAGTTTTTTATACTATATGTAAACAATGGTCTATGCTGCAAGGTTATCAGATGAATTTAGGAACAAAATATCTTAGAAATACACCCAAAATAAATAGCCATCTGAGAAAAATCAAAATATCTGTGTAAACATTCGTGCATATTAAGAATGTATAGCATGTAGCAGTGTGTATTTTATTAGTAGTATTTAAATCTGTCTATTCCAGAAAGATTTACTGAAGAGTTACAGAGTACATAAAATTTGGGGTCAGGTGTAAGAAGAAATGGTAACAGATTATATCATACTCACTGGGAGCATGTGATCACTGGGTCTTGTGTGGGAAGTACAGGTAGTAGGGTGTCTCTTCTGTTCAAATTCTCATGCCTTTGCTTCCCTACAGTGGGTGAGGGGTAGAGTGAAGACATCCAAAATATTTGTCACAAAAACTGTTCCCATGCCTACTTCATTTGGTAATACCAGGAATTCCTCTGATGGTGCCACTCTATCCGATGATATTCCAAGCTTCCATCCGTAGTGTCTAGGCTATCTGTCATGCTTATAAACCATGATAGCAATAGCCTGCATGTGGAGAAACAGCATAAAGAAAGAGGAAAATTTTTATTCAGGAAATGCCATTCTTTGGTTTTTGTAATTACCACTTTTCCTCACTAATTGTTCTAACTAAGTCTGTAAATTCTCAGGCATCCATATATTCCACAAGTGCTCCGAGGTTTCTAGAAGTAAGTGACTCACTATTACCTTGCTGTTTCTGTTCTTATTAATCTCTGTTGAACCTTTTACCAAAAGAAAAATGGAGAAGATAGGCAAAAGATAAAAATTGATGATAAAATGAGAAATAGAGAAGCAAAGAAGAGTTTGGGGGCAGAGATGAGGGTAGACAATAAGCAGAAGGAAAGAGAACAATGTGGAATTACTAAGGGATATAAAAGAAATGGCCACATGTGTGATCTTATCCTATTTTCCTTGCCTTCACTCTAAGAACACCATACATCACCAGTGTGTGATCTATGTGTCATGTATATAAGCATACATATGTGTGTGTATACAAACACACATATGTTAGTCCTGAAAAATGATACAAATCTGTGTCGGTAATAGGCTCTGGGGATTTGAGAGCACAGAATCCTATGAGTGGCTCTTCAAGTAATAAGGAACTTCCCCAGGCTCTAGTTAGTCTAATTTTTCTCCTTGCAGTTTTCCCTTATTCCAACAATGATGAAGTAGAAAAGGAAAACAAAATTCTCCAATACTCACCAAGTTCCAGCATTCACCAGGATGTCTCTCCTGTGGCCTGGCACAGAATTGGTTTGACAGCACTCTTTAGAGGGTAGTCTAACTTGTCTCTGGGAGGGCAACTCTTTCTTTTAACCTGTAACTGTGTTTAGAAAAATGTTTGCAAAATTCTGATTCTGACCTGTCACTTTCTGTGGGTTACTTTAAAATGGATTTCAATTACATGGTAAAACACAAACTCTGCAGTCTGAAATTCTGTATCCTCTCTATACAATCTATTCACTGACTGCCTTTGCAAACGTATCTCCAGCTATTTCAGCAATTCCAAAAGAAATGCTTTTTTTCCCCTCTTTGATCTGCCTACTGAGCCATGCTAATCATTTCCACTCTGAGCCTTTCTTTACGGTATCCCTCTCATCTGAGCTCTCTTCTCTTGGCCCATTCAAATCCTATCAACTCTTTTGGATGCAATGTGTATCCCACCTTCTCTGAGATCCTATCTACCTAATATATTGTTCAGTAATAATTTTGTAATTTTCCATTGCCCTTCCTCAATGACCACTTATGTAGTGTTTGCATATTGGTATTGAATCTGCCATAGGTGTCTTTTGTTCCCTAAAGAAACATACATTTTGAGATAAATGATCTTAACTTAAGAGTCTTCTTTTTATCATTTGTAGAATCTGGCATGGCATGATATACATAGAGTATACTTATGAATTATTGATTGAGTACAGACTTCAAAACTCTTTTGGTTTGAGTCTTGAAGATAAATATTTAGGGTAAAAAAATTAAGTTTAATAACCAAATAATTGCATATTAAGAGTTTAATAAGTACTAAAATTATGCTAGTTTATAAACATATTTATGAGTTGCTCTACACAATAAGGTAAAATAATTGATGGCGGGGCACAGTGGCTCACGCCTGTAATCCCAGCACTTTGGGAGGCCGAGGCCAGCAGATCATGAGGTCAGGAGTTCGAGACCAATCTGGCCAACATAGTGAAACCCCATCTCTACTAAAAATACAAAAAATTAACCTGGTGTGTGCCTGTAATCCCAGATACTTGGGAGGCAGAGGCAGGAGAATTGCGTGAACCCGGGAGGCAGAGGTTGCAGCAAATCGAGATGGCACTATTGCACTCCAGCCCCTGCAACAGTGCGAGACTCCGTCTCAAAAAATTAAATACATAAAATAAAATAAAATAGACAAAATCTCAAATGTAAAATAGAAATATAAATTTGTAATTGTATATCTTGTTTGATATTTAAGTAGACAAAAGAAAAAAATTTAATACCCTGGGTTGAATTGCATTACTCTGTAAAAGTTTTACTACTAACACAAAAAAAGTAAAAGAAAAAATAAGTTGACTAGCAGTTAATGAACATCACTATGAGAATGTGAATTATATTCCTCACAAAAATAACAAAATAGCAAAAATAACAAAAGACATGCAACACAACCATATTTGCACATCGATGAAAGCTAAGCTTAACTTTTCTAAGGTCTAAAAGTTCTCAATTAAACTATTAAAGTAATTGGATTTTGTATTTAATCTCAGCATCACAGAAACTGTACATTGAGATGTCTTTCACAAATACAGAGTCAGGAAGAATTATCTCTACTTATTTTGTTATTATAGTTGATATATGAAAATACACGGTAAAAAGGATTCTACTATCTACAAGAAAAATGCAGCTAGATTACTTTTCCGTTCCTAATAGAAACTTCGAAAAGATATCTTTTCTTTCTCTCTCTTTCTTTTAATCACAAATCCAATCTGGAACAGAAGCCAACAATAAACTTAATCTTCTGGTGAGTTTCAGCCATTTGACAATTATATCGGTTGGCTCATCAAGTAGGCATTGATTGTTAGCATTAGCCACGAGTATATAAACACTTATAAATATTGCATGCAGAAGAGAAGCTGCACTTAGATGGATGATTAATAGTCCTGTTGTTGGTAATCTATTGTATCTTTTTTGCATGGAAAAAGCAATTAGAAACACATTTCCGACTATCCCAGACAGACCTTAGATGCTTCATGGCGGAAAATTAAAATTTTAGACATTGCAAAGAGTGTAACAAATGTATCTTCAGGCACCACATAATAATAGTACCTGGAGGACCTGGACAAGCTCATGAGACCACAATTTGACTTACCTTTCCTCCTTTTGATAATTTATTTTTATAAAGCCAAGAAATTATTTATTTTGATAGTGGATTTGGGTGTGTGTGTGTGTGCATGCAGTTTACTGATTAATAAGAAATATGTGTGAATACATAAAAGGAGGGAGGGAAGGAGTGAGAGAGAGAGACTTACTCCAGAAAAATAAGTACAAATGGAAAAGGAATGGTAACTGACAACCATACCTTACTAAACCTATAAATATGCAGGTCAGGAGACTTATACAACAGTCTGAAAATAAATTTTACTATCAAAATTCCAAAGTTTTATTATAATCTTTGAGTAAAATTGATTTTTTAATATGAAAAAAGTCCTTTATTGTATTCCTAGAGTTTTTCATTGTATACACTACAAACTAGATATTATATGTCAGGTAAGTCGTTGTTGGCTAAAAATTGCCATATTAGATTTCTTCCTGGAAGAGAATTGTGATTTGTATTATTATTATCATTACGTACACTAAGGAACTGCTCACATTCTAGGAAAACTTTTAAAAATTAGTTTAAGAGGAGCAGAGAGTATCGAGCTAAGTTAATGTTATTAGGAATCCATTAATATCCTTTATGCACATTTCCTTTCCTTTCTTTTAAATGGCTATAAATACCAGGGGCCTTCTTTGCAGCAGAGAAATTGGACCTACAGAGGGCAACTAAATTCAATTCCCACCAATGAATGCATCTTTTCTTCATTATTTCATGTACCAATTTCACTATACTTGAGTAATGAAAAAAAAACAGAATTAGTATATTGTCTTAGGATTATTAGGTTAATCTTCATCACATATTATTTTCAGAAATTTCATATATTAACTTTTAAATGTTAACTTCAAGTTCTAAATGCTATAATGGTAGAATTTTCTATTACCATAACAATAACTTACTGATGACAGCATAAAATCTAAAATGTATGTGGCATCACTTTCTTTCATATTCTTTTCTCTATAACCTCCAGCTCATAAAACAAAGTTTTGAATCAAATGAATGAAAGTGAGTGTTGTGGGCCAATGGATATTGAAGACGGTGGATGTCTGTTCCAACTTGCTGTTGGTAAAACTCAAAAGTGTGTGTTGTTACGTATTGTTATAAAGCACCTCTGTCCTCACAATCCTAACACCCACCCATATTACAGTCTGTATGTGTGATAACAAGAGTGATTTTGGAAAAAGTAAAGAGATAGAAGAAAGGGAGAGGGAAGAGAAGGTACTCTTATGGATAATAAAATGATGACACTTTAAAAAACACATCTGATGCAATTTGTACATAGTTAAAATCTACATTTAGTTGTGTATACTGCAGTATTCCTGTTTAGGAATAAAATATCTATTACATAGGATAAAGTTTTAAATTAACAATTTTTTTCTGTTACTAGAAAATATAGGCCATAATTTTTCCTTAGTCTAGATGGAATTTTAAACAAAAAAAAATCTATAAAATCTATTGACTGAGAAAGCCGTATCAGGTAAACCAAAGGAGTTATGAATTCTTATGGGATTGCTCTGCTAATAACTAGTTTTAACTATCTTAATAAATGCTAGTCCTGCAAATAATGCTTTTTTGGTGCAGCTTTTTTGTCAGAGCTGATCGGGACTTTTCTGGATTATCCATTATCTTTCCCTAGTTTTAGTGTTCATAGCAAAATGCAAGAACGCCTGATACATCTTTTGGGTTGACTTGATTTACGTGAGTTTTTCAAGCCTAAGTAGACAGCCAATTTAACTGCTTCAATATGGGCAAAAAGCTCAACTCAATGGCTGTTATCAGATCTCATTAGAAAAGAAGATTACTAAGACAAGGCTTCATTTGGAAAAGTCATCTCTTTTCCTCTCCAGATAGAGGTTTGAGGAAGCCAGAGACATGGCTCAGGTGTTGCATCTGTGACAGTTTTCTGGCAGAGCAGTACTCCTTAATTGCCCATCGAGCTAGGAGGAAGCTTTATTAGACACATTTATTGTTCTCATTGCAAACTGGTGTTCCACAGTATTACCCTCCAAGTTAATTGTGTGGCTATTTATCAGGCCAGGTGAATAATGCACTACTGAAATAACTATTGGTTATTTTGATATAGGAATAATCTAATTTTGTTAGTTTTGTGGCAATCTGTTGAGAATTAACTTATATTTTAAAAAGTGAAATTAGCCTGTAAATGGTTGATTTGATATGCATGGTTTACAGTATACAGGTACACCTAACAAAGCCATTTGTTTTCTATAAAATTACAGTAAAACACAATATAATCAACGTTTAATCACAATTCTTAAATGTGCATAAATACAAACTTACCTCTGCCTCAGCTCATTACTGTGTGTACTCTCCTTATGTCATTCATAAAACGGCTTCCCTTTGGGATTCCAAGAAAGCAAACCTTTAGACCACCCCAGAACTGAGAATGATTCTATCCTTAGCAGCTTCCAATATTTCCAGTGCTATTTTTCTGAATGGTTTTGTTTTTGTTCAGTGATGTTTACAGCATACAAACCAAACTGCATGTGAAATATTGCCCACCTGCAAAAGCTCTCAAAGGGCACTAAATGAGGTAACCATGACATGCAAGAATGATTGTTTCTGGGATAAGAGGATGGAGTTACACAAAGACAATACTCTCTAGGTAAACCTGAAATGAGTCATTTGACATATTTCAAGGGCAAACTGAACAGCTTAAAAAAGGCCTATTTAGTAACAGAAAACAGTTGCTACAGCTATGCATTGGTTTACTTAGATTGGTTGACCAACCCTCGAATACTAGCTTTTTCTATGAATTGTGTTGGCCCTGTCTTCTCTTCCTCCCTCCCTTCCTTCATTTTATTTCCTCAAGCAAATTTTCCAGTACAACCCCTTGCTCCTAAAAGCATGTGACAACTCTTCTAAGTTCACTGCATATTATACTTCACCTTATACTGATTTCATATTAATTACCATAAATATTTTCTTTATGAAGTTTATCATAGGCAGAAAAATATTTGTATGTGCCAATGAAGAGTAGGAAAAAATTAATATCCATTATAGTTTAAATATAATCATCACCATTAATTTTAAAGCTGTTGTGTGAAATATCTCCTTATGGCTTTTCCTCAGTTTCTGTTACATTGTCTTATTTTTATTTATTTGTAGGAGTTAATTTTAGGAGATTATATATAACCCTTCCTCAGAAGTGTGTTGCAAAATCTTCTCTATGTGACTTAAATAAAAAAAAAACCTCTTTAGAAGAAAATATATGAAGCTATCTTCACATCCTCTGGATAAAAAAGGTTTGTTTTTAAACAAGACATAAAAGCACATACCATAAAGAAAAATATAAAACATTTTAACTGCATTAAAACTAGTAATTTATTTTAATTAAAAAAGAAAAAGAATGAAGAAAACAAAGTCATATCAAAAATAGTTATACTTCGGTAGATATTTTTTCTTATCACTATGGAGATATTTCATTCTTTTTGGCTTCCCTTTTTGCTGTTGAGAAATAAGTAGTCTGTCATTTTTCTGTAGGTCAACTGATCTTGTTCTTGGATTGCTTCGAAGGCCTATTCTTTGTGTTTTGTTTATTCGTCTGCTCTGCTATTTTGCCCTGGCATGGCTGTGTATTTTCTTTTTATTTATTCTGCTTGAGATTCTTTAAGTTTTCTGAATCTGAAGAATGTTATATTCTATAAAATATGGTATATTATTTACTGTTATGTCACTGACTATGGCCTTTCCCTAATCTTCTGATTCTCCACTTTTGAAAATACGATTAGAGAGAGTTTGGGCAAATTCACTCTATCCTTCCTAGTTATATTTTTTATCTCTGTCTTCCTGAATATTTATCTATAGAACTATGTTCTACTTCACTAATGCTTTCTGAAGCTGCGTTCAATTGCTTTTAATGCGAAGTTTTAATTACTGAAATTCAAAATTTTAATAGTAGTATATTTTTATTTTATGTCAATATTATTTGCATTAAAATTTTAATATATATATTTTTCATTTTTGGAAGTTTAATTTGTGCTAATTTCAAAAGTCAGAAAAAATTTGATGTTTTATTGTTTAACATAACTTCAATTACCTTCTTTATTTCTTTACATGTAAATGTATTTATTTTATATTTTTATGTGATGATTCCATTGTCTACAGTTTGGGAATCTGATGCTTTAGTTTTACTCTTGCTTGTGCTTATTCATTGTTTTGTGATTCTTGATGGTTTTATGATTCTTGATGGTTTTATTTTGAATGCAGGTTGCTATTTATAATTTTATTAATAGAAAGAATTTGAGGACTTTGTTTAAAATATTTTCCTCCAAAGAGCATTTATTTTTTTTTCTCCAAATCCCTATGGACAGACCAACATGGGGCTGCATTAGACTAATTTTTTTTTAGGCTTTTAAGGCAACAACTTATATGATTTCAGGACACAAGGTTGTGTGATTATGAGTTTATGCTTTAAAAATATTTTGTTCTTTTTAACTTTCATTCTACTCAGTCCCAATTCAAGGCCAAATCAGTTACCTATACTATTGTAGTGTGTATTTGGTGATTGTTTGTTTGTTTTCCTAATTCACCTACTGAGTATGTTATCCTTTAGGAATATTGGCCTTATGTGGAGAATTCTGAGCTGATATTCCTTCTTCTCCTGCTTAATTTTTATCCATTTTTCTTGTACGTGGCCCTTTTAACCCCTAGTGTGTCGACTTTGAAGATAGACAACTTCCAGACAAATCTTGACATTATTGCTACATTATTCTTTCTTAATTACACTTTCTTTTCTTTGTGGCTTCCATTTTCCTTGCTATACTGCTAGTGCAGGCATGATTTGACATACATATATTAAATATTGCAGGATTTTGCATACTGTCCCAGGAGTGGCTTCTCTTGTTTGGTCTGTCTTATCTTAGTATTTTTTTCACAAGGAAGTTATAAACTTCCTTAAGGTACAAAAATTATTACAGTTTTATATGTCTAGAGGATATATTGCTTAATGTTATGCACTTACAAGGTGCTAAGTAAACTTTCTAAAATGGATTAATATTTACTCAATAAACTGAAAATCTTGTGATGAGCTGTACTCTTTATTCATGCATACTAGAGGCTCATATCAAGTCAATGCAATTTCTGTTGAGCATTTATTAACTTACAATCTGTAAGGTATTGTATCAATTTCTATGATTACAAGAGACAGCACTTTAATTCAACTAGTTGAGGGTATTTTAGTTTAATCAGAAGCCCCCAGAAGAGTTAAAGGAAATATTTTATTCATTTTAATTATAAATTTATCATAATATCTGCTACAATCCCCAACACTGTAAACAACTGAAAAAATATATATACATATACATATATAGCATACATATAGCATATGTATATATATGCTACTTGAATCTGGTTTGACATATATATATATGTCAGATTGAAGTAGCATAACCAATTGAAACACAATTATTTAATACTTTTTTGATCAGTAAAATCTTTAAATACTTTTTTTTATTACACTTTAAGGTCTGGGATACATGTGCAGAATATGCATCTTTCATACATAGGTATACATGTACCATGGTGGTTTGCTGCACCCATCAACCCATCATATACATTAGGTATTTCTCCTAACGCTATCCCTCCCCTTACCCCCCACCCCCTGACAGGCCCTGCTGTGTGAGATTTTCCTCCATGTGCCCATATGTTCTCATTGTTCAACTCCCACTTATGAGTGAGAACACGCAGTGTTTGGTTTTCTGTTCCTGTGTTTGCTGGGTATCATGGTTTCCGGCTTCAAATATGTTCTTGCAAAGGACATAAACTCATTCTTTTTATGGCTGCATCATATTCCATGGTGTATATGTGCCACATTTTTTTTATCCAGTCTATCACTGATGAGCATTTGGGTTGGTTCCAAGCCTTTGCTATTGTGAATAGTGCTGCAATAAACATATATGTGCATGTGTCTTTATAGTAGAATGATTTATAATCATTTGAGTATATACCCAGTAATGGGATTGCTGGGTCAAATGGTATTTCTAGTTCTAGATCCTGGAGGTATCATCACACTGTCTTCCACAATGGTTGAACTAATTTATACTCCCACCAACACTGTAAAAGTGTTCATATTTCTCCACATCCTCTCCAGCATCTGTTGTTTCCAGACTTGTTAATAATAGCCATTCCAACTGGCATGAGATGGTACGTCATTGTGGTTTTGATTTGCATTTCTCTAGTGAGCAGTGATGATGAACTTTTTCTCACATGTTTGTTGGTCACATAAATGTCTTCTTTTGAGAAGTGTCTGTTCATATCCTCACCCACTTTTTGATGGGGTTGTTTGTTTGTTTTCTTGTAAATTTGTTTAAGTTCTTTGTAGATTCTGGATATTAGCCCTTTGTTAGATGAATAGTTTGCAAAAATTTTCTCCCATTCTGTGGGTTGCCTGTTCCCTCTGATGATAGTTTCTTTTGCTGTGCAGAAGCTCTTTAGTTTAATTAGATTCCATTGTCAATTTTGGCTTTTGTTGCCATTGCTTTTGGTGTTTCAGTCATGAAGTGTTTGCCCATGCCTATGGGCATGGCAAATATCATGAATGGTATTTCCTAGGTTTTCTTCTAGGGTTTTTATGGTTTTAGGTCTAACATTTAAGTCTTTAATTCACCTTAAGTTATTTTTTGTATAAGGTGTAAGGAAGGGATCCAGTTTCAGTTTTCTGCATATGGCTAGCCAATTTTCCCAACACCATTTATTAAATAGAAAGTAGTTTCCCCATTGCTTGTTTTTGTCAGGTTTGTCAAAGATCAGATGGTTGTAGATGTGTGGTGTTATTTCTGAGACCTCTGTTTTGTTCCATTGGTCTATATATCTGTTTTGGTACCAGTACCATGCTGTTTTGGTTACTGTAGCCATGTAGTAGAGTTTGAAGTCAGATAGTGTGATGCCTTCAGCTTTGTTCTTTTTGCTTAGGATTGTCTTGGCTATGTGGGCTCTTTTTTTGTTCCATATGAAATTGAAAGTAGTTTTTTCCAATTCTGTGAAGAAAGCCAATGGTAGCTTGATGTGGATAGCATCAAATCTATAAATAACTTTTGGCAGTATGGCCATTTTCACAATATTGATTCTTTCTATCTATGAGCATTGAATGTTTTTCCATTTGTTTGTGTCCTCTCTTATTTCCTTGAGCAGTGGTTTGTAGTTCTTGAAGAGGTCCTTCACATCCCTTGTAAGTGGATTCCTAGGTATTTTAGTCTCTTTGTAGCAATTGTGAATGAGAGTTCACTCATGATTTGGCTTTCTGTCTATTACTGGTGTATAGGAATGCTTTTGATTTTTGCACATTGATTTTGTATCTTGAGATTTGCTTGAAGTTTTCAAAGGGAACGCTTCCAGCTTTTGCCCATTCAGTATGATATTTGTTGTGGGTTTGTCATCAATAGCACTTATTATTTTGAGATACTTTCCATCAATACTTACTTTATTGAGAGTTTTTAGCCTGAAGGGGTGCTGAATTTTATCGAAGGCCTTTTCTGCATCTATTGAGTTAGTCATGGGGTTTTTCTCATTCGTTCTGCTTATGTGATAGATTACGTTTATTGATTTGTGTATGTTGAACCAAACTTGCATTCCAGGGATGAAGCTAACTTGATCTTGTTGGATAAGCTTTTGGTTTACCAGTATTTTATTGAGGATTTTTGCATCAATGTTCATCAGGGATATTGGCCTGAAATTTCCTTTTTTTTGTTGTGTCTCTGCCAGGTTTTGGTATCAGGATGATGCTGGCCTCATAAAATGAGTTGGGGAGGAGTCTCTCTTTTTCTCTTGTTTGGAATAGTTTCAGAAGGAATGTTACCAGCTCCTCTTTGTACCTCTGGTAGAATTTGGCTGTGAATCCATCAGGTCCTGGACCTTTTTTGTTGGTAGGCTATTAATTGCTGCCTCAATTTCAGAACTTGTTATTGGTCTATTCAGGGATTCAACTTCTTCCTGGTTTATTCTTGGGAGGGTTGTGTGTCCAGGAATTTATCCATTGCTTCTAGATGTTCTAGTTTATTTGCATAGAGGTGTTTAGAGTATTCTCTGGTGGTAGTTTGTATTTCTGTGGGATCAGTGGTGATACTCCTTTTATCATTTTTTATTGTGTCTATTTGATTCTTCTCTCTTTTCTTCTTTATTAGTCTAGCTAGTGGTCTATTTTGTTAATCTTTTCAAAAAACTAGCTCCTGATTTCATTGATTTTTTGAAGGGTTTTTTGTGTCTCTCTTTCAGTTCTGCCGTAATCTTAGTTATTTCTTGTCTTCTGCTAGCTTTTGAATTTGTTTGCTCTTGCTTCTCTAGTTCTTTTAATTGTCATGTTGGGGTGTTGATTTTAGATCTTTCCCGCTTTCTCCTGTAGGCATTTAGTGCTATAAAATTTCCCTCTAAACTCTGCTTTAGCTATGTCCCAGAGATTCTGGTACATTGTGTCTTTGTTGTCATTGTTTTCAAAGAACTTATTTATTTCCACTTATTTCATTAAGTTGTTCTTCAATCTCTGATATCCCTTCTTCCACTTGATCAATTTGAGTATTGAAACTTGTGTATGCTTCACAGAGCTATGTCATATAATTCTTATTAATTTTCTGCCTGCTTTGTCTACCAATTACTTGCATAGAAATGTTTATGTTTCCAACTATGGTAGTGAATTTAGTTATTTTTATTTTGTTATTTTTTGTTTCAGGTATTTTGATGCCTTGTTTATAGGCACATAAAAGTTTAGAATTGCTATGACTTCTTATAAAATGGACCCCTTTATTATTTATATTATCTTTATCTGGGAAAATATTTGTTGGACTGAAGTTTGCTTTTCCTTAAATTAAAATAGCTACTACAGGTTTCTTTTGATTATTATTAGTATAGTATATGTTTCTCCATCTCTTTATTTTAACCTATGTGAAACTTTGTATTTAAGGTATGTTGTGTTTCTTTTGGACAGCATGTAGTTAGGTTAAGTTTTCATTCAATCTGATCATCTGTCTCTTAACTAATGTACTTAGACCATGTGCATTAAGAGTGATTACTGATACAATAAATTAATATCTACACTTTTAATAAAAGTATTCATTTCAGGCTGGGCACGGTTGCTAACGCCTGTAATCTCAGCACTTTGGGAGGCCAAGGAGGGCAGGTCATGAGGTCAGGAGTTTGAGACCAGTCTGTCCAACATAGTGAAACCCCGTCTCTACTAAAAATACAAAAATTAACCAGGCATGGTGGTGCATGCCTGTAGTCCCAGCTACTCAGGAAGCTGAGGCAGGATAATCACTTGAACCCGGGAGACAGAGGTTGTGGTGAGCTGAGATCACGCCACTGCACTCCAGCCTGGATAACTGAGACTTCTTTTATTTTTTTATTTTTGATTTTTTTAAATAGTATTCTTTTCATTAATACTTTGTAACTTTTTTCCATCATTTTTTGCCTTCTTGTAATGAATTTGGCATCATAAGTGGTCCATTTTATCTCTTTTCTTTATCTATTATATATGCTTTTAAAAAATATTTCACTCTACTCCCTTTTTGTTTGCATGGTTTCTGATGAAAAATTTATTGCAATTCTTACCCTCGATTTTCTATACATAAGTTTTCCCCCTGCTCTGGTATTTATAAAGGTATTCTCTTTTAAGTCTTTCTGTAGTTTGAATATAATATGTCTTTAAAAAACTATCTTGTTTGGTGTTTTCTGAGTTTCCTGGGTGTGTAGTTTGTAGTGTGTCATTAATTTTGGCCATTTTTGCTTCAACTATTAATCATGTGGGGTTTTTTTTGCCATTTTTCTCCTTTTTATATTCCAATTACACATATATTACACTATTTAATATTGTCCCAGGGTCTTAAATATTCTGTTTTTTTTTTAAATTATTTTTCTTTTCTCTATGTTTTAGTTTGGGAAGTTCCATTTATCTGTCTTCAAGTTGCTGATTTTATTCTTTCCTCAGTTATGTAGAGTTTAGTGATAAGCCCATCAATCTATTCTTCATTTATTTAACTGTGTGTTTAGTTTTAGCATTTATTTTTTGAGTCCGTCATAGAGTTTCCATCTCTCTAATAACATTATACATCTGGTCTTACATGTTGCCTATTGTTCCTATTTGATAATTTCAACATTTGTGTCATATCTGAGTCTAGATATGATGTTTCTGTTGTCTCTTCAGAGTCTGCTTTTTCTTGGCTTTAGAATGACTTGTAATTTTTGTTCAAAGCCACTAATATTATGTCAGGTAAATAGGCCTTCAGTGTGAAGATTTAAGTCAATCTGGCTAGGATTTTGGCTGTTTTTATGAGTTGTTACAGCTCTAGGAATCAGAAGAAATTCCTCTAGTGTCTTCGTTTTTGTCTCCTGTCTAGTCTTTGGGACTTCTATTTGTATTGCTCCTCAGAAGGAGTCTGTGTCTTGCAGCTTTCCAGTTTTAATCCACCATTATTATTATTAAAAGAAAAACAGCCAAATTAAATTTAAAGGAGTTTTATTGAGCAATGAATAATTTGTGAATCAGGCAGCCCCCAGAATCACAGCAGATTCAGAAAGATTCCAGAGTTGCCTCATGGTCAGAACAAATTTATAGACCAAAAAAAAAAAAAAAGTAAATTGATGTACTGAAATTGGAAGTGAGGTAAAGAAACAGCTGGATTTGTTATAGCTCCACGTTTGCCTTATTTGAACGCTGTGAACCCCCAGCAGTGTATGACTGGTTGAAGTAAGGTTGCTGGGATTGGGTAAGACTCAGCGATTATTACAGGCACATACTCCTAAACTAGGTTTTCAATCTTGTCTACCAATTAAGTTAGGTTGCAGTTCATGCACAAGGACTCAAATATAGAAGTACAGAGTCCTTCTCAGGCCATATTTAGTTTGCTTTAACATTACATTTGGGATTTATTGGTGTGGTGCTAGTGGGTATTGGAGGGGTACTGCTGTGCAATCTTCTGATTATGTCTCAGTCTTTTAGAAAGTCTGCATCTTATGGGTAGGGCATTTATAAATGTTTCTGTCCCTACTCCATGGTTATAGCTTTCCTCCTTCCATCCCTTATTTCATTCACTCTGTGTAGCTTTTCTTATCTATTCCCTTGACCGCCTGCCCTTGTTCACTTTGTTATTAATGTTGTTATTATTTACATTAACAATACCTTAGGCAAAAAGGGTGGAGTTGGAGTAGAATTTCCTTCCCCTACCTGAGATAAAGTTTTAGAATTGCTCTTTCCCCTAAAGTCCAGGTGTTTGCTAGGAAAATGAGTCTGGGTGAGATTCACAAAGCTAGTCTTCCTTTGTCCAAGTTAGAGTTATGAATCTTCAACAGATTGCACTGTAAGATCACAGTGGGATTCCTAGAGTGGATGCCTTTGTAAATGTAGGACGGCCCTTTCGAATGCAGCCCCCATGAATTGCTCACTCTCAAGCAATTCTACACTCAGTCTGAAGCAATTTATAAAACAACCATCTGAATATTCCTACCAGCTTATGGATTCCAGTGGCTGCTGCTCTAGGTAAGCAAATATTAGCAGTTTTATTTCTCTAGATTCATCTGTCTCTCTAGATTTCAGACTAATAGTTTACTGTGTTACCTTTGTTCTTTGATACATAAAAGAAAAGCTGTTGATTTTTATTTTCTTTAGCTTTTACTTACTGTAAGATGGGAGTGATGACTTCTAAGCTCTTTACATGTTGGAGCTGAAACCAGAAATATTTGATTTTGGTTTTTGTTTATTTTCCATTTAAACACTGTGAAGTCACAATTAGATAATAAGTAAAATTGTGAGATAACACCATCAATTGTCAGGACCTCAATATAGCATACTTATGTGCTTGACTGTCATTCCCATTATAAATAGTAATGTTAGAATGATTTTTAAACATATTTCTCATATATTATTATTAGCAAAACATAAATCATCCAAAGCAAGTACTCTTAAAAAATGAACAGTAATTTATTCATAACATCACCTTTTCTCATTGACTATAGAAAGGACAATTGCATTCTGACCTTTTGGTTTTAGAAATACCATGTATCTTAATGTCCTTCCAAAATCAAAGAATTTAAATGATTGTAAAATATCTGCAAAAATTTGTTATAAATGAATTGCTGAGCTGATATAAAAGGAAATAATCTGCCCACATGAAATTAAAAAAAAAAAATTAGAACTTGGGTGACCAGGCTAGCTTTTGTTGGAAGTAAATGCTCAGTGCTGCAAAGTGAAACCAGCACTCAGGCAAAAGTTTTCTCAGCAAGGCAATTTACTTCTGCAGAAGGATGCTGCTCATGTCAATCACAACCTAAATAACACACTGAATAAAGGAGGGAGAGGGTTTTTATTTCTAACGCAGAGTCTCTACCTCTGTGTCACTCCCCCATGGGCTGGGGTCGGACCACACAACATAAACTGACCCAATTGGCTATTGGTGAATATGTTCCCAAATAAGGAAGGAAAGGGGGGGGTGTGTGAGTCACAATGGTGGGACGTGTGGTTTCAAAGGGTGGTATAGTGCAGAGTGGGTAACCAAGGGAACAGATGTGAGTTATTGATTAGAGCTGACAGGAAGGTTGTTTACAGTAACTAGAGGCAAGGAGGCCTGGAGAACAAGAAAGTTGAGTTTGAGAACAAACCACAAGGAAGTTAACAAGCTAAACCTTTGAAGAGAAATTTAGAGAAATTAATTGTATCTTACAATTTCATTTGGGGGATTTCCTTTGAGTTCTGGAGATCATCAGCATCCACTTTGATGGTGATAGGAAGTACAGAAAAAGATTAAGCTTAATCTCCAATTGGTGGACACTGTATTGTACAAGGCAAACCCCTTATCCATTGAAGAATAAGTTGGCCAAGCTGCTAGAGTGTTGTCAATAGGTAATCATAATCTGTAAGAGCTTCAAGGATTGCTTCAGCAGCACAGAAGATGACCAGTGACATCCAATATCCAGTGACATCTAATAGCTATTTAATTATGTAGAATAAAAATCTCTCGGTCCCTTAGAACTTCTCTGAGAAGCATTTTAGATTCACCATTGAAAGTTTGACTTGACCTGCATCACACATTAACTTATCCCTTTGCACAACTGTTTTCTTCCCCTTCCTTCTAAAACATTTGTTCCCAAGGCTATTTTCTTATTAAACATCTTGCCGTTAATATCTGTCTCAGAATCTAGACTTTAGTAAAATATTTTCAAAACCCATGTATAATATTTTGGAGTTTGCATTCTTCACTGAATATTAGGTTAATGAAATCCAACTATGCTGTTGTTTTCACTGATGTATAATATTGTGTACAGATATCACATATGAAAAATCTATTCACTTGTGTATAAACATTCAGCATGTTTCCTGGTATTTGCTATTATGAATAGGCCTGCCATTAACATTTTGTACATACATCTTGTTATACGTGTTCAAGCATTTCTCTTGAATATATATCTCAGATAGCTTAAGATGGATATTGTGGGGTTACAGGTATGACATAATTTTATTCTATCCCACAACATTTTTGAGAGTGAAAAGTGTTATTAGTATAGGCATGTACCTAGACTGTCCCACACTAACTTGACTATATGGTCATTCCAGTTGTAAGGCTTTTTTTCTTCATTTACCTATTTAAGTGTATCAGTTCTAATCAAAATATAATAGTTTAAAATAGCAGCTATTTTATTTGCTTATGATTTTATGAGTCTGCAACTGGCTTGAACCCAGCTGTTCAACTCTTTTGCTCCTCAGACACCTAGTGTTGTAAGTTAGGCTGGATGTGTTAAGAAGATCCCTCACCCTGGTGTTTAGGGCTCTAGTTGTTTGGGTCTCTCTCTATGTGATCTTTCATCCCCAAGAAGAACAGACAAGGTGTTTTAAATAGTGGTATTGGAATAACAAGCGATGTCAAGCCCTGGTGCATATCTGCTTTTTAAGTTTCTTGCTTGCACCATGGTTGTCAGTGTCCCAGTGGTCAAAACAAATCACATACTTGCATGAACAAACATAGCTGCAAGACTAGCAAAATTAATTCCAGTGCATGATAGGAGAAAGCAGAGTATACAGATGGAAGGGAGGGATTAGAGGCCACTAAATAATCTATCACAGTGTATGAGGGTTAAACTTTACAAGATAACATCAAATAGTTTTCCTAAGTATATTTTAACTAACTGGAAGTTGCCTTCACAATGTATAAGTTATCATATTACTACATTGATCTATACTGTCTGCTATTTGAGATAATTAATTTTATGTCTCATTTTAGTATTGAATTTTCAATACTAATTTTCAATATTAATTTTCAATACTCATTTTCAAATTATTTATTTTGAACTCATTTCATATATTTGCTGTCCATGTATTTTATTTCTTTTATGAAATAACTTTCTGAACTATTGGGTTATTTGCCTTTTTTTTTCCTTACTAGTTTTTAGTCATTTTATATTTTATAAAATATTTTGTCAATTTGTGTTGCAAATGTTTACTTCAAGCTTGTAGTGTAGTTTTTGACTTTTAAGATTGGAACTGATAAAGAGACATTCTTAATCTTTATGCAAACCAATATATCAATTTTTAACTTTTATCTTAGAGATTTTATTTCTTGGTTAGGAAATCCTTTCTTGCCCTGAGATTAGAAAAAAAATTCACTTATATTTTTTAAAGCTTCAAAAGTTAGCTTTCACATTTAAATTCTGAATGTATCTAGAATTGATTTTCTTTCTTTTTCTTATCTTTCATTCATTCTTTCTTTTTTATTATACAGAGGACTTACAAATTCAATTTTAATTTTTCATGTGAAAGAACATTTTTTTCTGGCACTTTTTTTCTCTGATCTGCCATTCTATCTTGGTCAGATACCAGAAATCTGTATGCATATGTTTTCATTAACTAGCCTATTCTGTTCCATTTATTAATTTATCTATGCTCTGCCATGCATTGTATTTAATACAGTTTTATAATCATCTTCGTGAATGGTTTATTTACTCTTCCATATAAACTTTAGAACATATTGAATATAATTAAAACCCTGCTAAATGTTTCTGACTGACATTTCAGTAAATCCTTGCATCTATTTGGGTAGCATTGCCATCTTAACATTATAAAGTCCTCCTACCCATGCCCATGTAATATATCCATTAATTTATCCCTATTATATTGATTTTCATTGATGTTTCATAATGTTCTGAATGCAGATCTGGCATTTTTTCTGTATTTTTTATGGATTTAAAAAAATGTTGAAACTATTTTAAATGTTTTTTAGAATTTTTTAAAAAATCTTTGCTGGTACATGGAAATTCAATTGAATTTTGTATATTGATTTTTACTTCGTATTTTGCACATACTGCTATTATTTGTAATAATTTCCAAAATATTTTGCTTCTCTGTGTAGATGTTTCTATCATTTGAAAATGATGACCAATTGATTTCCTCCTTTCCAGTCATATTATATTTAATTTATTTTTCTTATTTTATCACACTGGCAATACAACAGTGAACAGAAAAGGTGAGAGTTGTATTCTTTATATTATTTTAAATCATTTTTTATACAATACTAAATGTGATCAGAGAGCATCCTAATGTAATTCCCAAGGATGTTTCAAAAACAACAATTGTTGCTACCAATTTAGCTTTTCTGTGTGCACCAGTGTAGAAGAAACAATACTGTTTTGAGGTGACACAATTCTTGGTTCCAATGTTAGTTCTACCACTCACTGGATACTAGCTTTGGGATTTTCTCATAGAATTTAAAATGGGCCTACTACATGTCTCTTAAAGTTGAAGGGAAGAGTCAATCAGAGAGTAGGTTAATATGGGAAAGGTTTATGTAGATAAATAGCTACAAGACTAGTTAGGCCCAGTGTCACCAGATCTTACTGAACTGTAGATACAAAAGAGGACAAGTTAATATACTTCAATAATAACTGAATTCCTCTGCTTGTCACCCACAATGAATATTTCTGAGAGTTCTCAGAGGAGACTGGCATGTATTTCCTTATTATAAGTTTCCCACAGGACTCATGCTCCTCTGAGGAGATGGCTTTCTGTAGATGGCTATCGTCTGGTGTGTGGTCACCACTGCTCTTTTAAATGTGGTGACAGCTGCTGCTAATTGGTGCTATTTTACCAGATGATTTAGCAGAATTCTTGTCCTGGTCAGAGCCAGACTCTCTTGACTGTCTCTGTCTTTCAGAAAGGCCAAGTTGAATTCTGGTCTATATCAATGTGACAAAAAACGGCTCCTGCCTATTTGTATACATCCCAAGATAAGGATCATATGGTAGCATTGTCTATACCTGACAAGAAACAACTGCTTTGTTTTTAGTTATTACATTCTTTCTCCCTTGGACTTGAATATGGGACCAGGAATTAGGGATAAAAATGGATTTGAAAAACAGACACATCCTTGAACTCAGAATCACTCTGCAATAAACAACTAAGACTTTTTTTTGTGGCTTCAGTTCAATCTTGGGAACTGAGATTTCTTTTCATGGACAAGGTAGATTATCTAGCAGAGACACACATATAGACAGGTTTCTAATAGGCCCTCTGCCATCAATTTGAAACACATGCCCAGATAAATCTGAACCACAAGCAGTAGATGACACAGCCTGAGGAGGAATCTTTCCTATACAAGGGAACAATATGCATTTGAAAATAGGATTCCTGTTGGATTTGTCTTTATATCATAAGAGCATATTGTAGTCCAAATAGCATTGACTGTGGAGCAAATTGGGTCAGATGTGAATCTTATTTTCTCAATTTGCTTAGTTTGCAATGCAGTTTAGGATGAGTTATTTACCAATTCTGGGTCTAACTTTCTTGTGAGGGAGAGTTTTAATATCTACTTTACAGTTTCTTTTAATATCAATTAAATATTGTGGAAATAATTGTTTAGGAAGACCTTTGAATTTAGCATATTTCTATTTTGAGATATAATTCTTAGATTAAATGTATACAATAACATAATTATATGATTGTTATGACTTTGAAACAACAGATCACGTTTATAATAAAACAGGTGAAAGCCAGTTTTTTAATGTTGTTCTTTGTAGATAAGACAGTCCATGGATTGATATTTTTCACTTTTCAATCAAAGATGAGTAGTTCAACTCAAAGATTTTTAGAGTATATATCATTAGTGACATTTATATCACTGAGTTTGCAGCCATAATTCTTACTTATATGATTTTTGACATTGTGGCATGTGCTATGTATAATAAGAAAGCCAGGTGCAACAACTACTTATCCAAGAATATTTAAAAATCTGACTTCTGTAGAATCCAAATAAGAGTCTTAGAATTTCTTAAATATTTTAATGTTTAAAATAAGCATAGTTTATGTAGACTCATAAATATATTCCATGGTATGTTTTTGCAAATAATATTAATTTGAAAACATATTATCTTCATTTCATAAAACAGAATACAGGAGAATTGCATTTCTTTAATTAATCTGTCAAGCATGCATAAAGGCTATTTGGCAAGAGATGCTTTTTCAGATTATTGGTCTACTGGATTTAAATTCATGGAAATTATTGAAATATCTGGTATCTGACAATTTATCGGCCATGGAATATATGACTCTTTCTTTAAAGATAAGGGAAGTAAGAATTTTTATATAATATTCTTTGAGATAACAATTCTTGCATTCTGGAGGTATTTGTTAAATTGTAGATGCTTGTTTTTCATATTTGCTCATACTATTTCCACAAGCCATGAAAAGTAATCAGAAATATCTTGTATAAGTTAACATTTTAGGTATTTTTGTTATAGCAAATCTGTATATAGGATTTGGGAGCTACTTCTCTAGCATGTGACTTGAATTTCTCTGATTTGAAAAGTCAGCTACCAAGTAAGGCTACCAATTAGAGAGGTTTTTCAGAAGTTCAAGCAAGAGAACTTATAACACAATGACAGAAAAGCCTTCTTTCCAATAATTGAGCCAACATTTATTATTGGTAAATGCTTGGTTGAGTTTCATTTTACTTTCACTGATCAAAGCATTCCCTGGTTTACCTGTTTAACAAAGGATTAATATTTACTTTCGTATTTAAGTAACTGGATTTGCTATTTTTATGTCAATTGCTATTTTTTAAATATCTATTTAAAATATAGTAACTATTCCACAAATAAATCCAATAGGCTGAGTTAAGCCATGATATCAAATAGACAGAGAGAAGATAAGTAATCTAAGGTCAGGTGAACACTTAAGGCCCATGAGCTACAAAGTTTGTCCCATAATAATCTCATTGTCTTATAGATGGAAAATGTAGTCTAAAGAGATGAGGGGATTTCCCCTGTGTCATGCATGTGGATATCAGCAGAGTAAGGCCTAGATGGTGGGCATTTCCAGATTGGATTTGTCTGGCATGGAATTCAGAAAGAAGACTAACTCTGAGAAGTAGAAAGTGATGAAATTGTATGTTATGTCGATCAAATTAGTGCATGAGTCCTGGAGGCACGAATGCAAGAAAGGATGGGGTCTTTTCTCAGTAATGCTTTAAAGATCTTTGTGAGTCATACTGAAGTGGCCAAATTAAAGAACAGCACACACTAAAAAAGAGCACCCATTTAGCATGAAGAACAGCACTCACTGAAGATGAAAAGGATGAGAGGAGAATCTTTTCTGGAACCAGGAAGAATGGAGGGTAGAGACTAAGGAGAGTCAAAGAGTGAGAGAATAAGATCCTATCTTTATTCCAAATGTGGGACCAGAGGAAGAATTTCCCAAACTGCAGCATGATTCAGAGGACTCTGAGAATAGAAGCTGTGAGTCTCATCATTTATAAATACTGGGGAGAATGTACAGACATAGCTCATTTTATTGTGCTTCACTTTATTGAATATTTTACAAATTGAAAGTTTGTGGCAACCCTGCATCAAGGGAGGCTATTGGCACAATTTTTGCAACAGCATCTGCTCACTTTGTGATGCTGTGTCACATTTTGGTAATTCTCAAAATACTTCAAACTTTTCCTTTATTATTATATCTTTTATGGCGATCTGTAGATCAGCGGTCTTTGATGTTACTATTTGAATGTTTTGATGTGTCATGAACTATACTCATATGACAGCAAACTTAATTGATAAATATTGTTTACGTCTGAATGCTGTGCTGATCAGATGATCCCGTCTCTCTCCCTCTTCCTGACCTCTCTATTTTGAGACAGAGCAATATTGAAATTAGGCCAGTCAGTCACCACACAATGGCCTCTAAGTGTTCAAGTAAAAGGAAGAGTCACATGTCACTCACTTTAAACCGAAAGCTAGAAATGATTAAGCTTAGGGAGGAAGCCATATCGAAAACCAGAATAGGCTAAAATCTAGGTCTTTTGCAACAGTTAGTCAAATTGTGAATGGAAAAGGAAAGTTCCTGGAAATTGAAAGTGCTACTCCAGTGAACACACGGATAATAAAGCAAAGCAGCCTTATTGTTGATATAGAGAAAGTTTAAATGGTCTGCATAAAAGATCAAAGCAGTCACAACATTCTCTTAAGCCAAAGCTTAATCCTGAGCAAGGTTCTAACTGTCTTCAATTCTGTGAAGGTGGGGAGAAGTGAGAAAGCTGCAGAAGAAAATTTTAAAGCTAGTGGTAGTTTATGAGGTTTAAGGAAATAAACTATCTCCAAATCTTAAAAGTGCAATGTGAAGTAGCAAGTGCTGATATAGAAGCTGCAGGAAGTTATCCAGAAGATGTAGCTAAGATCATTGATGAAGGTGGCTACATTAAACAACAGATTTTAAATGTAGACCAAACAGTCTTGTACTGGAAGAAGATGCCACCTAGGACTTTCATAGCTAGAGCAGAGAAGTTAATGTCTGGTTTCAAATGATGGGGTGACTCTCTTGTTATGGTCTAATAGAGCTGGTGACTTTAAGTTAACTCCAGTTATAATTTACCATATTCAAAATCATAGAGCCCTTAAAATGGGCTAAATATACACTGCCTGTGCTCTAGAAATGAAACAACAAAGCCTGGAAGACAGTATATCTGCTGCATGGTTTACTGAAAATTTGAAGCCCACTGTTGAGACCTACTGCTCAGCAAAAAAGATTCCTTTCAAATATTACTCCTCATTGACTATGCATCTTGTTACCTAAGAGCTCTCACAGAGGCATACAAGGAAATTTATGTTGTTTTAATGCTTGCTAGAACAACATCCAGTTGGTAGCTCATGAATCAAAGAGTAATTTCAAATTTCAAGTTTTATTATTTCTGAACTACATTTTGTAAGGTTATAACTTCCATAGATCATTATTCTTGTGATTGATCTTGGCAAAGTAAATTGACAACATTCTGGAAAAGATTTACCATTCTAGATGCCATTAAGAATATTTGTGATTCATGGGTTGCGAGGGGAGTGGTAAAAAATATCAACATTAATAGGAGTTTGGAGGAAGTTGATTCCAACCCTCATGGATGACTTTAAGGGGTTCAAGCCTTCAGTAGAGGAAACAACTGCAGATATGGTGGAAATTACAAGAGAACTAGAATTAGAAGTGGAGGCTGAAGATGTGACTGAATTGCTGCAATCTCATGATAAAACTTGAGCAGGTGAGGAGTTGCTTCTTAAGGATGAGCAAATAAAGTGGTTTCCTGAGATGGAAACTGCTCCTGGTAAAGATGCTGTAGAAATTGTTGAAATGATAAAAAAAATTTAGAATACTGCATAAACTTAATTGATAAGGCAGCAGAACGGTTTGAGATAATTAATCACAATTTTGAAAGAAGTTACATTATAAAATTTGATCAAACAGCGTCCAAGCTATAAGAAATCTTTCATGAAAGGAAGTCAATCATTGAAGTTAATTTTACTGTTGTCTCATTACAAGAAATTGCCGCAGTACTTCCACCTTCAGCAACCACCATTCTTATCAGTCAGGAGCCATCAACATCCAATCTTTCATCAGCAAAAAGATTGCAACTTGCTGAAGGCTCAGATGATTGTTAGCATTTAACAATAAATTATTTTTTAAGGTATGTGCATTATATTTTAAACAT